>NC_091129.1:72493911-72851411 GCF_040183065.1 Periplaneta americana | reverse complement strand
TTACTATGTACAGGGTCATCATTTTATTTTTACTAACATTTTTAATATTAACCTGGCTATTCCTTAGGATCAACGCCGTTTGCTACCCCCTTCCACGACTGGAGTTCGATGATACTGGCGTAATGTACAAACAAATCACTTTACTAGGTATAGGAGGGAAGAAAATTAGTTCATCCATTTACGTAAACTAGAAAATATCGCGCTTTTGATTTTGATAATTTTCATTACCTTTTTGTTTAATCAAAATACAGTACAGTATTAACAATAAGTATTTTTACTCACGAACTGAGCTGTCCTTGTGGACGTATTCATTATGCAGTGTAACCTATATTATACTGTCTACAGTACATAGGCGTACAAGTCGACCTGGTTGGCGAGTTGATATAGCGCTGGCCTTCTATGCCCAAGGTTGCGAGTTCGATCCCGGGCCAGATCGATGGCATTTAAGTATGCTTAAATGCGACAGGCTCATGTCAGTAGATTTACTGGCATGTAAAAGAACTCCTGCGGGACAAACTTCCGGCACATCCGGCGACGCTGATATAACCTCTGCAGTTGCGAGCGTCGTTAAATAAAACATAACATTTTAAGCGTAGGCTACAATATAGAGAATGAAGTTAAATTGAAAAATAATCATAATATGGATATTTAAACACATTTTTTTTAATGGTGGCCGTTAATTTCGATACAGGCTTCAGTTCTAATGTGCATATTATCACACTATAGACTATTGTACTTAATTTCAATTACCAGTTTCGTCCTTCGTACTAGTAACTCATGTTGAAATAATTCTGTACCTACTCTATAAAGAGTACCTTACGCACTGTAAATTCAATCTTCACTTCCGCCCGATCCGAAAAGATAAAATTACTCAGACATACTATCTACTGTCCGTCCAAGTAGTTATGTCGCAGGGAAATAGAAGAGGGGGAAATCACGTGACAGTTAATTACTTAACGAGGCCCTTTTATTTAAGTTATTTTAAACAGTTGTATTATATTACGTAGACTTCCATTTCTTAACAGAAATTAATGTTCTCAGAAAAGAGCTAAGACAGTCCAGCCACTAGCTGGCGAATAAAAGCTGGTGGGGGAAACCAGGATACGACGTAGGCAAATGGACGACAGTACTTGTTCGAAAATGATTCAATATTGAAAGCTCTTTCGTCACTGGAAAACGCGAACATATTTTTGGAACGTACTGTTTACTATGATCATAAGGCTACTATGACTGTATATGCGGTCTTGGATCTGTGTGGAGGACGGTTGAGCTTCATTAGTAGAAGGGGTGGGAGTGAAGTACATTAAAAAATTCAGGTACAATAAAAATTGAAGTAAAAATAAAATGATGTCCCTGTATATAAACGATAATATGAAAATGAACTCTGGGAAGGAATAACTTAACATTTGCAACATGACAAAGGAACTGAATCATTACGAAATGCGCTAAATGTATAAAGAAAAGCATGCGTCATCTTCGTTCCATTCACTTTTACTTATAACTATTTCATGTTATTTCATATTCTGAAATGAGTTTTTCTTAACACACAATATCAGACAATTTCAACGTTTCATTAACATATTTAATTCTCAGCTGGATACTGAATTGTTGTTTAGTCAACTGCCCGAAGACAGGTCTGAACCTCATAAGTGATACCAAGAAGGCACCACTTATCAGGCAATTAGGCCAGAAGATAATGGGGTAGGATGGCCAGTTCTTTTCCCCCTTCATTGCATACATCGCCGAATAGCTACATATTACACTAGTCAGACTCAGATGCATACAAACAATTGTTTTTCCTCTGACACATATTGTCAAGTGAGATGTACTGCCTGATAATAGATGTACATATCAGCCTAGATCATATATGTAACAGATAGGTCATCGCTATGTTAAAATCATTTGCACTTTGAAGACAACAACCGCCAGGATCGCCACCCGTCCGCCCTAAACGAACACGAGATGGCAGCACAGTCGCTAATGTAATTCAAATGGGAATTATGACGCGACTCCTTATGTAATAACTAGATGGCAGCGTAGTAAACCTGACAAAAGTTGTTAACGTCAAAGCCTATAAGGCCGACCTATCTGGGGTATATATGATTTAGTATATCAATCAGAATCTCAATCAGAGGATGGATATAGAATATTAAGAAAAATTTAAGTTACGCCTATCGTAACTTTGAAAATAATTCAATGTCATTTATTTTTTTCTTCAGTTCAAAAAATACGAATATAGGCAAACGTAATTCAATAGTTTTCAGCACATAAACTCTGTCATATATAGAGCATTCGCTAGTAAACAAGTTTCGCTCAAGCAAATGCCGTCAATGTTTTTTGTGTTATTATCGATCGAACGCGAGTGCCAAGGAAATAACATGTACATTTCCATTCGATCGAGTGTAGCAAGGTTTTGTGTTGCGTAGTGTGGACAGATAGCACAGGTTGAAGGGAAGTCAAGGCTAGAGCACATTAGTATACTGTCGACTTCCATTCAGTGTAGTTCAGATCATGTCGTGGGAACGCAGTATTCATTAGAACACCGAATATTCATTTATAGGTAATACTATAACCTAAAGAAATCATAGGAGAAATGTTGTGCTGTATTTTTAGCAATTGACATACCATTTAAAATACTACAATAAAATCGTACGAGAAGTGTTATGTCAATTGCTGAAATATAGCACATCATTTATAACACTATAATGAATCGTACGAGAAGTGCTGTGCTATATTTTCAGCAACTGATAGTTCCATCACTTTGGCTTAGTATGTCAATAAATTATATCTGTAATTTAACACAATGTCGCGAAATGTTATTGCCGAAAGTTGAGACACTAAATTACGCTAAGCGGGCTGTTACTTATCCGTGTTACTTTTCTAAATACGCCTTATTAAGTGAAACCTGTTTTCAGGTGTACATCCTTTAAAAATGGCTATGCGACGTGATGTGGTTTAGTAAACTGATGTCATGTAGTTATATGGTATATTTTATTGTCAAACAACCTTACATTTTAGTCATGATGAATCTTCACATTGTTTTTCTCTTTAATGAACTATTACGTTAATCCCTGACTGCGCGCATTATACCCATACGAGTTTACTAAAATTTATATTATAGTCAATAGTAGCTGAAGTCACAATACCTTTTTATTAAATAAGACACATAGGAACACGTAACAGATTTCGATCAGAATTTTAAACCGGAAAAATTCAAAGTCTCTATTCTAAGTTAAATTTTATTGGTTAATAATAATAATAATAATAATAATAATAATAATAATAATAATAATAATAATAATAATAATAATAATAATTAGGCTTCGTAATCCAGCTACCTAAAGACTGAAGTTAAAGACACGTTGGGTATATAGGACGCCGAACACAGATGATGCAAAGGATAAGGATAAAAACAAACATCATCGCTGCGCGTTCGTGGAGTACAGTCAACTCCCGACATTCTGAAGCAATACTAGTAAACACATGCTTGAGCCGTGATGTTCATTTCCATCGTGATCTTTGCAGTGAATAATAACGTGCATTCGTAAGTTATGGAACTTGAACATATGCGGATGTCACTTGAAATGATTTTATATTGCAAGAAATTATTTCAATAGCACATGACGTTATTGGTGCACCATGTAGTACAAGATAATCCTATTGTGTGATATTTTTTCGTGTTAGTTTATTAAATCTCACTCATCACTGAAAACCCACTAATTTTCTATGTACTTTTCTAGAAATTTCCTAAAATGGAGATTATTTAATTTATTAATAAAATTGGGATGTTGGCATTGAACATCATGGTAGGCTACACAAATCTATGGTAAACGTCGAGTTAATATCTTCATAATTTTGAGATTTTTATTGTAAGTACTGGTTCTTTTTTATTACGTTCAACACACTTTCTGTGCCTTTTGGTATTTCAGTGTCTTTCAGTGCACTGTTTTTTTGTCACTTTTACATTTATTTTACACAATTTATAGGTAATGTTGTCTATAATGACAGTAAAAATATTAGTTCAAATATCCTCAACTATGCCCCGCAATATTTTACGCTCTGAAATGAACCTTCAATCAGCCACAAAGATGTAGTTATTTACAGTAAATAGTCCTAATACGACTAGTAAGGACAATGATCGATAGGATTACTCATTATGGCTGCTTCCTGATTTTCATTTTCTAGAGGAAGAGGGCAGAGGATGCGTTACTATTTTGTATACGAACGTACCTGTACCTGCGCTGTGACGTCACATATACTTTGAATCAAGCAACTTCATTCCCGTTTATATGTAGCTGGAATACGAAGCCTAATAGTAATAATAATAATAATAATAATAATAATAATAATAATAATAATAATAATAATAATAATAATAAAAATAATAATAATACCATTATTTGAGACACAAAGACATCACATTAGAAGGTAATCATCAGATAGTTAACAATTCAAGGGTTATAAATATAGTGACGATATTCAAAATGAATTTACAACAAAATGGTGTGAATTCGGATGTGTACGTCTGTATGATTGTACAGGAAGGAATAAAGCAAGATGTCGAGAGAAACAACAGCTTTAAAAATACGTCATCGTTTCATGACCGTACAAACCACTGATCTAGTTTATACTGTTAGCAGAGTAGTGGGCGTTCAATTTCGACAACCTGCGTTAAAGCACTGGATTATTGGAGTTAAAGTTTGCAGTGCACGTAGGTGGTGTTTGGTTATGTTTCCTGGGGTTAATCCTATTCTCTTACCGTCATTTCGCTTAATATAATTACAATCTCATTATCACTATTACACAGTGTGAATGTGCTTGGTCTAACTAGCCACCCAAAGCAAAGCATCCCCATCGGTGAAGGTTGGATAACAAACGTGACCGGTTAATTGAGTAATTACAGATTAAAACAAGCAAACTACAACTGACATGCAACTATTTTATATTACAGAGACTGTAGATATAAATATTCGCATCGACGATTACTGTATGTACACATTGTAGATGATGGCAAAGAAAATTAATAGCACTGTAATTTAGCTTAACGAGGAAAAAAAAATAATTTCTTTACATTCTTCACCCAACCCGAATGCCACATAATCTGGAACAATTTGCCTCTCTTTTTCGATTACTTAAACATGCTGTATCAACTACCAAGTTATTCAATGAATAATTTCAAGGGAAAAATTGTTCCGGGGCCGGGTATCGATCCCGGGACCTCTGGTTGAACGTACCTGCGCTCTGCCAACTGAGCTACCCCTTGAAATTATTCAAATCTGCTTTACAGGGAGCTTACCTGAAAGACTAGATTTGCATAATATATACGTCACTGTGTACGTTAACAGAAAACCACAATTCTAAGTCACACAGAGATTGTGTGCACTCGATGTGGGTCTCTGGAGTTTCGTCAGCCCACGTGAGTTGTGTGGATATAAAGGGAAAAGTTGAGACGATGTCGGGTGGAGTTCCCGGGTAGCTCAGTTGGCAGAGCGCTGGTACGTTCAACCAGAGGTCCCGGGATCGATACCCGGCCCCGGAACAATTTTTCCCTTGAAATTATTCATATCTGCTTTACAGGGAGCTTACCTGAAAGACTAGATTTGCAAGTTATTCAATGTCCATATAATAATAATAATAATAATAATAATAATAATAATCATCATTTTACTCATAATTTTAATTGAGCCAAAACTCAGGTACTAAGATATCAAAGAGTAGTACGGGAAAGAAGGAAATATCAAATAATAAACGACATTAAGACATATGGTTCATATGTGGAGAGGTTGGCTCGGTAGCGTAGTCGGTATAGCTATGGCCTTCTAAGCTCGAGGTTGCGGGTTCGATCCCGGCCCAGGTCGATGGCTTTAAGTGTGTTTAAATGCGAGAGGCTCATGTCAGTAGATTTAGTGGCATGTAAAAGAATTCCTGTGGGACAAAATTCCGGCACACAGACGACGCTGACAAACTCTGCAGTTGCGAGCGACGTTAAATAAACCATAATTTAAATGTATGTGGAGATTAAGAATAAGGCAGAAAATAGGAAAGATTGGAGAATGCTGAGTTTGCAGTGAAAGATCTGCCCATGGGCAGAAAACAATGAATGAAGAATGAATGAATTAATAAATGAAATGGAATGAATGAATGAATGAATGAATGAATGAATGAATGAATGAATGAATGAATGAATGAATGAATGAATGAATGAATGAATGGAAACCAAAGGGGGTTCTAGTTCCTCCAAAATATATGTAATTGGTGATAGCGAGAGGATATTTAACGAGATGAAGCCTAGGATTCCCCATATTATTATATGACATTCTTCTTACAGTTGGGGAAAACGTCGGGAAGAGAACCAACCAGGTAATCAGCCCAAGCGCGAATCAATTTCGCACCTGAGTGAAACTCTAAATCAGCAGGCAGACATGCCAACCGCCTGAACTACGCCTGCAGTTTAATTGTTTTTCGTAATGTTGTCTTCTGTGATAGAAATAATCTAAAAACAATTATAAGAAACTATACAGAAAGTTAAATTGAAGAGAGGTACTGAAGTTAGTAAGTACAGTACATACATTTTATTTTTCAACACTCTCATGTGTGCAGCTGTGCTGTGTAGCTAGGAGGGAGAGGCAGGCAGACAGATGAGGCGATGAATTGAGAAATAGATATTATGCGACCGACCGAAGAAACTAATTGACCTTGGAATACTGCCATCGTCCGCTATGTATAGAGCGGTGTATCATCAGTGTCGTCTTGTAACACAACTACTACATTGCATTGTATTTTAACTATTGCTGTAAATCAGTGGTTCCCAGAGATTCACCTCCAAATATCCACAAGTTAAATAAGTACAATAAAAATTATCCACGGGATCCACAAGTACAATACAAAAATTATTATGTTATTAAAAACCTAATTTATTCTAATTATCCACTTATCTAATTTAAAATTTTTCATTCTCACTTTCAAGCTTTTGTATTGTAAACCTACATTATATGAATATCTGTGAGCCTCTTATGCGACCCACAAAACGGCTCCTCGGGATCCTTTAATATTCAGGACCTGTAGGTTGAGAATCACTGCTTTAAATGTATAATAAAATGGCTTTATGTTCTATTGAATGATATGCATTCAAAAAAGATACACCTACACAAAGCCTGCCGCTAGCGTATTAAATGAATGATTTCACTGTACAATAGTGGCAAAAAAACCGGACCGACGAATAATAAAATTACACGAAATGAGCCACTGCGCATGCCACGCCGGCATTCACAAGATAGCGAGTAATCCATTGAAATTGTTGTAGTTTCGACTGCTGACGTAGCCCATTTCGAAAGCCATTAGAAAATAAGCTGGTAAAATTCATGTTCTGAGAATAATAAGTTAATTAAGTAGTAAAATATCGCTGCAATCGAAAAATATTGGGAATAAATTTCAATAAGGAACAAAAAAAGTTTCCTTCCAGGCAAGATTCGAACCACGAAAGCTTTAGTTACCAGTCTACCTGCTGTCACTGTGAACAAGGCTCTGAAATCAGCTACAAGGGTCGGTCCGGTTTTTTTTCTTTGCCACTACTGTACATAATATGTGAACGCGTAGATAGGCAGGCATGTAGATAATTATTACGTAGCAAGTTTTACACATTATATTAAGGTAATTGAAAATTGGAAAAATTAATGGTATAGCAACAAAACAACGTATTTGGTGGAAAATCGTAGTATTTTGTTCGGTTTCTCAATTCTTCCCTTTCAAAACATGAACAGGAAAATCCAACTAAATCCAATCCTCGAAGAAAGAGATTACTTTAATGTTCATAATGACGATGAAAGAAAAGCTTATGAATGAAGCAGATGATTATGGTGATGACTGTGAAGAAAAGGATAATGATAAAAATGATTAAAGTTTAGACGACAAGGTCGATGAAAATGATTAAAGATATCCCTGAGCTTCCCTGTAATCAGTGGTTGATTGGACGTCTGATTCTGTGGAACTACTTTGATACAAAACAAAAATTTCCACAAATTTTGTTATTCTTCATCTTGTTTTCAATACAAGAAATGACTGCTTATACTATATCTGCAATTAGGCCTACATAAAATGAAACAATTTTGTAATTTTCAGAATACAAAATTGTCCTAAATGAGTCATTTTTCATGAGATTTAAACCCACAATGAGTGTGCACTTGTGTTTACTCGTACTTACGAGATGATTATTGAAATTCTAGTAACCTGAAGCACGGTAGTTGCAATTCCTGATCGACACAGTACATCACGGGATTCAAAATCGAATGTAACAGCCCGGAAACATCAAAGAAGGGCGAGTGTTAACACCCACTGCCACTAATCAACATCCCGCAAAATATAGTCCATGCAGCTTATTCTAATCCCGTCCAGATTCCACACACTAGCACAATATGAGTGTGAATACCAGCGGTAGCGAATTGCTACAGTTACAGTTACCGCTAGTTTCAAATAAAACCACGGGGGAGGGGCAGATCAGTCGCCACAATACGCATTATTGGTGAGTGCGGAGTATCAATGCTTTTTGTTCACACATTTTAGTGTGAGAGCACAATTCACAACATCTGACTTTAAAAGCATTGCCTCCAAAATATAGTCTTGTAGTCTGATTTTAAATATTAGCAATATCAAATTCAATATATAATAATATTTTCGCGTTGCCAAAACTTTCAGAACGGCTTCAGATTCTCTCAGCTTCCTGTCAAATTGAGTACCGGATCTTACTTGGGAATAGAAGGAGGTCCCAGCGTGTTGCCGACCACATCAACTCATTCTAGTGTTGAGCTCATGAAAGCATGGAGCCCTATCTCCATGCTCCACAAGCGCCATAATGACATGTAAAAGGAAAGTCTTACCTATAGAATATTCCAGCTTAAGAAAAAAACATTGATCTTATGGATCTTGGCTAGTATAGTCGGAGGCACCGATTTTGGCAGATGACCTCGATGACATTTCCAGTAGGCGAGCCAATATTGTTTGTGTAAGCTGCGAGAGCGAGATGCGATAACATTCTGAGTCGTTCATATTTTCATAACAGCAGCTCATATAAATTATCCTTATTATGAAACACACCAGGGTACAGTCCTACTCAAAGAATACCTTTAATAAATGTAAATGACTTCCATTCGCAATGATTTTACAATACATCTCTTACATTTTCTAAATTAAATTAATTCTTAATTAAAAGGAAAAAGCATTGCATTGCGCATATATATATATATATATATATATATATATATATATATATATATAATCCTACCCTTACCAAATCAATATACAAGATCTGTCCAGTAATAATCTAGGGATCGTCCACTGGTGGTGCGACAATTCAAGTTAATAAAATTACAATTCTTCTTAAGAATCAAAATATAATTTGGTTAATTGGGTAAAATTGCATGCTGCGGAAGTTAGATTTATATAAGAGTATAATAAATAGGATTGTAATGGATATTACAAGGGCAATAATTTCATCACGCGCACATCGTGAATAGAACAGAGAAGAAAGCATTTTAAAACATTCGAAATCGTACAAAATATCGGAGAAACCAATTTTCCCTGCACAAATTGCACCATTTGAAAAATATAATTACCATTCACAATAAATATTGTATTTTATGGATTCTAAAAAGTGGTTTATTAATCTAGAGGTATTGGCTGATGACTATATTAAATTCCAGCACAACATTCACTCAGAATATGTAGAAATTACACTTTGGATTTTACTAAATGTATAGGCCTACTATCAAAAGGTGTTACATACCCCCTTAAATACTGTACATGTGTTACCTGTGCGATAGCCGATGTTTAATTTTTTAAATATAATTCATAGTACTGAAACTGCCATATTGAATTCGCACAAATTGTATTATTCGTAATTTTCGTCTCGAAAACCCCTAAGATATCTAATTTGATTTTTCACCCATTTTTGTCCCACTCCACCACTTTAGGGACAAAGTCGGACTAAATAATACCTTATTCCTATTCTGTGATCGCAAAGATCCCCACATATCGACTTTCATCGAGATCGGATGACATGAGATTTCTCACTCCCTTCTGCCTTTTCATCAGTACCTTAGGACATGGTATTTAAAAAAATCTAAGAATGTTTAACCAATATTGTAGAGAGTAACCTTCGTTTTAAATTTCACGTCTCTAGTTAAATATAGTTTAGTGAAATTTTAAAATCGTCGTCTCCTCTCTGCTCGGAAGTTTAAAAAAAAAAAAAAAAAAAAAAAAAAAAAAAAAAAAAAAAAAAAAAAAAAACCGAAGTTATTTCAAGGGAGTAGCCTACATGACATTGAATTTTTTTACTTTCCTTATACATTTTAGAAACAATTCTGAGAGATGAGATGAATAGTCTAACCCAATTTTATGAGTGAATCTTTGTTTTAAATTTAAAGGCTGCACGTCTGCTGGTTAAAAAAATAAATCGGTATAATTATTTTGATCATTACTGCCTCCCATTTTCCATCCCTTAATGTTCGTATTTCGTAAAACTCAGTCTTATCTATTGAATAAGGATTAACATATTTCCATATACATATATAACAGATTATATTTCCATTTCGTACAATATTCTGGTCACGAGACATAATCATATACTTTGTCTTTTCGGGATTTACTACCAAACCTATCGCTTTATTTGCTTCAAGTAAAATTTCCGTGTTTTCCCTAACCGTTTGTGGAGTTTTTCCTAACATATTCACGTCATTCGCATAGACAAAAAGCTGATGTAACCCGTTCAATTCCAAACCCTCTCTGTTATCCTGAACTTTCCTAATGGCATATTCTAGAGCGAAGTTAAAAAATAAAGGTGATAGTGCATCTCCTTGCTTTAGCCCGCAGTGAATTCGAAAAGCATCAGATAGAAACTGGCCTATACGACTCTGTTGTAAGTTTCATTGAGACACATTTTAATTAATCGAACAAGTTTCTTGGGAATACCAAAGACACATATAGACTACTGTAATATTTGTTTAGATTTTGGAGGTGACTGTCCAGAGTGCACAAATACTCGGGCGTGCATGTTTACTCCTATGTCCTACCCATTCCACTGCGACAGAGATAACAGCCGATCTTGCAGCGGTGAGGACTCGCTCACCAGTTCACATAAAGAAAATCCATCTGCCAAAATCCCTGGCGCGACCTATACAATGTTGACCGCAAGATGCCTCCGTTAGAAGAAAGAGTGACGTATAGTATCTCCATCTCACTCTCTTCCTAACACGTACAGCGTTCTAGCAAGTTTATCACACAAGATACTGTCGGTGACTCAGGAGAAGACGAAAGCGGACTGAGGGGAAAGGGATGTGAACAGATAACGTACGACAACAAGTCAATATTTTTAATGTAGTAAGCGGAAACATTAGGTCTCCTTCTGTTCAACTTAGCTTTAATTTCTATACGCATTCTTACTCATGTTTCCTGCACGAGTAATAGCCTGGATACTGGGATGCTTATCTGAGCGATGTTTATAATAATCAACAGCGATAGTCAAGAAGGTCAAATTCTTACCTCCCGTCTTCTCCTGAGTAACGGACAGTAGGTATGTTGAGTCCGTTCAAATGATTAAAAAAATCTATTAATGTCATAATGAGGCTTGCAAAAACATAAATTATATTTCACATACATTATAACTAGACTTCGGACATTTATGCCATTAACCAACTTTTAGATACCTCAACCAGGCTACATAATGATTGAAAGTAGGCACCTAAAAATTACTGTTATTACAAATGTTAGTACCAATAATAATAATAATAATAATAATAATAATAATAATAATAATAATAATAATAAAAATAATAATAATAATAATAATAATAATAATAATAAAACTTTGTTAAACATCAATACACTTATTCTGTTGGGTTAAGAAGTGCTTATAATACAAATTTAAGATTATGTGCAGCACAAGTTTTCCGTTATTAAATGTTCAGAAGCTCTTATGATACAAATTTAAGGTTATGTACAGCACACGTTTTCCTTTATTAACTGTTAAGAAACTCTTATAATACAAATTTAAGATTATGTGCAGCACACGTTTTCCGTTATTAAATGTTAAGAATTGCTTATAATACAAATTTAAGATTATGAGTAGCACACGTTTTCCGTTATTAAATGTTAAGAATTGTTTATAACACAAATTTAAGATTATGTGCAGCACACGTTTTCCGTTATTAAATGTTAAGAATTGCTTATAATACAAATTTAAGATTATGTGTAGCACATGTTTTCCGTTATTAAATGTTAAGAATTGCTTATAATACTAATTTAAGATTATGTGCAGCACACGTTTTCAGTTATTAAATGTTAAGAATTGCTTATAATATAAATTTAAGATTATGTGCAGCACACATTTTCCGTTATTAAATGTTAATTCACACTACAACCAAACAAGAACCTAAGTTACATACCTAATGCTTTGCTGTTTTACTGACAGTTAAATTATGTGTACTTTATATAATAAGCGCAGACAATGTTGTACGTGTTTTAACAGTTTGAAATCTCAGCTCAACTGTACCACCCTTACTGTACTTGTCCGTTAAATTTATCAGCGGCGATGTTTGGCAAGAAAGCGGAAGGCTTTTTAGCTGTTATCCCGTTATTCGTAAATTAAATATGTAGTAATTTTAGAGGTGTAACACAATTTTAACACATGAAATCGCTCTAGTCCTCAACGAAATTATGTTCTGTGAATTAAAGGAAACTAATTAATTCCCACTTCTCAATAAAAATACTTATAATTAGTTGATGGAACAGTCCCCATTATGTTCAATTCTATTTTCTTATCGTGGAATCCTCTATACAACATTAGTAGCAATTAGTAATAGTAAAAAAGTCGTAATAATAATAATAATAATAATAATAAAAAGTCGTAATAATAACAATAATAATAATTTAATATATTTTATTGAGATAGGGGCCTATATAGATCGACGAGATGAAAATATTTTAACCTATGATGCAATATACATCAAAACAAGCACTTGGTAACTTAAGCACATCGCCAGTTTCAGGATTTGATACATTTGATACATAGGAAAATCATAATCATGATTTTACAACAAAAAAAAATGGAAGTAGAAAGAAGAACTCGATAGTAGTTGCAGAATACTTTGCCATAGACAAATATATTTTCAAAGAATAATTTTGAAGTTCACGATAAATGAAAAAGTGAAGGGGACTTAAGGAAATCTCAATAACAGCGTGAACATAATACTTAAGTCAAATGCACAGAATAGCAATTTTTATAGACACTGCTCACATTAAAATAAATAAATTTAATCACAGTATAATATTGCTAATCATGATCATAAGAAAGCAGTTTACTTTTATTTTTCTCCTCAGAGTCGCCTGACAGCATAACGTATAATAATAACAATAATAATAATGATAATAATAATAATAATAATAATAATAATAATAATAATAATAATAATACTAACAATAATAACTGGAAGTAGGCCTAAATGTGGATTCGTAACAAGCTGTTTTTTACGGTGATGGGTTGTTAGCACTTCGTCCATCCCCCAAGCTGGAGGATCATCCCTTATCGGCTGTCCACGACTGCTTATTCAATATACTCGACTCTCACTTTGAGAGAGGAACAGAGATTACGGATCTTTGAGAATAAGGTGCTTAGAGAAATATTTGGGGCTAAGATGTATGAAGTTACAGGAGAACGGAGAAAGTTACGCAACTCAGAACTGTAGGCCTACGCATTATATTCTTCACCTGACATAATTAGGAGCATTAAATCCAGACTTTTGAGATAGGCAGAGCATGTAGCGCGTATGGGCGAATCCAGAAATACATATAAGAGAGTGTTAATTGGGAGGCCGGAGGGAAAAAGACCTTTGGAGAGGCCGGGACATAGATGGGAGGATAATATTAAAATGGATTTGAGGGAGGTGGGGTATGATGATAGAGGCTGGATTAATGTTGCACAGGATAGGGACCGATGGCGGGCTTATGTGAGGGCGGCAATGAACTGCGGGTTCCTTAAAAGCCATTTGTAAATAACTAATGCCTAAATGTGATAAAATAAATCGGATATCATAATCAGAGGGAATAACCTGCACTGCTCACATTATTATTATTATTATTATTATTATTATTATTATTATTATTATTATTATTATTAAGTTATTATTATTATTATTATTATTATTATTATTATTATTATTATTACTATTACTATTACTATTATTATTATTATTATTATTATTATTATTATTATTATTATTATAGTAATTAACAGTACAGGGTGGTAAAAAGTAAGCAAATTAGATTAACAACATAATCCGAGGGAATATTACTAAAGTGTCAGCAATAGCAGAAGCAGTGACAGTAGCCGTAGCAATAATAATAATAATAATAATAATAATAATAATAATAATAATAATAATAATAATAAAGTATAGATATAGACCTAAAAAGACACCAGAGTTGAGACGAACAAATTCCATATTAATCATGCTCGTATATTTTCTGTAAACAGCGTACAGTAATAAAGAATACGGTAACATAAAGTTTATATTATATGTAATACTATTCAAGATCCAGCTTGTCTTCCCGGTGACTGCGTGGTCTAAACTATCAACCAGCCACGCAGGCGATCTGAGTTCGAGTCCCGGTCAGACGTGGGAGTTCCATGGAAAAATCATAATACAGGTCAGGAGGCGAGACCTGGCATGTGAGCTGAGCGAGAATAGAAATAATGAACTATCAGAAAGAGAGTTTCTTTCAGAATGATTAATTAATATACGAATCTACTGACATGGAAGTTCATCTCAAACTAAAACCTATATTTTCCCTCCATAACTTACGCATTGGTGATATAGCCACGGCATACAAGGTCACAGGACATGTCTTGCCTCTTCTATTGTAACTTAACATTTATGGAGGACACAGCCTCAGTTGGAGTTTTTCTTGGAGTGCTTATGTTTTTCCACACTGATCATCATCATTCCGTTCGAGTTCCACTCCATTAACTTTCCATAGCAATCCCCCATCGCAGCTATAGTCTAATAGTTATAACATCAGTATCAGCAGCAGTAGCAGTGGCCGTCGCATGGAACGCCTCCCAAGACTCGATTCGGTCTAAAAAAGTCACTTTTCCATTCACTGCCTCCTTTATTTTCCAATGTTCACTTTCTTTATAGGTCTGTATTTAACTATTTAACTTAGTAGCCAATTATCCCTATAATATTTATAAGTTCCCGGTTTATTGGTTAGTTTGCCCTTTATTTTCCACCATTAGTATAATTATCTGTATTTTTACAATACCTTAATTTGTCTTCTTATCTTGCACTGTAGCCTATAACTTATTTTGCTCCGTAGGAATCTCATGTACTCTTTTCTATTCATTCTATTTTATTAGTATCCTAAATATAGAACTATATGGAATCATAGGAATTGTAATGACTTCATACAATTCTAAAAGTGTGTATAAATCCCTTAAAATTAAAATGTAAAGTTTGTTCAGCATAAAGTTAGTTATATTTTTTAAAATAAAACATTTCAGTAAACGTGGAAGTGACAAGAGGGAGATTGAGTTTCATTTTATATCCTCTCCGAGAGGAGGTTTCCAGTGTTTGGAGGACCAGCCCCCAGGATTTAGCTTTATATGTGGTGTTTCAGAGACGCTGAATTCCATTTTAAACCCCACTTGTACCTAGAGTGCGCTTCTGCGTACAGCGAGAGTAGCACGGAAAGCAGCAGTCACTTTTTTATGTGGCCAAATGTAGCCAGCGGCTTTTACTGGCGTTATTTTTAATGTTACTCCCCGTGAGATGGGCTGGCCGGCAGTTTGGAGTCCCCGGGGTCTTCCCTTCTCTAAGTAGTTTCACCACGAGCTTCATACACACTTTATTGTTCAACAAGACACAGTTTAGCTCCGCTCCGCATTTCCTCCTGCCTTCTTTCCTGCAATTTGAGCGCGAGTGAATAAAACACTGTCGGCTTTGCTATCAGGAAAAATACAAAACTGCACGCAAAGAGATTCCTCAGCCTGCCTTCCTAATTAGGTGCACAAAAACCATCGTTAATTGGATAAGACGATATATTCACAGGATACTGATTTTATGCTCCAAAGCTTGCTTTGTAATATCCATTAATCATCTTCACTATATCTGCAAAATGGAGTAGCATTAACCAAGAACAAAACAGAAAGTGAATCCTGCTGTGCTCAATTCAGTGATACCACATTGCCAACTATTATCTCATAATTATCACCATCATTCATAAGAATTAAGGCTCTGTTGAAATCTCTTTAAATTCCCACAATGACATTTTGTCTCCTCTTTTGATCCTTTGTTTCCCAACATTTATTTTTGACAGATTTATTTTTATTGTTATTATTATTATTATTATTATTATTATTATTATTATTATTATTATTATTATTATTATTATTTGTATAAATATCATATAGAGGCAAAGATCACTTGCATTTGCGAAATAAAACTTAGAAATATATATAATTTCAGGATGAATTTCAGACTTATTCTATGGTCTCTCCTTGTGATCTTTCATCACATGGTGCTCTATAAGATAATGGGATCCATATACAGTAGCTAGTCAACTAAAATTTTTAATTCCTGTTGGCACTGCAATAATTATAGTAGATGATATAAAATATGCTCGTGTATCAACATCTATTCCGTTCTGGCTTTGTATTAATTGGTTTTATATTAATTGTTGTAGAGATAAAATTAACAGCTCCTAGAATTGAGGAGACACCTGCTAGGTGTAATGAAAAAATAGCTAAATCAACTGATGCTCCGGCATGGGCAATACCTCTTGCTAGTGGTGGGTAAACTGTCCAACCTGTCCCTGCACCTCTTTCTGCTATACTACTGGCCAGTAATAAGGTTAGTTCAGCACGAATTAATATTCTTAATGATGTTCCTACTATACCTGATCAAGCTCCAAAAATGAAATATAAGGTTCCAATATCCTTGTGATTTGTTGAAAATATTCATCGTTGCAAAGTTCAATCTTACAACCTTTAGTTGTTCTTCACGAGTGGTTTTGAAGTTTCCTTCCCATAATATATGTAGGCTATATATTTTTGTTTTTCCCGTATTCCTGTTTCCCATTCTCTAGTCCCATGCTGTTAGTTTGTTGTTCTGTCATTTCAGATTCAATTGCCTGTCCCCCTTATTATTTATAATATACATGAATGCTATAATCAGAGAATGGAAGCAGAGACACTGTGGTAGCATTTATATCAACAGTCTTTTAAATTTGGATATAGTTTTATTTGCTTATAACAGTTCTTGGAAATTCAGAAAATGTTCTACAGCACTCTATTTATCAACTTCAACTCCTAGTCGAACAGTAAAATATAAAAATTTCTACAACTAAAACAAAAGTCATGTCTTTTATAGGAACAACATCTATTCGTACCAAAATCTGTTTCTAAAATATGATCATTGAACGAGTTTCCTCATTTAAATTTAAAAAAAGTAAGGAAGTTGTCGGGTGAAAATATCATCGTATTCTGACATAATGACAACACTGTAGCTTACATGTCGAGAGAAATGTCATGCTGAATGGTACTACCATATTGTGAATTTTGTGTTTGTGTTAACTCCTTGTTGTGTCGAATGCAAGAGTTGTGTCCTCATTGGTTTGAAGACTACAAGGTGAAGGGCATAAAATTTTAAATTACACTGTGAGCTTAGATTTGTATATCCAAAAGAAATTACAGATAATTTTCAGATCTCTTTTCCTAATTGTTTGTGTGATTCATACGCGCTCATAATCACAACAATCACACACTCTGTGATTATTCATGAGTCTTTAGCAAAAGCACTATTTAGTTTTTGTAACAAATGTTGATATGATCTAGGGTTGCCGTTTGGAAAATTATAGGCCTGCCCTTTTATTTCCTGAAGTTCACACTTTTATGTTGAAAAAGCTTCGAATAGCGACATCAAATATACATATTACTCAACTACAAAGTTAACATTGAAGCTTTTTTACAGTCTGGCAGTAATGCTTTTATTTTCTGAAGTTCACACGTTTATGTTGAAAAAGCTTCGAATAGCGACGTCAAATATACATATTACTCAACTACAAAGTTAACATTGATGCTTTTTTACAGTCTGGCAGTAATAACTTTCTTTTTTTCAATCAATCATGTTATTGAAACCTTGTTACTAAAAAAAATCAATAAATATACTGTTTTTTTTTCAGAGTGGACAATAATTATTCTTTTGATCTTTATGAAAACACCTACATTTTTATAGAATAAAGGTTGTAGGCCTTAATGATATCGATATTTTATAATTTGCGTTGACAGTTTCAAAGATTTTTTACGGTGCACATAAAGTAACCTACATTTGTGTTATATGCATAGTTCGATTTCTTTTACTGCAGCCTGTAGCCTACAAATTCGCAAATAGCAATGAGTGCTTGATACAGGGATTTTGGCCCCTGGAAAAAGTAAGTGGATAGACTAAGAGCGAGTTACTCATCACTACTGGCGGGCTGGGTCACACAGGTCAGGCCGCGCAGTCATAACACCTAACACTTCCTTCTTATCATGTCATATCTAGCCTGACGAGTTTACTTCCTTGGTTTGAATTGTAAATTATTTAAAAATAGCGTGTAAGAGGCCTTAGACTAGAAATGTTTAGTTTAAATGTAGTTCTGTTTATAAGTATGCATAAGAATGCAATTATTTGACTTATTTGAACTGTTGTATCAGTGAAGCGAGGTGAGTCAGTGAAGTTATGGTTTTACAGTGCAGTGAACAGTTCCGATCAGTGATAATTTATAGCGTCAATGAAATGTGTTCTATAGTGTCAGTGAAATGTGTTACAGAGTGTCAGTGAAATGTGTGCTAAAGTGTCAGTGAAATGCGTCATAGTGCCACTACAGGGAATGAGATGAGAGTAAAGTGAAAGACTATTGAAAGTTATGTAGGACCTATACATAATTGTGTAGGTTGTGTTGTAAAATTAGGTGTTTTTTAATGTTTTATTATTATTGTGTTAAATTGTATTGTGTATTCTTATTGTATTGTGTATAAAATTGTATATGTGTTGTAAATTGTATTATGTATTGTAAATTTTATTGTGTATTGCTTATCATTTTAACTGTGTATTGTTAATATTGTATATACCACTGCCACCGGGTGCTTGCCCACTTGCAGTGTAAATAAATAAATACATACATTCATGTCGCGGTACACTCCGTCTTAAAAACACGATATTCTTCCACACGTACCTTTACTAACCACTACGTCTGTTGACTAAACAATGTGATGATGACTTATTTTCTGGACATGAGTGTCCATCAGCTACGAGCATAGATATTATTTTCATTCTTCCTCTTCCCTCTTTCCCTTCTATGCACATTTGTGATTAAATTTCTTTCTTATGACGCACAACACAGCTCGCTCACTAGCCAAACAACCAAGAACAGGGACCAATAACGTTGAATCGAGCTGTAATAAAGCTAGAGATACTAGATGATATTATGCTTCTGGAAGTGCAAAGTGTACAGCGAAGGAACAAAATAAAAGCAAAGAACAACTTGTGATATCAAAAACACGTCGGTTAACATAATATTTTGATGTTCATGGAGGTAGTAGTAATGCAAAAAATTATGCTGGAAATGTAGGATGAACAAGTACAAGTATGGCAGAAGGAAGGATACAACGGCAGCTAATATACATTCGATGCGAAATAACTAGAGAAAGAACAAGTCCAAGATATTTATTGATGAACAGACAAACAAACTATATGATTTTGATTGTGAATATTGGATAGACAAAGGAAGTTATGAAGTTCAAGACGCTGATAGTGACTTCTCTACATCTACGATATTTTTCAAATGTGAAAAATTCTTAGCGCATCTATTTATCACTAGTGGAAACCAACTGCAGTAGAGAACTCTCTTTTTCAAAACCGAAAAGAATTAAAAATGAAACAGAAGGTCAAAGGTTAAGACAAATAGAACAATCCCACTCTGATGAACAAAGGATATGAATTTGTGCTTGAAATAGACATTGCCAGTATCATCTACAAATTTTCTTATGTAAAATCTAGAAAGAAAAGTTAACTTTTAAATTGTAGGTTCGTTACTTTTAATATTCGGTATTAGTACTTACATTTTAATAGAAATAGTAGCGGTTCTAGAGGATAAGAACTAGGGGCAGGAGCATATTTTTATATGACTACTTAATTTGTTATGCATGATTCTCTTACAAAAATGCAATTACTTGTAATAGATAGATTATAAAATAGAATAAATAAACCCTAAGTTGTTAATTAAACAACCACTTAATAGCATTACTTTTTTTTAAATTTATTGTAGAAATAATTCTGTTGCTGGAAATTCTCCATAATTCGGACTTACGCTAATTCAGACTTGATTTTCCCCGAATTAGTCAAATTTAATGAGTTCCTAATATACTGTAAGTACATCGCTCTGTAACACTATACGCGTGACACGTACTGTGTTAGAAGTTAGGTTGGAATTCTTAATTACTCGAATGCTCAACCACAAACGACAAATGTTAGCCTATATGTATTTCACGTACCACTTATCTACCACTCTGAAACAGTAACGCTTACCATGGTGTATCTCAGCTGTAGAAACACAGCTGATATCAGCGGCCTGTTCCAGTTGAACTATAGGAAGAAACTAGTAGTGTCGTAACATTTATAACACACTCAAGCGAAATAAAAAAAATATATATATATATTATATATTACATACGGTACTGTATAATTTTACGGGCAGATGGGGAAGAATCAGGATACGTATTCTTTTATTTTCTATGCCAGTAGACGTCTATGACATCGACATAACCTCTTCTTTTCAGCTGTCTTCAACATTTATGTATTTGAAGTGGAACTGCGTTACACCATAATTATTCAGCGTTCTGCCCAAGGACAGGTCTTTCGCTGCAAACCCATCATTCTCCAGTCTTTCTTCTTTGTCTCCTCCATATAACTTAATGTCGGCTACCATCTGATATCTTCTTCTGTCCCGAACTCTTCTCCCGTTCAACATTCCTTCAGTAGGCAGTTTATTCTCAGCCAGTGACCGAACCATTTCCTTTCCTTCTTCCTGATCAGTTTCAGCATTATTATTTTTTCATCCACTCTTTCCAATACAACTTCATTTCTTATTCTGTCTGTCCACTTCACACGTTCCATTCTTCTCCATATCCACATTTCAAATGCTTCTAATCACTTCTTTTCACTTCGCCGTAAAATCCATGTTTCTGCCCCATACACTGCCACACTCAACACAAAGCACTTCACTAGTCTCTTTCTAGTCTCTTTCTTAGTTCTTTTTCCAGAGGTTTGCAGAAGATGCTTTTTCTATTAAAAAATTCCTTGGCCATTTCTATACTCATTTTCACTTCCTGGCTGCAGTTCATGTTACTGCTTATAGTACACCCCAAGTAATTGAATCTGTCCACTTGATCTACTGCCTCATTTAGAATTCGCAAGTTTACCTTCTTTATTTGTCTTCCTATGATCATGGTCTTCGTCTTATTTGCATTTATCCTAATCCTATACTTCTCACAGCTGTCATTTAGCTCCAGAAGCATACCCCTTAGTAACATCTCCTCTTCTGCTAACAACGCCGTATCTTATGTACTTTATTCTTCTTCAACCTACTGCCACTCCTCTCATGTTCCGAAAACCGTTCTTCACTAAATCTCCCAAGTATATGTTGAACAGAGTAGGTGATAAAGGGGTATCCTTGACATACTCCTCTCCCAATTTCACTACCTCCTGACATTTTTCTTCTTCCATTCTTACTTTGAACAGTCTTCTCTCTTTCCAATCCACACCTATTTTCTTTAGGATCCCCATCAGTTTATTATCTGTCAAAAGCCTTTCCTAAGTCCACAAACACTACATGAACTTTTTTTATTCTTATCTAGGTATCTTTCGGTGATTGTTCGTAGCAGTCCAATTGCATCTCTCGTACCTTTTCCCTTCCTGAAGCCAAACTGCTCTTCTGACAACTGTTCTTCCTTGAGAATCTTCGCCAAGTGCGATATCAGGCTGGTAGACCTGTACTCGTTACATTTCTTGGCATTATTTTCCTTTGGTATTGGAAGCAACACTGTATCCGTAAAATCTTCAGGTATTTGGCTTTTTCATGTATTTCGTTGCATAATGATAGAATTTCCTTATTGTCTTCACCTAAGCATTTCACTTATTCAATGGAGAATCCATCAACTCCTGTTGCTTTTCCATTGCCGCCGCCAAAGCCATCATTATAATTATAATTATAATTACCATTACCAATATCATTATCATCATTGTCATTATTATTATTATTATTATTATTATTATAATAGAATAGATACACTTTTGAAATAAGCTAATGAACAAAGCAATATATTGGATTACGAAAATTAGGTTAGTTTTAAAATTAAGTCTTTAAGTAGGCATTTATTAGAAAATATAAAAGATCTTCCGAAATTTTGAGCTCTTTACATTAATTATTTTTAAATTAACTAATGAGCACTATCGAGACGATTAACTCAATTTATGTAAATTACATCACTGGGGATCAGCAGTGTGGTTTTAGGCGTAATAGATCGACTATTGATCAGATTTTTTGTATTCGACAGATAAATTTGAGTCATTCCATGTCAAATCGCACAGCAATAAAACACGACCTTCTCGGAAATGGTCGATTTTTTTCATGAATTCCAGACAAAAAATAAGGAGACCCGTATTGTTTTATTTTCACAATTATTAATTATTTGTGTAGTTATGACTATTTGAATTTACGCAAATTATGCGCGCACTGTTACATAAACTCACTTGGAACTCTGTGTCTACATATAATTGAGATTTGTGGTTGGGCGCATTTGAAAGACGAAATACAACACTTTTTATTACTTTAGGCCTATCACAAATAAATTTAAAATTTGGCCTATTTTTTTAATCATTTCTTTTTCAAAGCAAAATTACTATATTAAATAGCCAAGTTAAAAATCTGAAAAAATATAGACTTGTTCGCTGATGTATTATCTGTAAACTACTGCATTTATAAATATGGGATCGGCACCCATACATTTGTAACAATTTATTTTCCGGAGGCATGCACGCGTTCGCGATGCCCAGCTAATGAACTGCTTGCAGCCGTAGGCTAGAAGGCTGCCCGTGGAAAGTTTTACGAAATTCTCCGTTGCATCTGATGTCACCATACTAATCATCAAATAATTAATACCTTAAGGAACAGTAAATATCTTATCTAAAATTATTTTATTATTGTCAACTCAGCTAAGACGGGAAGCCCTTCACAGTGCACTATGTTTATACTGTAATATAGCCAAGTGTTTGATGATAGCAAGGCTGGGTAAAGCAGTATACTTTATGGCAGTAAACAGATGGTAGGAGACAAAATATAGAAGAGAAAAATAATCATTTTGGGTTTGAATTTCACGGAGTGACGTGACTTCTATACAACATGAGTGATGGTAAAGATCGCGTAATTTATAACAAGTGTTTAAATCCATTTACCTTCCTAATCACGCTTTTAAAAAGAAAAGTACACTAAGACGCGTAAGTCGCGACTTATTGATAAAGCTCAATTTAAAGGAGTCTTTGAATGTGCAAATATGTTATTCGTTCCGTAAAAATCAATCAATTTCCGGATAGGTCAGGTGAAATTATATGTGAAGGCGGTAGTTCTTGTGATATTATTAAACATGAATCAAATGAAAGTGCGGACAGAGAAAGTGATTATCCCAGTTCTTCTTCTAGCAGTTCTATGGATACAGTGCTAGAAATCACTAATATTGAGGAATTAAACAAGAGTTTGATGTCAATAGAATCCCCTTTCAAGAAAAGAAAGCTACAACAAAAACGATACCCCCGTGAAAAGTTTCAAAAAGTAAAAGTTTTTCATGTAGAAGATGCATCGTCATCCCTTCAAAAGTCAGCCATATTTTATTTTTGACGGAATGCAAAGAAATGTACAACCTAAAAATTACATAGTTATTGCATACTTTTCTGAAAATTATTCATTTGTAATACAAGATTCAATACAAGGTGTGCATTAGAACATATGCCAAGCCACAATGAAATACAATTTTAATTTTACTTCCTATTTTATTTTATTTTATATTCTCTTATAGGCCTATTAATATTATATCTGAACTGCGACCGAACACGAGCGCTGCTCATTCGGTCTCAAATTTTGTTAATACTACTGTATCTCCTTTTTTACATTGATTGTATTATTTCATTTCTATTTCTCTTGTTTGTAATTATATTCTTTATTCTGTATATTTAAATAAATAAATAAATAAATCCTTTCGTAATATATTTGAAAGGAGATACAGAAATTCGTTACATAAGCATAGTCATCTCAGAAACCATGAAACATGACACCGATCCCTTTCACTTTTTTCAATCCGAAGCAATCAATTTCTTAAAGCAAGAATTCAACTATATGAAAAAAAATCATCCACTTTTCCAATGGATCGAGTTCACACAAAAAAAAAAAAAAAAATTAATAATTGCTTACATGAAGACGATTATGGAATTAGTGCTGAATTACACTTCTTTGCAACGTCGCATGGTAAAGGTCCATGTGATGGCATTGGAGATACTGTTAAAAGACTTGCCACGAGAGTTAGCCTATACAAGATCCTATAACAACACCAAAAAAAAAAACTGTTTGTTCGGTCACAAAAAACATTTCTAACCTGTTATTTATATTTTGTCCATTCAATAAGCACAAAAACCACACTGAAAATTTGCAGGCCAGATACCATAATCTAAAACCAATAACTGGTACATTAAAATTACATTCTTTCATTCCGTTGTCAAAAACTGAAGATTTAGTAAAACAATTTTCTTTCAAGAAAGAAGGTAGGCAAATGAAAATTTAAAGTGTGAATCAAAAGAAACATTTAAAAAACATAATGTACAATTATTTGAAGATATCATAATAAATAAATTAACAGTGTTTCCTCGAATGACTTGATCCGTACTGGGTGTAATGTTGCAACGCTCAGACAATCATCCAGCGCCGATAAATCTCTTAGCGCGCTTTAACGCTTCCCGTCCACTGCTGCTGCGCCGACCGCTACACATTGTGTCGTAAGTAATTAGATTTCAATTAAGATATTGGAGATCCCATTATAATTTTTTCTGGAATTATTAAGAATACTTCAAGTGCACCTAGTAGACATTTTTTTTTAAGATTTTTAATAGGGCTATTTCACATTGATATAT
The DNA here is from genome assembly GCF_040183065.1 of Periplaneta americana. Taxonomy (NCBI): domain Eukaryota; kingdom Metazoa; phylum Arthropoda; class Insecta; order Blattodea; family Blattidae; genus Periplaneta; species Periplaneta americana. Next base: position 72,826,152 of record NC_091129.1, on the reverse strand, counting down.
ATGTTTTAAAAATTGAATTATAAAAAAATATTTGTAATATTTATATTAAAATTAGTTAGTAAATATTTAATAAAAGACAGTACTTTAAGCTTTTAAATACATTTTTCAAACATTTTTAACATCAATATCGTTAGAAATATGACGTCTTAAATGTTGCATTGTGCGACATTTTTAACGAATTTTAACATGTAATATTTTAAAAAACATGTGGACTTAGGAGGAAAAAAAATACACTTGTTGGTTTATTAGACCCATAGAGTTGGTAAAAAATATAACCGCGATCAGAAATACGAAGGTCAAAATTTGTATAATTTTGTGCGATTTGACGTGGAATGACTCTATTGGAGAAAAAAGCGAGTATAAGGGTACGGCACATCAGTTAGTCAGAGATTTCAAGAAAGCATATGACTCGGTTAAGAGAGAAGTTTTATATAATATTCCTATTGAATTTGGTATTCCCAAGAAACTAGTTCGATTAATTAAAGTGTGTCTTAGTGAAACTTACAGCAGAGTCCGTATAGGCTAGTTTCTATCTGATGCTTTTCCAATTCACTGCGGGCCAAAGCAAGGAGATGCACTTTCACCTTTACTTTTTAATAGAATATGCCATTAAGAAAGTTCAGGATAACAGAGAGAATTTGCAATTGAACGGGATACATCAGCTTCTTGTCCATGCGGATGACGTGAATATGTTAGGAGAAAATCCACAAACTAATAGGGAAAACACGAGAATTTTACTTGAAGCACGTAAATAAATCTCGAAAAGACAAAGTAGATTATGAAGTCTCGAGACCAGAATATTGTACGAAATGCAAATATAAAAATTGGACATTTATCCTTCGAAGAGGTGGAAAAGTTCAAATATCTTGGAGCAATAGTAACAAACATAAATGACACTCTGGAGGAAATTAAACGCAGAATAAATATGGGAAATGCCTGTTATTATTCTGTTGAGAAGCTTTTGTCATCTAGTTTGCTGTCAAAAAAGCTGTGTTAGAATTTATAAAACAGTTATACTACCGGTTGTTCTATATGGTTGTGAAACTTGGACTCTTACTTTGAGAGAGGAACAGAGAGTAAGAGTATTTGAGAATAAGGTTCTTAGGAAAATATTTGGGGCTAAGTGTTATGAAGTTAGAGGAGAATGGAGAGAGTTACACAACGCAGAACTGCACGCATTGTATTCTTCACCTGACATATTTAGGAACATTAAATCTAGACGTTTGATACGGGCAGGGCATGAAGAACGTATGGACGAATCCAGAAATGGATATAGAGTGTTAGTTGGGAGACAAAAAGGAAAAAAACCTTTGGAGAGGCCGAGAAGTAGATGGGAACATAATATTAAAATGGATTTGAGAGAGTTGGGATATGATGATAGAGACTGAATTAATCTTGCACTTGACAGGGGCCGATGGCGGGCTTATGTCAGGGCGGCAATGCACCTGTGGGTTCCTTAAATCCCATAAGTAAACAAGTAATGAGAACTATCACATCAGATATTCAAATAAAGAAAATTTCATCCAGAGAATTAGAGTCTGGAAAGGTTCCCAAAATGCTAGCTACGTTTCCACGGTGGATGGCTATTCCCATTCGTTGTCATAGATAACTATTGGTGCAGCGAGTCTCTCCAGTAAGCCACGAAACTTCTACCAATTTCGGAAACAAAGTCTTTTGCTTCTTTACACCAGGAGCCTATTGTTTCAACAGCACAGACGATGAAGGTATAATTGTCTTATAGATGTACATATTTATGACGTTTACTACGTATGACAGATTCTGCTGCAGAGCTTGCGATTTTAGAAGTTGACGGCAAGTGGGATGAACCTAAGGTATCCACCCATGTCGTATTCCACATTAGCGATTTTCCTCTACTCCACGGTACCAAGGTTAATTCATCAGGGCGCTTTCTATCCGTGCGACTAATCCCAGATACCAGAAGATGTTAATGCTCTCTTGATTATGTCGTTAATTGTTGAATGTCTTAAAAAAAAAGTCTCTTACTCTTGACACAACTCGGAGCGTGATGACCGTAAGAGAGGCCCTCGGGGGGGCCTTGCAGTAGAGCGACTGCAGTCTTAAAAGATGTAATTATTAATATTACAGATGACTTATCTTATCATTATTATCATCATAACCAGATACTATTATTTTTGTTGTTAATGGCGTAATTCCGGTATGAGAAACAGGAGTATCCCGCGAAATTCTCTCCACACAACTTTGTCCATTACAGATCCTGCTTGGACTCGATATTTGTACATGTGAGAAAATGACGGTCTAGCGAGTGTAGAGCATCTACCCATTCGGCTAACGGTGTACCATGATGCAGCTATGATGCAGACCAAAGTTTTCAGCCAACATCTAGTTGTTACTGTTTTGTTCCTTACACAAATGAGACTAACAAGACTTCTTTGTAAAGCAACTTGTAGTTAGTTCACTAGATCTCCTCCATTATTCTAAATCCTGGAAAATTACAAGTGTATGGCGTATGGTTAACTTTAGATCTTTCATTTCAGTTTCTCCGAAACTTTCCGCACAGTTCTGACGGTTAAATTATATTCTTGGAAACGATGGGGCAATACCCTTTCAGAATAATCACTAATTACTTCATACTGAAATTGTAGCGCAAGGCTCACTGCTAAGGCCACGTATAATTAATAAGACTTTTATTCACCCTAAGTTAAATGCAGCTTTCAGACCAAAGACAAGGCAAGAGTGTTCAGCATTGTTTTCTGTTCATCTACTTACAAAGGACTTTTAGAGAATCCGGAGGTTCATTGCCGCCCTCACATAAGCCAGCCATCGGTTCCTATTCTGAGCAAGATTAATCCAGTCCCTTGCATCATATCTCATCTACCTCAAACACATTTAAATGTTATCCTCCCATCCACGTCTCTGCCTCCCCAAAGGTCTTTTTCCCTCAGATCTCCCAACTAACACATTACCGTATATGTATTTCTGGATTCACACATACGTGCTACATGCCCTGCCCATCTCAAACGTGTGGATTTAATATTTCTAATTATGTCAATATTAGTACCAGATGCTTTCAATTTTTAAGAACAATTTTGAAAAAAATTTAATAATCCACATAATAAATATTATAATAAGATACATTGTGCAGCCTTTTTCCACTAGAGTGAGGTCAGTGGCCATATATTACAAATATTAAATTAATCATCTTTATGGGAGGATAATATTAAAATGGATTTGAGTGAGGCTGGATATAATGATAGGGACTGGATTAATCTTCTTCAGCATAGGGACCAATAGCGAGATTATGTGAGCGCGGCAATGAACCTCCGGGTTTCTTAAAAGCCATTTGTAAGTAAATTTTATAGATATCTCCATGAACGTTTTATTGCTGCTTCTATATTATCTTAAAAGTACTGAAAAGTGTTTAGGAAGTGTATTTTGTAAAAACAGTAAGAAGAGTTCATCCAAATGGTCTGAAAATAGAACAAAACATACATTTAAAAAAACACGGTATACTACAAGGGCCGATCAAGAAAGACAGACTGATTTTTTTCACAGACGTTTACACAGACGTCTGACATTGTAAAAAATAAGACTTTATTTTCTGCGTTTATGACAAACGTCTAATGGAACACACTAAAACAACAGTACCATGGAGTTGTAAATAAAATATTATGGAAAAACCTAGATCTACAATTATTATTATTAATTAATAATTATTCAATATTCGATTTACCACAAATATAATATGATAGTCCATACATACATAAATATTTATCCTGCCATGTATACGGCAGTGCATCAATTATTCATAGATTTCAAAAAGACATATGATTTGGTTAAGAGAGAAGTTTTATATAATATTATTATTGACTTTGGTATTCCCAAGAAGCTAGTTCGATTAATTAAGATAGGCCTATATCTCAGTTAAAACATACAGCAGAGTCAATGTAGGCCAGTTTCTCTCGGATGCTTTTCCAATTCACTGCTGACTAAGCAAGGAGATGCACTATCACCGCTTGTTTGTGCGGATGACCTAAATATGTTATGAGAAAATTCACAAAATATTAGGAAAAACACGGAAATTCTACTTGAAGCAAGTAGGGAAGTAGTTTTGGAAGTAAATCCCGAAAAGACAACGTATATGATTATGTCTCGTGACCAGAACATAGTATGATACAGAAATGTAAAAATTGAAAATGTATCCTTTAAAGAGGTGGAAAAATTCAAATACGTTGGAACAACAGTAACAAAATTTAAATGACATTCCACAATAAATTAAGCGCAAAATAAATACGGGAAATGTCTGCTACTATTCAGTTGAGAAACTTTTGTCATCTAGTCTACTTAAAAAAAAAAACTGAAAGTTAGAATCTATAAAACAGTTATATTACCGGGTGTTCTGTATGGTTGTGAAACTTGGACTCTCACTTTGAGAGAGGAACAGAAGTCAAGTGTGTTAGAGAATAACGTGCTTAGGAAAATATTTGAGTTTAACTGTAAGAGGGATGAAGTTACAGGAGAATGGAGAAAGTTACACAATGTAGAACTGCACGCTTTGTATTCGTCACCTTACATAATTAGGAATATTAAATTCAGACGTTTGAGATGGGCAGGGCATGTAGAACGTACGGTTCAGAGACCTGAGGATAAAGAGACCTTTGGTGAGACCGAGACGTAGATGGGAGGATAAAATTTAAAATGGATTTGAGGGATGTGGGATATGATGGTAGGGATTGGATTAATTTTGCTCAGGATAGGGACTGATGACGAGCTTATGTGAGAACGGCAATGAACCTCCGGGTTCTCTAAAAGCCATTTGTATGTAAGTTAGCACGTTCAGGTATAATCCATGTTTAACGCTATAAATAACAGTTGGTTTGATAATTGTCTTATAAAATTTTATTCTCACTTTAACTTTTCTGAAAATAATAATTCTATCCAATATTCTAATACATCGGTTATCAACTGCATTTTTATCCTTAATCTCTATCAAGATGTTAATATTCTCTGCAACTGTTGCGCCAATACATGAAACAGGAAACATTCTCAAAATATGTACCGTTTAAAATAATAGTACTTATAACATTTTCTTTCTTTTTTTTTTATTTCGGCTCGATGAGAGCTCTATAGTGTTCTTTTGACCCTGTTGACCCTCTATGGGGCTTTAATTTAATTTCTATTATTTTTATCAGCGTCTGTATTTATATGTGCTATCTGGTAAGAAGGAAGAGAAGGCCTTATGGCCTTAATCCTTCAGATTAGATAAATAAATAAATAAATAAATAAATAAATAAATAAATAAATAAATAAATAAATAAATAAATAAATAAATAAATAAATAAATAAATAAATAAATAAATAAATAAATAAATAAATAAAAATAACATTAACTGTAGATCGACTATTGATCAGATTTGTTGTATTCAACAGATATTGGAGAAAAATGGGAGTATAAGGGTACAGTACATCAGTTATTCATAGACATCAAAAAGGCGTACGACTCGGTTAAGAGAGTAGTTTTATATAATATTCCTATTGAATTTGGTATTCCCAAGAAACTAGTTCGATTAATTAAAATGTGTCTTAGTGAAACTTACAGCAGAGTCCGTATAGGCCAGTTTCTATCTGATGCTTTTCCAATTCACTGCGGGTTAAAGCAGGGAGATGCACTATCACCTTTAATTTTTAACTTCGCTCTAGAATATGCCATTAGGGAAGTTCAGGATAACACAGAGGGTTTAGAATTAAACGGGTTATATCAGCTTCTTGTCCATGCGGATGACGTGAATATGTTAGGAGAAAATCCACGATTAGGGAAAACGAGGAAATTCTAGTTAAAGCAAGTAAAGCGATAGGGTTGTAAGTAAATCCCGAAAAAACTAAGTATATGATTATGTCTCGTGACCAGAATATTCTACGAAATGGAACTATAAAAATTGGAGATTTATCCTTCGAAGAGGTGGAAAAATTCAAATATTGTATCTTGGAGCAACAGTAACAAATATAAATGATACTCGGGAGGAAATTAAACGCAGAATAAATATGAGAAATGCGTGTTATTATTCGGTTGAGAAGCTTTTGTCATCTAGTCTTCTGTCAAAAAATCTGAAAGTTAGAATTCATAAAACAGTTATATTACCGGTTATTCTGTATGGTTGTGCAACTTGTACTCTCACTTTGAGAGAGGAACAGAGATTAAGGATGTTTGAGAATAAGGTTCTTAGGAAAATATTTGGGCCTAAGAGGGATGAAGTTATAGGAGAATGGAGAAAGTTACACAACGCAGAGCTGCACGCATTGTATACTTCACCTGACATAATTAGGAACATAAAATCCAGACGTTTGAGATGGGCAGGACATGTAGCACGTATGGGCGAATCCAGAAATGCATATAGAGTGTTAGTTGGGAGGCCGGAGGGAAAAAGACCTTTGGGGAGGCCGAGACGTAGATGGGAAGATAATATTAAAATGGATTTGAGGGAGGCGGGATATGATGGTAGAGACTGGATTAATCTTGCTCAGGATAGGGACCAATGGCGGGCTTATGTGAGGGCGGCAATGAACCTATGTGTTCCTTAAAAGTCAGTAAGTAAGTAAGTAAGTAAGTAAGTAAGTAAGTAAGTAACATTATTTGTTTTGATTACGTTATTAATATGCTTCGTTCTAGTGTTGTTTATTTCCAAACTTGATGTTATTTTAGTCCTGTATCTGTTTCAAAATTTCATTGAGAGAAGATAATTTCGCGATAAAATAACGATGACATCAGCAAATGTAAATATTGAAATAAATCTTAATATTACACGTTATAAATAAGAGGCCACAGCTCTTTGCTTACTGATCGGAGGCATTGCATTGATTTTCTGTCTGGATTTTTTTCATAGTTTTCCCAAACTGTAAGGAGAATGCCGCTATTGCTACAACGTAATTAAATAACATATTAAAAACACAAATAATAAGTTTCTCTAATCGTGTTGTAAGATCACAGAAGATCACCACATTAGGCCTAACAACGAAAGAAAAGCTATATCCGAAGACAGATTGAAGCTCAGAAATCAGGTTACGCGAAACATCATGTATGCGTCCTGTTATTAAATAATAATAATATTTCTAAAACTGGTTTAATAATGTGTAAGTTAGACATCTTCCAATTCCCAATATTCTACTTTTTTATTTAATAAAATAATAGTACATTATGCAACGAGCCTATAATGATAGTAATTAATTAGTATGTTTGTTTATGAAACGAGCGCAAGCGACTTTCATAATTTTCATACAAGCGTCTTAATTACCATTATAGGCAAGTTTCATACGACTTTTTATGCTCGACCATATTTCTAACTTGAAATTATTCATAAGTATTCATGTTATGGTTATCTAAGTGAGAAGCGGAACTGACCTTCTAAATAGTGAGATGTGCGCAGACGCGAAAGTATTGATTTTTTCCGAGGAACGAATGTCATTGACCTTGACATAATCTAGAGAGTAAACTAAATATTAATCTTGATATAACATTGAAATTAAATTAGACATTGAAAAACGAGATGACAAATTGAATTTATTTGAATATTATTTACAATTAACCCTAATTATTGTAGTAACAGAACATAACCTTCTGCGACAGTATTGGATTTCCGGCCTCCGTGACGTTTCTCTAGTTGTCTTTCGATTGCATATCCGAGAATAATCGATACTTGCGCTTTTATAATGCTACAATGGTGATTTCTGATTGGCTGAACAACTGATCTATAATGAATAGGTGCACTTTAATGTGGTGCATTAAAGGGCTGCTACCAGGTGTATAATCACTATATTTCGGCATGTTCGAGCATAATAATAATAATAATAATAATAATAATAATAATAATAATAATAATAATGTATTAATATATGAAATTCCACATTAATATACTTTGAATTACTGAGATCTCTGACGCGTTCCGTGCTCACTCTTGTAAGCATTCTGAGTCAGCACTAGGCATTTACAAAGAATAAGACTATCTGATCCTGTACTTAGCATGATACAAGACTATCAATCAAGTCAATAAAAAGAACACAAGAGATACAAGCGCACACCCTAAAGGAAGAGACATAAATGTCCCACTTTCATGATTGGAATCGAATTCAGTTCTATTGGATTTATAGCAAGAAATGTTATCACTTGAGCTACAGCTGAGGGCAAGAAATATCACGACGCTGAAAGTGGTTACAGTGCCAAAAATTAGGACTTGGTGAGATCTGCGAAACCACACGCCTGTGCAGCTTTATGAGAAGGAACCCCCGGGGCTGGAATCTTGCTGGAGGCGTACAGAAAACATAACTAAATCTTTTTAGTCTGCAGAGACAGCTGCTGCGGTCGCCAGAGAGTTTCTGTCCGAGGTCAGTAACTCAGTTAGTGAAGTTAACCAATAGCACCGTACTTTAAGTTACTCGGCACTCTCTGGGGAATGTAACAGGGTGACATAACCTAACGATGCCAGCATTAAATAAGTAGGTCTATTCTTCTTGGGTCCTACTTTCTATAATTGGTTATTTTTGAAAACCTATACAGCATTACGAGATGTAACACAATAAGCCATCAGTGGCATCAAAACTATCCACAACACTACCACTATCATTTTTTATAAAATAATCGTTAGTCATCGTAGCCGCCATCACTATCGCCTTCAGCACCATCATCATCATCATCATCATCATCAGCAGCAGCAGCAGCAGCAGTAACAGAAATAGCACATCATAGTGAGGGAAGACAAACTCTCAGCGGAGGGAATATTACATTTCGACCCACCTCAAACATCTTGACCATAACGAAAGTAACACTAATTAGCTTTGCATGACAGTGGCAGGCTTCCATCATGATGATCATACATGTGTCTTTTTTTCAGCAAAGTAACGTAAGTGATATCTTACTGAACTATGAAATACATACACAATGAAGAACATAACACGGACAATTAACCTATGCACCTAATATTAACTAAATTACTGTTGCATAGCTTTCACCTCATACGAAATCGAAAGTAGCGTACGTACTACTGTCAAAATAAAAAGAATCCTAGTCTATAAATAAATAAGTGAGTAATTAAGTAAATAAGTAAATACATACATGGATAAATAAATAAATAACTACTAACATTTACTTAAAATCATCCGTCCTCAAGTAAGGTTAAATACTGGAATCCGGAATTAACGAATATAAAAAGATAAAGGGAATTCACACGAGTAAAATAATTATTCGATTTGTACATTAAAACAAAAATTTATGTGCTAACATATAAATGATAGTGTAGAATTTGAAGAGAGGCCTTCAGAATTTCCATCACAATCTTCTGAATCTCATAAAAGGGAATTTTAAAAGATTTAAGGATATTAAATGTAAATTTTGGTAAGCAACCCCTCGCTCCAAATAGTAAGCCTGTAACATCCCAGTTGTAGAGCGAAATGCCATATTTTTCACTGAGATATGGAAGACAAGGTGCATATTTAGCTCGCTTGTCATCGTTTATCTACAATGCTTGATTCGTGATAAGTAAACTTCGTTGAATTGCCACACGCAGCATGCAATCAGATTGCCGATGTACGGTAGTATAGAAGAGATGAGCGACCTCCCGGTCTCGTAGTATAAGCAATTCATGTTAAGAGATGTGACCGGTCCACATAGATAAAGCAGCTACAGCTAATGTTTATCTATGTAAGCACTTGTTTTTGCATTACTGTGGTTGGAATAGTCAAAGCTTAACATTTGTTCAGTGCAGCCAAGAATTCAATCAAACATACTACAATGAGAGTGTTGCTGTTCCAAACAATTGCCCCTGGAATACCCTTATCCCCGCAGCCAGTTTTGATCCATTGGAAAACGTGGTTGGATGATGTTTATTATTATGCAGAATATTACGACAAAATAATGGAAGTAAGTGATGCATTGGATAGCACAGACAGTCCCACTGTTGCAGCTGTAAATTCATTGCCTTCTGAACAGCTATTGGAAGACATTCTGTTCATTGATTCTAATTTTAAAATCGTGTTCAAAAGCATCATCCTGTTAGAATCGTCTAAACTACAACTCTCAGACGCCCTTAATATAGTGGATAAAATATCACAAACCGTTATCCAAAATAACAATTCACTAATTTCAGAAAAAGTGAAATGTAAGTTGAGAAACATTATTGCTAAAAATTCTGCCTATTCACAACTTCGTATTATAAATGATGTACGTACTATCAGGTCACGACAAGAAGTCTGAAGTTGGTGCACTAAAAATTAGTGATTTTCTGTTCTTCAAATATACACCTATTACATCTTGTGATGTTGAACGTACATTTTCCCAATATAAAAACTGTTTGAGTGACCATCGGAGGAGGTTCACTTTGCAGTCGCTCAAAATGTACGTAACTCTTCACTGCAATGCACATTCAAGGATGATGTGAGTATATTACATTAAATTTTAAGAGTTAATATATCTCACTACAAAATAATTGTGTATTTACATGTTTAGACATTTGCTACTTCAATGATCATTCATTATATTTCTTGAATGAAGGATACAGGTTTTATTGTAACCGCTGTATACTGCTCAGTGTTTACATTAGAGGCATACTCCATCCGTTGCACGCCCCCTTCTCATACAGTCTATACCGCGTGTGTAGTAACCTTACGATTCTCGTGGCAATTCCACGAAGTCTAGTGATAAGTAATAGGTATCAATTTTGTAAAAATAGGGCGTTTAGGGGTAAGATGTATATGACAATGAATTGCAAGTACAATGTGTACCCACGTAGGAGACATCCGGCCCATACTATTTTTTCCACGACTGTTCCAAAGGTTAAGGGAACGAGGGCACGTGTTGCCAAATTACAATTCCATTTCCACACAACTATTTTTGCTTATAACTTTCGACCCAGTAATTTCCGAACCATGGTTTCTTATCTCAAATTGATACATGTGCCCTTCGCCATCATCCCTGAAAGTTTGTAACACCACCTCGGAAACACTCTGTATATTACATTATCGTCTCTCGGATGTAGAAACGTAATATTTCTCTGGGGTCTATAAAGAGATACAGGGAAATACTACAGAGATAAGCAGCAAAAAGTTACCACACTATGCAGGAGACGTCGGGGAACAGATTGTACGCAATCCATTGCTCGAGTCCCTGGTAAGCTGTAGCAGCGCGGACGACGTTCAGTTTCAAGTGGCTTTTTCGCCACTTCGCATCATCAGGCATTATTTACAATATCTATGTTAGTATACAATGCCTGATGATACCAAGTAGCGAAAACGTTCGCAATATATGAAATGTAATACAATAACAAATTACTATATGTCATAATATTTGTTACTAAAATTTTGATAAGTCATTTAGACTGAAATATATATTAAATTAATCAAGACGTATATCCTACTCCATTATCTCCTGGCCTAGTTGTCTCATATGTGATGCTTCTTGGTATCACTTGTGAGGTTCAGACCTGTCTTCGGACAGTTGACTAAACAAACAACATAAATATTCTCGTTTGGCATTCTTTGGAGATGACTTTACAACAGCAGTCCAAACACTTGAGCGTTTAAGATATTATAATGCCTGAACAAAATACATAAAAAAAGTAAGTTCGATATTACAATCGGAGGCGTTGTTGTATGTTACTGTCTTTTATGAGACAACAAAGGCCGTGGAAGTTCCTCTTGGTAGAAGTGACGATGTAATGTGTGGCTTTCTGATAGCTCTCGTGAGTGTTCCACAGACAGCGATGAAAATGAAGTGCCTGCACTTGCCCGGCCGCAAGCACCCACTTTCATCTGCTGCTGCCTACTGTTCAGTTTTGCGTGATGGTTTTAATTGACAAGTGGTTCAACACTCGATACAGCGTTGCCGACTGGAGCGTTGATTTGCAAACGAATATCATGTCAGGATTTAATGATGAGTTTATGTAGGTTATACGAATTATTCGTCGAATTATCACGATAAATCGGTGGATTGGTTATTAGCAGTAACTTGATTTGTACAACCGTTAAATACAGCCATATGAATTTATGTACGGTAGGAATGATGTCAGAGGCAAAATGTGATTCTTAACGCACTATCTAATTATTATTATGTTTCTCCTTATAACTTCATAACAGCGACGCAAACGACGATTCAAAGAACAACGGGGTAAGTAACTAACAATTTAATTATATTTAACAGGTCATACAAATACTGTGGCATTCTCTGTGAAGAACTCGTATATAATACTGAGGAAAGAGATAATGGTAATATCTTAAATTTGTGCCAGCGTTCAAACTTAGACGAAAATTGTGCCAACTTAACACTTCGATAATAAATTGCTGAAGAACAAGAAACTAAATGGGAAACATTTTAATATAACTAAACTGGCAATAAAACAAATAATTTAAGAGTACTTCATACCATGAATAGCCACATCGATACATATCTATGGATAATGAAACCTTTTATACGGAACACAAGACAATAAATGAAAACAAAAATGTGAACTCGCAAATCATTTCACGGACGATAAGAAGAAATAGAAAATAAAAAAGATAAAAAAGGAAATGAGAAGGAATACAAAAGAATGAACGTGAAGAGAAACGAAAAAAAACTAGGAAGGAAGAAAGAGCAGGGAAAAGAAAGATAATGGAGAGTAGAAAGAGAGGAAGAAAAATATACGATAGTAAAATAGAGGCTATAAAAGTAGAGAAAGAGAAAGAAAAAGAAAAACTAGTATACGAATGTAAAACGCGTAAGAGAGCAATAGTAATGAAAAATAAGGGAGACATCAATAAAAAAAAAACCAAGAAGAGAGATAAAACAGGAGACAACAAAAATAATAATAAGGGAGGCAACAATACGAAATGATCCAATAAGAAAGGTAAAAAATAACGGATCCGGAAGTAAGAAAACAACAAGAAAGAGAAAATCAAGAGACATAATGAAAATAATATGATATATGAAACAAAGGAAAGAATAGAAAAAACACTAATAACAATAATAAACTTTTGCACTTCTGAGGATTGTGTGCACAATATTTATTAGTATGTCGCATTATTGTATAAATATGTCCATTAACCCTCTTGTAAAGAACTCTGTACCCCTACAACTTATTCCATTACATATTCCTGTTATTCCTTCCAATTTGTATTGCGCTTCTGCTGCAATAACTAACTACCTTCAAAGACATATATGTCTATATAATATATCTATGTATATACATATGTAAATGTGACAGAGTTATTTTACTCATTACTATCATGAATTATTACTACTTACAAAATGATAGAAATCTTCCTTGGAATATCAATACTACTACTCATTAATTTCTTTATTCCGGTCTTTCATTTTTTTCTGCCTACAAATTCCAAACAAATTTAATATTTACATTTCAAAACTTTCCTACTTTTCGATTATACAGTAGAATCAAGTAAGAGCAAAATCTACAAAAGAAAAATATATAAATAAATCAAATTTCCCGATATTCTTTGCATATGAACAATCATTTTATGTGGTAATTAGTTAATTACTGCCGTCTAAACGTGTAATGAATAAAATTATAAAGAAGCTCTAACCATGCGATTTCATTATTTATGTGGTAGGCCTATTCATATAGCCTATGCATGTGTGCATGCATTATTTATGCACGTACGTAAGCACTTAAGAATTCCCAGGAAGATTTATATTATTTTGTAAGCATATAATCTTACTGGTATCCTATGTAGTATACTGATTCCACTATTTATGAATTTATTTCCTTTATCTTGCTTTTGTATATTTTTCCAATTGGTTATTTCTTTGGACAGTCTTATCACATGCAAATGTGCTTGTGTCTTATTTAATTTTTTATATAATTTAATTTACTCTACTGCTGTATTTAATTTTGTTTCAATATATTCAGCTCTTGTTCTTTTCCACAGTGATATTTTGCTATTATTCCTTTTGCCCCCCCCCCCACCAAAGATTTCTGTTATTATCAATTTTGTTACTTTGTTTTTATTTGTCTTATCTCATTTACACCTGTAAAATTCATATTTCGTCTACGAAATTTTGTATCTGAAAACTTTTTCGCCCTTCACTTTCTAGTAAAGAAACACGCTGATTAATGTCGTTAATGCAATTCTTTTTAATTGAATTACACATTAATAGCTCAACCAGTAATTCCAATTGAAAAGTCCACTGCAAGAATGATGGATGTCATTTGGAATACATTTTGCAGGAGAAGCAATTGAAAGTTTAAAATGCTTAGCGCTCAAAGCTTAACTGTGATTTTCCGATCATTACTGGACAATGGCCATCAGTGTTAATGCCATGTAACTCTGTATGTACATTCTATATGTCTTAAGCTACGCATTGACAGTCTTGGTTCATTTTCGACAAGAAAGTGACATCCATCATTCTTGCAGTGGACTCTTCAATTATTACTATCATTATACTTAGGGTAATTCCGGGATAGACAGCCATGCGGGTGAGACGGCCAACCGCTCTCATTTTTATTCTAATCATCTGTTTCGAATGAAAATCGGTTTGGCGCCAGATGTTAATTAAACGAAGTGATTGTTGCACCTTGGAAAACGTAAAGTTATTATTTCCGCGTTTTGTAGCCGTTCGTGATTTTGTGAGCAAGCAATAATTTTACACCTCTCGAAATAACAATAGAAAAATACTGCATTTTATGAGGAAATTTGCTAGAAACATTATTAAAGATGCCAGGCATCTTCAAACATTCTATCTTAATTGTATTTGTCCTCTTTACTGCTGTCAGTTTTTATTAGGCGGTATGGCCATCTCTCCCGTAAAAAAGGAGAGATGGCCAGCATTTTTTAGGGATACATGGGCTGCAATTGAGGAATATTATTATGATAAAAATATCGTTATTTCTAGATGCCGACAAAATATAAAGCAAAGCCCGGCAGTAACCGCGTCTTTGGAATGAAGATGACTGAAACCGTGCTTTTGATATCGTTAAATATGATACTTCTGTACGTTAAGCTTTTATTACATTTAATTTTACAAGAAAAGCCCTGGAAAGAAGAGCTGAAACAGGAAATTCTACAAAGGGTGCAGTGGGACCAAGTGACACATAGGCATTGACAATGGTTGTAGGTTTGTTCGCCACATTAAAAATGAAGAAACATGTCTATAGTCTCGCTTACAGTTTTGCTGAAGAACTTAGCAATATTTCTGACTGGCTGAGACAACACTTCCTATCCCGGAAATCAACTTGGAAAGATACTTTTACTTTGACCTTTCAGGATTTCGTTTCATTAACTTGTTCATAAGTCCCGCGCCGTGGCGTCGTGGTCTAAGGCAGTGGTACTGTACTCCAACCACGAAAAAGTCTTTGGGGACTGAGACGAAGCGGGGTAATGCTGTAAATGAATGTTGATGTCATAAGATCACACACGTGGGTACTCGTAGCTGTATTGGCTAGCTCTCACAGCACAAACAATAAATTGAAAGACACACATATTAATACTACCCTAGTTACAAAATTAGATCACTGTTAATCTCCTGGTCTTTTAATCTCTCCATACAGGGAATAACATATGCAGGAGAGCGCATGGTTTTTAAACTGACGTTATAACGGTAATATTATCTATCTACTTCGCTCCAATAGATGACGCAATAGTAAGCACATTCCTTTCACGGTTGATTTCCTGGTTGGAGAACAGTATTCAATCTATGGTATATCTCGCAAGTACGGATTACCGACGGAAGGAATGCGAATCAAACACTGCGATAAGGAAGAGCGGGCGACAGGAAAGGTCACGAGATAACTTGAATGATATTCAAGAGTACAGTCGGAAGAAAAATGATATCTATAGAACCAGTCTTGCGTTGTGATAGTTATATTACTTTAGTTTGTTCCATTGCATGCGAATACGTGTCTTGTATCGCACTATATTATTATTTCATTCGTAAACATATGTTGCGCGTTTAATTATCTTCGAATTTTTCTCTTGCAACGTTCTTTATTTCCACAGCGATGTCCTCATTTGTTCATCTTCTTGGAAGAGACTACTTCCATCGGCTCGCGTCTCTCCCCCCTTGGCGTGCCAACATACACACATCAAAACAGACAGCAACGCCACCATTGGTTTTCGGTAATCGTTTCTTGCGCGAGCTATACCTCCAGCGGTATGGAGGTTGTATCAAGGGATAGGCTATGTATCCCACTGACTGCACATATAAAAATGCTGACATACTCATTTTATTATACTTGATCATTATTGCAGTTTACTTATTTTATTTTATAATTCCGACTCTTGCTTTCATTGATTCAATGCGTTTTTCAAGGGAGCTGAAAATCTCCAGTATTAGGTTTTCTATTGAATTGCTCTAATACAGTATTGCTTCTTGTCTATGCGGATGACGTGAATATGTTAGGAGAAAATCCACAAACGATTAGGGAAAACGCGGAAATTCTAGTTGAAGCAAGTAAAGCGTTAGGGTTGGAAGTAAATCGTGAAAAGACTAAGTATATGATTATGTCTCGTGACCAGAATATTCTACGAAATGGAACTATAAAAATTGGAGATTTATCCTTCGAAGAAGTGGAAAAATTCAAATATCTTGGAGCAACAGTAACAAATATAAATGACACTCGGGAGGAAATTAAACGCAGAATAAATATGGGAAATGCGTGTTATTATACGGTTGAGAAGCTTTTGTCATCTAGTCTTCTGTCAAAAAATCTGAAAGTTAGAATTTATAAAACAGTTATATTACCGGTTGTTCTGTATGGTTGTTAAACTTTGACTCTCACTTTGAGAGAGGAACAGAGATTAAGGGTGTTTTTAGAATAAGGTTCTTAGGAAAATATTTGGGGCTAAGAGGGATGAAGTTACAGGAGAATGGAGAAAGTTACACAACGCAGAGCTGCACGCATTGTATACTTCACCTGACATACTGTAATTAGGAACATAAAATCCAGATGTTTGAGGTGGGCAGGACATGTAGCACGTATGGGCGAATCCAGAAATGCTCATAGAGTGTTAGTTGGGAGGCCTGAGGGAAAAAGACCTTTAGGGGGGCCGAGACGTAGGTGGGAAAATAATATTAAAATGGATTTGAGGGAGGTGGGATATGATGATAGAGAATGGATTAATCTTGCTCAGGATAGGGACCAATGGCGGGCTTATGTGAGGGCGGCAATGAACCTCCGGGTTCCTTAAAAGCCAGTAAGTAAGTAAGTAATAAAGTATCGAGGAAGTTCCTGTAGCCTGAACGAATATGATAAATGCAACATTCAACATTGTTTAAAATGAAAACAGTAAAAACAGAGAGGAAGTTAAAGTTTTCTAAACTTCCACAGTACCTCTTTTGTAGCAGGTTGGAAGTGTGCAGTAACTAAGACTGTGAAATTTAAATTCGCATATTTACTCGGCTCACAAGATTCGCTCGCAAAGCCGACGCTGATGCAGCAGGGATCCACACAGAACCGCGACAGTTCCCGTGGGAGTCGTGAAGGGGAGACAAGCAAGTGTGAAGCTACTTCCCCGTCCAGTCAGTAGAGAAGAAAGTGAATGAAAGCGGTCTCGTGGAATGAGAGCAAGAAAGGGAAAGGAATCGTCAGCTTGTCACAAATTACCGAGGGACTCTCCCGTGCTGATTAAATCACTTCCATTACTGGTCAGAAGTCAGATATAGTTCCTCCATTTCACTTGCACACTTCTCACAGGATGACTATGTTAAAGTAAATGATATGGCCCAACTGTTCAAATTAACACTACATCCCATTTTCTTTAAATAATAAAGGTAATAAACCAATGTCACTACACTACAAATTAAAATGCATTATTTTTATTTTTCCCATATAAATTGCAATTCTTCAGTTATTATTGACGTTAAGGAGGTTAAATACTTATTGATAATCATTTAAAATGGAATAATCATATTCATTATATTTGTAATAAATTACGCAAAACATTATATTACTTTGTTGTTCTAAGAAATATTCTGTGAATTAACTGTTTACGTATAATTTATTTAGCATTATTTCAATCTATATTTATGTACGGTATTATAGGTTGGGGGGGGGGGGACTTATAAATCAAACCTTTATCCGTTAATTTTACTACAGAAAAAAGGATTAAAAATTTGTTTAAAAAAGCAGAAAGATTCTCAACTGGATTGTTGTTTAAATAAAGTTTTCAACATTAAACAAATTTATTAGTTTATTTTATTAAAATATTTTCACAGAAATCTTAATAACTTTGAAAGGTATATACATAAATATAGAACTAAAAATACGAATTATCTGCGTTTGTCTCAACCTAAATGTAAAACCAATGCAGTTTTTTATCATCGCATGAGTCAAGGTCCCAGATTATTAAACAAATTTTATTCTAATATTATTTTAACCACGAATCCTCTCCAAATAGATATATGATAGCCGTCCCAACCAGGGTTTAATAATCGGCCTCCTAACCAATTCTAAATGAATATGTATATTTAATTCAATTTTTTCTTTATTAGAAACCCCAGTTAGGTAGACAATCATTGAAAAATTTATTGGGAATTCAACAAACAATTTAGGCTACAAGACAAATTACATTTTATAAAGAATATAAATGATGATTAATTATGCAAATCAATGACTTCAGTGCAGTGGAGGATATCATGTTCAGGGTGCTGTCAGGAGCTTTTAATTTTCTGAAGATTTCTAAGGACTCCCGTGGGATTGTGCCTCTAGTCCCAATCATAATTCCTATAACGTCCCATGTCTTGATGTTATATTTGGTCCCCAAAAGGCTGCAGCATTGCAGAGAAATTTCCCGTTTTTCTTTGCAGACTTCTCTAGGTTGTTCCTCGCTGTTCTCAAAACGGACTGTGGGATCGTGAATGAGTCTACAATTTTTTTTTTCGGTCTATAACAATGATATCTGCTCTTCGAGTGATCCATCAGCGGCACCCAATTTCCTCTTACATCTCATATTTATCAGCCCGGCGAAGTTCATTGGCAATCACGGAGCGAATTTTATTATGACGGTCAATTCTCAGTAATTCTCCCTTCCCGCAAAAACCCAATACACGGGCTAAAAAAAAAAATATATATTGGATTTATAGTTTGGGTTTAAACATATTAAACACTTTTTAATCTGTATTCACTCTCAATTTTAATTTTATTTTTTTCTGTATTGGAATCCCCTTCTGAGCACGAGTCTTACTCATTCAGGAATGGGCTACTTTATCTTACATTGTATTAACTTGTATTCATGTCAAACTTACTAGCAATAAAATAAATAAATAAATTTAATATTTAAGAAGGGAATACGAGAAATAGGCTAAGAGAAAGTAAATTACGAATTAAAAAGAGATTACTAAAGATGAGAGAAATGAGAGCGAAGGGAACAGAAAAAGAAATAAATTAAAGTAGAAGATGAGGAGGAAATAGAGAAAATGAAAAGCAGAATGAAGAGAAAACAGAATGAGAGAAAACAAAAAGAAGAGGAACTCAAAAATAGAGAGGAATGAAAGAGAGACGGAAAAGTGACACGGAATTCATAAGGTTTGTTCCAGCACGGTTTAGAATCGATTCTGAATTGCTTGCTCATGCGAAGTATCTCAATGTGCGTTCCAACAAGACTTAAACTGATTCTGAAACGGTTCTAAACTCCCAGTTCCCTGTTCCAACGTGCTTTGGAATTCCTTCAGAACGAGTGAAATTGGTTCCAGAGAGCAGGAACTGAGAATTCTGAACTGCTGACGCAGATGGCTTAATCTGAGATTGAGGTTAAAATGCTTAGAGACTGGACAAGTTAAAAATTTAAAAAATAGTAGATAATGAGTGATTTGGAAGGTGATAGTGATATACATATTTTATGACGAATAAAATTCGGAATATGAATATAATTTTAATATGAGAAGAAACTCCGAAGGCTGTGAAAGAGCAGTTCAAGAAACGTTCCAACAACGTAAAATTCCGAACTAGTTCTTGGAAAGTACTCAACTAGAGAATGCATAGAAAGAATTTCGGTATTAGTTCGTAACTCGTTATGGATTGTTTGCTGAAACAAACCTATAATATCACTGTAATGATTGTGCGTTATTGTGATATTAAGCTTTATAGTAATTCGTCCTATTTATAAAGATTTTGAATATGTTTCAGAATGAAATAAATTTAATGCATTTTATATGTTCTGTCATTAAAGATTATTTTTCCTTTACTCATTAAAGGGATCTCGGTTCAGCAAAGGATTATTTTTATAATTTGCTTAGGGCCTTTACAAATTTTTCCAAAGCACTTATCATTTTTAATATAATTTTCATACAATCCTCTTAACAAATGCTGTTATACGCTTTTAACAATGTTACATCAACTACTGTTTTCACATTATATTTCCATTATCAATTATTGCAAAATTTTCTTTTTTATTTGAATCTTTGTTTTTCAACTGTATTTTTATGGCATGCTTTATCTTTATTGCCAGCTCAAAATTGAGAAATTTTAAAAATAAATAATATCTTAAATCACTACAAGTATTTATAATAAAATTACTGTATTTCATACCGAATCGATTTATTCGAGAGCCGTTAGTAGGGTTATGTATCCGTTTTACCTCCTTTGTAGTATCGACTTACTATAGGTTACCACTGCAGTGCAAGGGAAGGATTTTGTCTTTGACTAAACACCTGACATCTGCACATTACGAGTCTTTCTGCATGCGGGATTGGTAAAACGCAGTACCAGCGCAGAGATATCACAAGACAATCACAAGAGGACAACCCTCCCGTCCAGTAGACGAAAGATAAATTTTTCCCATTGCCTATGCAGAAATCCAACCACGAACAGCATGGATGGTAGCAGGTACGCAACCCCAATGGTCTGCGGCGGACCTTTCATATCTCTCGTAAATAAAATAGATTAATTATCGAAATTAACTAATTTCCTGTTATCAGATTACGTGCGATTATCATATGTAATGATAACGATTAATACAAAATAAAAACAAATATTCTTTGTATTACTCGCTGAAATAACGCAAATTTAAAAATGTGTATCAGATAACTGACAAAATTTAATTTTCATCTATCTTATCGGTCATAGATAATTTTAATAAAAATATAATATATGGTGTGCACGATAAATTTTCTCATATTCATATGCGATTAAGTCCTCATTTATGTTATCTAGAACATAAAGATTACTGCATATTAAACAAATTATACTAATAGTATATGTTGTTAATATTACAATCATTTCATTCCGATAGCCCCCGTTTATTAAAATCTTGATAAAGTAAATTCTTAACCTTTTAAAAAATAAATAGCCTACACACGTGCGTTTCAATGTACTTTCCACAGTAATTATCAACAGTAGGCCTACTATACATTCAGAATAAAACCATAATAGTTATATTCGTGCAATTAGTTGAGTTAGTGTATTATTATTATTATTATTATTATTATTATTATTATTATTACACGTATTATTATCGCTTGAGAATATTTTTGAAAATAAAAACGTTAGTCGAGCTGTTTAATTTCATATGAGCGATAATAATATAATGCAGATCCAACTAGTTGCATACAATATTTCAGCAACGATAGTTTAATAATGTTTATTCTTAGAATAATAACTAATAAAAATTATTTTTAAAACTAAAAATATCATCATTCAATGCAGACTAGACCTTATACGGAGGGTTGTTTCCGATCTCTTGAAACGACTTTGAATGACGTCACACGACAGCTGAACTGTGGTGAGAAGTGACAGACCAGTAGTGGGTGATCTCACAGTCACAGTGCACGGTGTCTCACAGCAGCAATGTCCAAGAAAATCGAGTCTTTTTGGAAGGATACATTACGATCCTTTCCGATGTCAAGTATAGTTACGTGAAAATCATAGAAGCCTGCAAAAAACGTGGTTTCGTAATTTCCAAGAAAGGTATCTTTTATGTACTTAATAGGACTGGCAAAGTTCTGATGTGATTAATTCCAGAGGGGGAAAAGCAAGCAAATGCAGCCCTCCCCCCCCCCCCGATATGATACAAATATAGAGCTTATATTGCCTAAAGAAGTACACATCAATATATTGACAATATTTTGTTGTCTGTTGATGGGAAATGTAACAATATAGCCACGAGATTAAAATATGTAGTTTTATATTTTTATTTTATATCTTCTAATTTTGGAATGAAAATAATTTCTATTCGTATACATTATTATTATTATTATTATTATTATTATTATTATTATTATTATTATTATTATTATTATTAAGGAAATGTAGCGCAAGTAGAATTACTGCTAGTGAAATTAGATTCATGCGCCGAACAGCTAGCTATACTAAGTGGGACGATAAAAGAAATGATATCTTACAGGAACTTTAAATGAACTCTATACTAGCAGACATACTGTATGTTACTATCGAGATAAATGGCGTCAGCATGTGAGGCGTATGTCTAGGACTAGAATCCCTCGTGCAATCCTGCATTGCCAACCTAGAGGTAGATCAACTGGACTTCCAATGAAGATATGAGTTGAAAACTTTTGGGGTCAGTAACAATCCTTCTAGAGCTACGTATAACCTTATAGCTTATGATGAAGATATATGTATATACATCATCATCATCATCATTATCGTGAGTTTTCATATATTAGACTTACTCCAATGGATCCGCTACATTCTCGTGCCAGCGTCTTTTAGGTCGTCCTAAATTTCTGCTTCCTCTTCGAACATAAGATTTGTTTAGGAAATATACACACATCTCATTTTTCTTAATACCAGACGCATTTTAATGAATATTCTGTTGTTTGAAATGTAAAATGTTTTTCAATGATGCATTGCATAAACTTTGCTTTGTCACATTTAAGCAAAGGTAAATATTTTCGGGCTACCAATGCGGCGTTATGAGGAATCTCTCACAATGCGCCTCCCCCGGAATCAGCTGACCATGCCTAGAACGTGACTAATCCGGCCGCTCTCACAGGGTAATTCCGGTATTAAGGGGTCGTAAACTTGTAACGAATGGGATATGTTTATCTCGCACAGCGCTGGTCGCAGTAGCAGCAGAGAAAGTGCATTCATCACAGGCACAGCGATAGGGAAAACGCTCTGCTCTCAAAAATATTTTGTCTCTGTAATTAAACACTGCAGGGTATTTGGCTACAAAACCAGTGAGCCCCGGTTAGACTCCCAGCAGGAAGTTAAGATATATCTCGTCACTAGTGTTGGTTGTGTGGTTCTCGTCTTCTGATCTGCGTTGTCTGACGCGATGATAATAACAATAATGATGATATTATTACCAGACTTCGAAGTTGAGGTACCGGTCGAAGAGATATATGCTAACTGATAACAGAGTGCCGGGAGGAGGTTGGGGGAACAGGCTAGGACTTGTTTACGTCTTTTTCCATCTGTCCGTCTTAAGTATAGTCAGAGCAGGGTTGCCATACGTACGACTATAGTCGTACACTTACGACTGTTTTGACTAATTGTACGAGGTACGACCGAACTCTAAGTCGTACGCAATTTTGTACGACTATTTTACTGAAGGGACAAAATTATTTTGGAACTCATATAATCGGACTATAATTTAAAAAATAACAGTTAATTTACCCCTTTTCTAGATACCTTTTCTTCATTCAATATGTCATTGACTAATATCCCTGATCACACATATAATATGCTTTAAGGGGATAAAAGATGATTTGAAAATCAATATGGTGACTACATTTGGCATACAAATCATAAATTCGTCATCCTGCGCTCCAGGTTTCATGTACGGTGCTGTTATATCAAAGTAACACGTGTTCAGAGATCTGCTAACTTCAATATAATATGTTCAGCAATGGAAGTATTTTTATGTATGAAATAAGTACCGCGCTAGGATTAATAAATCTAGGCACGCTGACATTTTAGCGCTGTCGGATTTGAGTCGACTGCAGGTGGATTAATTTGATGTAGGCCTAATCATCATCTGTCGCACTGATTGATATTAAATATCTGCCGTTTCGCCGGCCAAAGATAAAGTTTCTGCTGGCTTTCAATATAATAATGTTGTTTCCGACCAAGCGTCATCATGCTTTACCGAAAATGATAGTGTTGATGAAGAAATGGTAATTTGAATGATAAATGCCATGGTGGATATCAACTATAATTACTAAAATTCTTGATTGGATGAAGAAATGAATGCTGCAATAGGAAAGACTGGAGAATGCTGGGTTTCCAGTGAAAGATGTGGCCTTGGACAGAACACTATGAATGAATGAATATAAATTTATAGGTCTATGAACCACTTTTTTATGGGTGTTATGTGAAATATATTTGTGCGCACCATCCATAAAATAGTAAAATGATGAATGTACGACAATTTTATGCTGAGTACGACATTTTTCATAAGTTAGTACGACGATTGCGTTTCATTTATCTGGCAACCCTGAGTCAGAGATTCGTGGCAGCACTGAAGCTAGAACAGCTGGGATAACTTTAAGTTGCCGGTACTATTTCGCATTGTCTGAAATGAGCCGATATTAGCGATCCTAGTGGTTAGCAACTATCTATGGATGCATATTTACTACGTATTGAGCTTCGTGATTATATATACTAGACTGTGGGCACAGTCTATTGTTCCTAGCACCCTCACAACTCAAGCTTCGCGACTGTATATATTAGACTGTGTATCACTCTTAGTTACAAGATTGTTTTTATTTTATAAAAGTGTAGACACTCAACTATCGAAACATCGAATAACGCATTCAACTGTTCTTACTACAAAATGTTCGTATGTTTTCGGCTATTTCCGCTGAACAAAACACACAAAGGATAAAGTTTTTATTCCCCTTCTGCTGTTCCGATGTCATGTTGTGGGAAAACTAGTCGCTTCAAGAACAGAGGCTGTCTACAAGCAACGTAAAGGGCTTCGTATACAGTGATGTCATTTAGCCTGTTCGTCCAAATCGCTTGTTATAATTTGCTGCAGTTTGTAAAACATACTGGTAAATATTTTAAGTTTAAAGAATTACAGTCTTTATAGAAAGAAAGACCATTAATTTAACACGAAATTATGTATAGTTTTTATATTGCAGTAAATATGACGCAAAAATAGACAATACAGTCGCCCTGGGTGAGTTGGTATAGCGCTGGCCTTCTATGCTCGAGGTTGCGGGTTCGATCCTGGCCCATGTCGATGGCATTTAAATGTGCTTAAACGCGACAGGCTCATGTCCCTAGATTTAGTGGCATGTAAAAGAATTCCTGCGGGACACCGGCGACGCTGATAGAACCTCTGCAGTTGCGAGCGTCGTTAAATAAACCATAATTTTTAATTTAGACAATACAGATCAAAGCAATTCAGGAAAAATACTTGTCCTCACGGAAAGACTCACTCCTGTCTAGTGATGGGCGAAGTTGTTCTTTTCCCGGAACAGTTCCGGCTGTTACGGTTCCGGAAAAATACTATGTTCCAAATAACAGTTCCAAAATAACAGTTACAAGTAGAGATGTGTCTGAATCGTTCACTGATGCGAGCTATCTCTTTGACTCTCGTTCCATTTGAGGAGTCGTACAGTACCCTCCCTCTTCCCGAAGCAGCTCGCACATACGTTGGAGCACTCAAATCTCGGACTCCTCTTAAAATACGTTATCGGCATGACGACATAGCACACGTTTCTCAATAGATGACATTCCAATGCACATTCGAATCTGTTTGGAAACTTGTTTATGCGGACAGAAGCTTCGTGTTTATTAGATAAACAGCTGTTGAATACAAGGTCAGATTGCAACACTAATTGGTATATGAAGTCATGAAGACACGGTAACCAACTAAAAAATTTAACATATCATTTAAAACGTGTAGTATGTAATTTTTGTTCTCCGTGTTCCGTAGTAAAAAAAGAACTAAAATTATTAATTTTTATTTTTACGTTTCTTAATGCTTAGTTGTGATGATAATAATTACATTATAATTTGATACATAATAAAAATATATAACTACTGTATATATTTATACATTAGCAGTAGTCAAACCTGAAATTCCCACACTTAGTAAAATGTTAGAAACGCATCTGTACCAAAGTGTAATAATTTAAACTTCGCATCACACCTCGCTCTCTGTCATTACTTATGATCACTCTACAAGGATTTCAATTTCCATGCTTCCTCATCCATCCACATGAGAGTTCCAAATTCCAACTTGTTCCAAGTACAACATAAAGAACAACGAGAACAGTGTCCCCGGAACTGTCATGGTTCAACGGAACAGGTTCCGACTGTTCTCTATTGTCTCGGAGTCGGAACATGCCTTGCGCAGCGCAGTACTGCGGGCCCGCAACAGCTGGGCAAGAGAGCAGCTTGGAGTCGGAACAGTGTTATTTCGGAATAGGAGATTCCAACCTACTGTTCATTTTTGCAACAGTTCCGAGACCGGAACAGTTCCAAAATAACTGTTGTGTTATTTTTTACCCACCTCTACTCCTGTCACTTCGTAGCAAGTTCGTAATATATTTTCCCTGGACAAAAATGCAATAATGGCGTTGCTATGAATTCGTGGTGTGTGCTGAATGTTTAATGCTAAATTTACATAATGTAAATGTACAGGGTATAAGTGAATATTCAGATACATCTTCGGATGTTTCAAACAATTTTTCGGTACTGTGTATTAATTTTTAATTGTGTATTAATTGTTTCATTGTGCATTTAATCATTGTGTATAATTAAGTTACTACTGTCACCGAGTGTTTACCCACTTACAGTGTAAATAAATACATGCACATAGCTGTAACTTACGTCTGCATGCATGCAGTTCTCCTTCCCCCTCCTGTTACACTGAACATATTGAGAAACTGACTCACTCCACATCATCCCTATTCAAATGTTCGCGTATAACAATGGTCATGCTATCTAAACGTAACGGTACATTATTTAATATGTTTGATATTAAAATTATGAATTTTGAGATTATTAGAGAAGGAAGCGATTTGTTGAAAAATTAGAATAACGTCACTGGTTATACGAAATGTATGCATTTGTCTGCAACATGCAAACCCTAGCATTCTATTAAATATATCAATGTAAGGAAGTAGTTACTCACTGCGTATTAGTTCATCCTGTTGACAAGAGTGTGATTCTGGTGAAGAGTTAATGTAATTCTTCTGTACAGTATACGTGAAGCGTAAATTCTTGATTCTGGGCACTGTCTGGTCTTACTACGTCGGAATATCGTATTATTAACAAATATATAATTAACTTCATAATCCTGAAACTTACTACCAGTATTAATCACTAGACATTCCAGTTTTATAAGCAAAACTCACATGAGACACTGCTGCTGCCGCCGTCTTGAATAACGCTTTCGGATGTCATTTGTTAAAATGTGTTCGTATAATTTCGGTTATTTCCGCTTAACAAACCATACGTAAGAAGCACAAATCGTATTCCTCGTCTACTGAGACTGACCTGCTGTAGGAAACTGTCTGCTAGACGAGCAGCAGATATACTGTATTTGATGCATGAAAGAGTACAGTGGTTACGTGTAATGTTTACGGTTCGTAGGTCTCATCTGTGTACTCTGTATTGCTTAGTTCTACTTTAGGATAATTATATGCTGTTTATAAGCTTATCTATTGTATATTGATGTAATATAGTACATTATACAACGAGCCTATAATGTTAGTAATTAAGACGCGAGTATGCTTGTTTATGAAACGAGCGCAAGCTCGTTTCATAATTTTCATACGAGCGCCTTAATTACCATTATAGGCAAGTTTCATACGACTTTTATGCTCGACCATATTTATAACTTGAAATTATTCAGAAGTATTCATTTTATTCGCATCTGACTGAAGATCGGAAGTGACCTTGTACATAGCTCGTAAATTGTGAGATGTGCGCAGACGCGAAAGTATTGATTTTTTCCGAGGAACAATAATGGCATTGACCTTGATATAATTTAGAGAATAACATGAACTAATTTTGATATAACCTGGAAATTGATTTAGAATTGAAAAACGAGATGACTAATTCAATTTATTTGAATATTATTTAAAATTAACGCTAATTATTATAGTAACAGAACATAACCTTCTGCGACAGTATTGGATTTCCAGCCTCCGTGACGTTTCCCTCGTTGTCTTTCGATTGCATATCCGAGAATAATCGAAAACCTGAACTTTAATGAATAGGTGTACTTTAATGACATGCATTAAAGGACTGCTACCAGGTGTACTGTATAATTACTACATTTCGGCATGGTCTAGCATAAATCATATTATAATTGAGTCACTGGAGATAAGGTAGAGTTTTTATACGGCATACGTAAAGTGATTAACTGATTTAATGTTTATTAATCTACGTACAGCTCTACAACAAAAACGACGAAAATCTGTGAGACTGAAGAACATATAAATTAACTTCTTAATTTATTGAAGGATATTTTAAAGAATGATCTTGTAAAAAATGTAACAAAATGAGGCAGAGTTCAATTATGATTTTCTAAAGCGGAAGGAATGGTTAGACGAGGATAACATGGCACACTTACTGTAATTATTAACAATACATTCCAAGATCTTTTAGCCTTAAGGGGATACATATATGATGTTTAAAAATTACACAATTTTCTTCCAAAATTTGTGAAATTTAATGTACATAAACAGGCCTACAACTATCATCTGTATAAAATTTGGTGTCATTAGGACATATTTGTTGCACCACCGTGTTTTTTGCTTGAATTTACAGCTATTGTTGTTAGACCTTGAAAGTTACATTTCCTACACAGAAACTTGGTGCTATGGAAACCATACTTCATAACATAAAACTATACTGAAATATACCCATTACAGTGCACTTATTGTTACTTAGTTATCATTGAGTGTAGTTTTACAAAGGTATTGGAATAATATTGCTCTCAATTTCCAATGTAAAAGATATTGCATTTGCAATTTTAAAAATACGATGGTACAAATATTGTTCAATACACGTTTGTGAAGTGCTTTACAAAATCTCGGAAACTGAAAAACTCGCTCTGCTCGTTTTTTCAAACATTTTCCCGGTTTTGTAAAAAGCACTTTCCAACCTTGTATCGTAATGTAGGCGTACTATATTATATTGACGACACTAAAAAGCCTCCATGCGTCAAAGTTTTCAAAATATTCAGTTCATATTCGCTCAAAAGCTTGAAAATTGTCATGGGAATAAAAATTAATTATCTTTTTGAGCTCAGTCTAGAGAGTCACGATAATTTTTTAATTTACCATTACAGCATATTTTAATCTAAGTGGAATATGAATACTTGTATGCCCCGAAGGAACTTAATATTTTTAGTAGGTTATTTTTCGACTCTTTATCAACATCTTAGGTTATTTAGCGTCTGAATGAGATGAAGGTGATAATGCCGGTGAAATGAGTCCGGGGTCCAGCAGCGAAAGTTACCCTGCAATTGCTCATATTGGGTTGAGGGAAACCCCTGGAAAAAAACCTCAACCAGGCAACTTGCCCCAACCTGGGGAACTTAATGTTAGTATTTCATACAAATTCTAACTAATTTTATTGATCAACATTTAATTGACCTCTGTAAGAATTTACAGAGCAATCTGACAATAACTATTTTGGAAGGGGTTTCTTTTATTCAGTGAACTGCTTAAAATTTTTAAGTCGAGATAACAGCATAAAAAAAATTCTCTCAAATTACTCACGAAGTATATTTTTGGCTACATTTGACTGTATGGTTGTTTAGATCATTTAAAACATTCTGAAATGTAATTACGATCATAAAATTAAAAAAGTGGATTTTCTTAATTTTTTAATACCATTTCACTTAATACGTACAGAAGTTTAACTTATTATTTGTGTAAAAAGAGTTATTTCTCTTAAGTAGTCACCCGTCAAAAATATTAATTTAATACGGATCTGTCAGCGGTCGTTCAATACAGGTTTCACTGTACTAGAATCCGAAATAACAATAATTCTTTATTCGAAAGAAATATACTGAGAATGATTAAATAAAACCCACACATTGTGCCTAGGGACAATTACGGATCTCTGCCAATATTGAAGCCCCTTCGTTCGTCCCTCGGGTGTATTATATTATCTTATATTACACGTAGTTAATTAACCGCCCAATAAAGAAAAGAGAAAGCCAATATTGATACCGCCACATGCAGAGGAGTAAATATTGACCCGACATTATCAAGCTCCAATATGTGACATCTCGCATAGTAATCTGTGTAATAACCATATTGTGAGCCCATTTTAACCCTCATCCTCCCGCACTTCTAAAATCCCTGTGGCCAATATATGAAATGCTGCCCAAGGTGGCTATTTGCTGGCAAATGCTCATATGAAGGGGACGTTAATATTTCTCCCCTAATACAGACAGCTTTAACCCCTGTCAACCCTTGCAGCTTATAACCGCGTGAAGGGGTGGGGGGATTATTTATAAATCGTTCATCATACGGAATACAGGAAGGATTTTTTTCATTATTATTGTCGTTAATACCGTCGAATATAAAGAACCTTCAATATGGTTTTTGTTTGATTGATTTGACTTGTTTGGCTTCCATGCTAAGTGAGATTGCTGTGAGTTATGTATTTGTAAGGTTGTGATGTCAATGAGACTATGATTGTGTGCTACCACGAAATATTGCCCACTAAGCCAGATATGCTTATGCAATAAATGTCAGGCTGGCTGGAAACCTTTATCACTATTTATTTAGCTTCTCGGTGATTTATTTACTCCCCAAGTTAATGTTTGATCTTCGCGCACATGCGTTCGGATAACAACGCAAACCTTTTATCATTTCCTGTGGCATTAAATATCGCTTATTGATTATTGCCGACTATTGTTATTGCCGTTATCCCTGAATGTTAAGCGTCCATAAAAGTGTAGCTTATGGTCATATACGATTAAAGCTGAGTCCCTTACTTATATGAAGAAATTCAGGCAACTAGTAGTTATAAATAGATTTCGAAGTTGAGGAACATTACTCTGAAGTTAAGTACACACATAATAATACAGTGTTTACAAAGCAGCTGGCAAGGTAGTCCTCTCCTCTCATGCACAGATCATGACAGTTAAATGGGGTTTTGCAATACAGGCCGAGCAAGGAAAAATATTAAACGTTCGCCTGACGGACAAACGTAAATATATACCGTGTCCCGCTTAATGGGATTGAGAAATAAGTGCTAATTTAAAGCATAAATAATGGTTTTATAACATAACTTTTTGTATAACTTGATGTAAAAACTCTCGAAGTTTCGGAGAATGGTCAGTGAAACTCGATCTGTGTGCCTCGAGCTATCCTGAAGACATTTAAAAGGTACTCAACCTTCTGCCAAGTGTTCCATAACATTTGTGGGATGATTAGGCAGCTGCATTTATAATGCGTGTCTCAGTTTTTCCGAAGTGTCAGCTGTACCACGTTGGTACACAACACTTGTCACAAAGCCCCAGAGAAAGGTCAATGGGCGTCAAGTCTGTTGACCTACGTGGCCAGGCAAGGGTTCTCCTCTTCCGATCAACCTATTGAGATAGTTTGCATTCAAGAAGCCACGCATTGCTCCACAGTAATGGGGTGGACCTCCATGTTGCTGAAAAACCGATTATGGGAGGAGTTGATCAATAACAAAAGTTCTGCAACATGTCCAGATACACATTCCCTGTGACTGTTGCCTCGATGAAGAAGAATGGTCCAATGACGGAATGTTCTACTGAATGACGCCAGGCTTATTTCCACGATCAACATTAGTGCGCATGCGCATGAACATGTAACTGTTTTTAAACCATTGGTGCATAAACTTGCACAGTTTCTGCATCTTGTAAGATGTAAATTACAACGGTTTCATCTGATTTTAAATGGTGAGCATTTATTTCTCAATCCCTCTAAGCGGTATACAGTGTATTATGTTGGTCAGAATACTGTATATTGTATTATCATCTCTCGGGTGTAGAAACGTAATATTTTTCTCAGGCCAATTACAGTTATACATACAGAGCAATACTATTTACAAAAGTTACCTTCTTATAATAATAATAATAATAATAATAATAATAATAATAATAATAATAATAATAATGAAATTATCGCTCGCAAGGCTAGGTGCCATATTATCCGTTTGTATTTTATGTGAAGTAATTCATTAAAGGTTTATTCGTGGTTGATCTTTAATGCCGAGAACGTGATAACCGACTTGTTTGCTCGTCTCAAATGGTCTCACCTACATGAGGTGGAAGTGTATTTATGTGCACGTACATAGTCTATTTACACACAAACGTGTCACTTCCCGAAGGATTAAAAAGAAGAGTAATGTTGGCCCGGGTCATAAAGTTTCTATCTTTATATTTATTACACAAATAATCAGATCCTTTACGTACATGAGGCCAACGGCTTTACTTTCATCTGGTGGAAGGTATGCTTTTTAGAATTTTCCCTCTAAAATAGCAACTGTGCTAAAAGTTGAATTTCATAATATCTGCTACGAATATCTAAACATACAACATGATTTTAGCATTGTCAGCGTGAACTCTGTAAGGGAAAGAGATCAATTGTCAGTAGAATATTTTGGAAACTTTTCAGAAGTAGAAACTCTATGTGGTACTTATTTGACAGTAGCCTGAGTGGTTCTTAGAAACAGCTCTTACCTCAGACTGGGACAAACACGAAAGGAGCATAGGCTTTAGACAAGCGACGGGAACAGCCTCTCTCAGAGAGCTTAGCTTCTCCCGGTACCTTAGTTGCTATTGTATGCAGGTACTCATGCTTTCTGCTTTGTTTACAAAACGAGTTCTCTGTCCCTGCTTTAGACAATCAATTAACCGATCTACTTCAGCTTAGTTATTAAGATATTAACTTCAGAAATTAAAATGTTTGTCCTTCACTGTGACTCAAATATTAGATATTAGACTACAAACCCAACAGAATATTTGGCCAGTCATTCACTTATCTTTGTCATTTCACCATTTTGGTTAATAATAATAATAATAATAATAATAATAATAATAATAATAATAATAATGTATTAAACTTGGCAGAGCTAAGGCCAGTAGGCCTTCTCTTCCACCCAACCAGACTGTAATTCTAATTGAATACAATTGGTTACATAGTTATTACATTAATATCTAGACTATAAAATAACATGAAAGTAAATAATGAAAGTTGGATAAGTAATGTTAGCGAGACAATAATAAACATTGGTAAGAAATAGTAGTAGTAGTAGTAGTAGTAGTGGTAGTAGTAGTAGTAGTAATAATAATAATAATAATAATAATAATAATAATAATAATAATAATAATAATAATGAGATAATTTAAATATTTATTCTGTAATATATATATATATAAAACCATTAAACATTGAGAAACCTGAAACAGCTATTATTGTTAACAAGAATTGTTAGAAAAATGTAACTGTAAAATAAACAGTATTTAGGTTATATGCTGAAATTAACAATGGAATTGTAAATAAGTTAACTGCTAACATTCTAAATAGAAGCTCTTAAACAGATCACTAAAGAAATATCCTGAGATAGAAACAGAAAATAGCTAAGAAGAAACAAAGAAAGCTGTTTCAATCTCTAAAAACGCCTGAAAAGGCAACCATGCTGATGTGTAATCGCGAGCTACAGGTTGCCAACGGAGAAGTTTCCATGGAGATAAGAACTCTTACGCGGACTGTAATTGAGTGAGGGGTAACACATTACAAGAAGGCGAATTTATACAATTTTCCGCCGTGCTCTATGGGCGTAGACTCGTGTCTCTTGTGTATATTATTTCACTTGAAAAGCCGGGGGAAAACTTACGCATATGAAGTCATTTGCGTCGGCGCAAGAGAGAGAGAGGGAGTAGTCTTGAATTATGGGCACCCATAATACCTTTTATGAACAACTTGGGTAAAATCTTCATTGAAAAAAAAATAAAGAGGCATAGACGCAATGAAGAAGAGGAAGTTAAACCGCAGTCAATAAACCTTTCTCTTTTAACCCTTCTTCTTAACGTATTTAACCTAACCACGCAACTCTTCTTCAACTAATTTACCCCAAAGCTTCAGCGTAGCCCCTAATTCTTGACTTACTTTGTACATATCTGTACTCTTCAGTACATTATGTGTGTTTATCTGAGGTACAAACTTGAAATTTCTTAACTGCATTTTAAAGATCTCCCGCAAAAGCTTATTAGCTAGTCCCTGCATGTTTAATTGCTAAGATTTATGTTGCTTGATAGCTATAGTTGTGGGTTCGAATCTTGGTAAGGACCAAGATTTATTTTTATCTATTTTATGGGTGTGTCCGCGCTGGGTATGGGTTCATTGTGTCCGGTTTCAAAATTTCTACTCTTTTCTTACATATTACGTTACAGTCTTCTGTACCCTCTCCAAGATACTTCCCCCACAGTCTTAATCCATACATTTACCAACAGAACTAATTCTCATCAAAATAGGAACTTTTTAAGAGGAGAAAGAATTAACTGATCATTTTTCCTGGAGCTTTCTCTAGAACTAAATCAATCGTCTTAATGTATCCAGCTGTTTGCTGACAACATGATGTCCACTATAGTCCACTGTAATCTATTCAGTTGTTTTTCACGAGAAATGAGGGGTATTTTGATCGGTGTTCATTATAGATGCCTGTTGCTAGTAGCCAGAGGTGTGGTGTAGTCAATATATACTGCAGGGCTGTGTCTTCTGCAACTGGTACTGATGATTTTAATTTACTTCTTTTGTGGTTTATGGATAGACAGTATAGAAGAATGTGTTCCAAATCTTCATGATGATTATTACACCAGAGACAAGTAGGATTATCAGAAATGTGAAATCGGTGTAGGTACAATTGAGTGACAATTTCCAGGTCATTTGGTTTCTTTTGTACGGACTGTAAAATATTTCCTTTGTCAGAAGAGAGCCAATTGTTGATCCATAGGTTTGTAAAATGAGACTTTACTGAAGCAAAAGCAATGGATTGAGATATCACTTGAAGAGGTCTTGGTTGCAAATATGTTGCCTGTTTTGCAATATTATCGACTTTCTCGTTTCCAGGTATACCACAATGACTAGGTATTCATTGAAATGTTATTTCCTTTTGGAGTTCTTTTAGTTTACTTAGTTGTTTCTGAATTGGAATAATTCTGTGCATATAGGTTTGGTACATATTTAATTATATTAAATATAGCCCCCTTGGAGTCGGTAAGTACGTAAATAGATTATTCAGAAATTTGAGTAACACACTGAAGAGCAGTATCAAGACTGGAGGAGGATGAACATGATATGAAATAACTTTCTTGATATTTTGGAATATAATACCCTGCTCTAGAAGAAAATATAATAAAAGTTAGCTAATAACTATTTTGGAATATAATACCCTGCTCTAGAAGAAATAATAAAAGTTAGCTAATAAATGATTCATTCACCATAATAATGCTGTAACCAATGTTTTTGTTAAATATGATTTAAAAATGGAAGTTATGTCCGTTCTCCTATATGCAATGGGAAACTTTGTTTTTGCCTAAATCAACAGTTGGCTCCATTACGGATCTTTGAAATTACTGTTTAGTAAACCAACGTCATAATTTTTACAATTTTTATATTATCATGTAAAAAATTTACTTTTTGTCGATTACAACGTTGTTCGGGTGAACGATCATTTTTCCTGGATCCTTCTCTAGAAGAAATATAATAAAGACAAGCAGATAATTTTTCCTGGAGCTTCTCTAGCATATACAGTAGAGTAGAGTCTTGCAAACCGGTTCTGAATAATTTAAATTATACGATACTGAGCGCCTAGCGGTGTAGGCAGTATGCAAAGCTCTTCCTCCACGTGGACTGCCTTATTATTCGGTTTATCGAAGGCGATTTGTTTCACTCTCTTTGTGTGAGGACCGCTGCGGCTTTTGAATATAAAAGGCAGATCACGTCATTGAGCCATCCAGATATTACAATTACGTATCTGTATCTGCAGACTGACGACAGTTTCCAAATGAAATGTGTATAGAAGGAAATTATGACAACATACGCTGATAAGATAATAGTTGGCTGTGCAAGTGCAACCTAGACGAGTCCACTTATACAAGAGAGGTTGGGGAATAAAAATTACAAAAAAAAAAAATTAAAGAATTCATTATAATATATTTTTATATCTGAAGGTTGAAAGTGACTACTTTTACAAGAGCTAGTATTACTCTCTTATAGAAGAGAAAATATTCCAAGCAGAATGCAAACGAAAACTACAAGACAATAAGAAAGTAAAAGTGGTAAACCGGTAAAACCAAATCGTGTAAAAAAAAGTGGAGAAAACCTGTGAAGAACTGCAGACAACGCAAAAGGAACAATAAACAATTTTTCAAAATGTAGTAGCTTTAAATAGTATTGCATCTATGTATATGAACTGTCCTGAAGGCATGTGCCCATTCTGTAGACATAGAGAAGATGACATTCATTTTTTTAATGTCAATATACAAAAGAAATACGGATGGAATTTATAAATGAAAAGTTGCTACAAATGAATAAAGAAATAGCTATAAGAAAACTTATGAATAATAACGTAAAGTTACAAAGGCAAATAGGTCTATATATTTTTTGGTAAAAAAATTAGAATGGAAAGAATAAAAGAAATAGCTAGACTTGAATGAGAAAAAAAATGGATAAGAAAAAAGGTTTAGTTTTTGAATATTACTATCAATAAATAAAATAACATAAAGCATATGTATTCAAAAGTTTTAAATATACTAGAATAATGGAAGATGTATATATGATAGCTGCACATTGCTGATTGAAACGTGAAGTACATCTTAGGCAAGTGAACAAATACTAATTGTATCAACATAATAAAATGAGCTGAGTCTTGCACAAAAATAGTCACAAGTGCAAGATAAAACATATTATATTAAATAGTTAGTTTAGAAATTATATTAAAAATCTTATAGCTATATGTAAATTATAAAGTATGTAATGTAAGATTTCAATGATTATATGTATGTATATTTTTTGTCTGTGAACTGTAATAAATATAATATCATATGTATATAAACTGCAAGTGTGTAAACTATAAATAAAATGTGGTCGATGTTAAAGAAAGCCAATGTTATGAAAAACATTTTAAATAAATATTTTATTGACATCAAACTTGGTTTCACTTTTGTTTAATGTTCATTTTGTTGTTTTTACGGTAAATTATGATATATTGTACAAATTTATTTACACTTAATCTGCTTATTATTACGAATTTCAGTAATTTAGTAAATTTTACACAATGGATTTTCGGTCCCTACACAGCGACAAGATGCCATGTCACTTGACATACGGAGGGAGCGTATAGATGAAGAGGCGAGATCTGGCATGTGAGATATGTAAGAGGGGAAAGAATAAGCTATCAGAGAGAGAGAGAGAGAGAGTTTCAGGATGATGAATATTATACGAATCTACCGACACAAAAGTTCTAAAACCTATACCCCCCCTCCATTACCCATTGGTGATATAGCCACGGCACGTGATGAGGTCACAGGACAGGTCTTGCCTCCTCTGCTGTAGCAATGAGTTCAATTACCTCTCTAAAACTTACGTATACCTAACGTTCAGTACCGGGACCGAAAATAGTAACTTATCAAGTTGAATATTCTTTGTGTGAACTAGCACCGAACCTGACAACGAAACTGGCTAGTGCACACAATGGAAGTTTGCCAAAAAGAAAATTCACCCAAAAAATTCGCCCAAGGATATTGATTCAGGAATATTCGCCCAAAGTGATTACACCCAACGATTTTCATTCTCACACTCACTCATGGAAAATTCACCCATTGCGATAAAGTTCAGTTAATTTCATAGTGAATACATGAGGTTATCAAATGCAAAACTCGCCTTATTCAAAATTAAAAAAAAAATGAGTTACATATGGGATGTGGTACTTATTGCAGCTCTCTAACTACTGACATAGTCGGTTTGTGCAAAACGTGTTTAATTCCTCTTCCATAGAGCTCAGTAAACTACTATCAAATGCAAAACTGTCCATATCCATAACGGTTTTTCCTGTTTTGTGACAAATCACTTTACCTGGTTAAGGCGAGTTTTGCATTTCATAGCCTCACAATTTTAACAATTCGTATCCATGGCAACATTCGTATTCCGAGATGTATATTTTGAAGTTCTTTCTTAACAATTCAAAATTCGTTTCCGTGGTGATACTTTTATTACAAAATTCTTAAGTTTAGATGAATGTTTTAAGGTAGAAATTTTCAATGGCTAACAGTGGAGAAATTATTCCACGTGAAAGGAATGGGTATATACTGATTCATAAAGGCTATTTGTTCCTGTCGAAGATGTACAAGCGTGTTTTCATATTGTTCTTGAGACCATACCCAGACAGATGACAGATTTCGTCAAGTATTTCGAGGCCACCTACATTGGGATTACTGCAAGAGGTATTCGGCCTACTGCAGAAGCTCAATGTCCCCCTCATTTATGGAATCAGTTCGAAGCAGCTAGATCGAATGAACCACGCACGAATAACAACATAGAAGCATAGCACAATCGCTCCCGTAAGATTGTTTGTAAGAAACGTCGCACTATATACAAACTCATGCATTATTTAAAGAAACAGCAATCCGATGTTGACACAATGATCCAGGAGTTGGATCTAAGACGAGGAGTGAAAGAACCACAAAAACGAAAATATAAAAGCTTAAATACAGTATAAGGCTGCAAAATATTCCACAAAGGTATGATGTATTCAAAGACGAAAGACGTGTCGTTGAATATTTGTGTTCCTGTGGTTACAACATTCAAATCTGAAGAAATCCATTCAAGACTCTGTTTCTGCAATAAAAAGGTCTAACGTTTTTCATGAGATACATAAATGTAAATCATTCAAAACTTCGTTCCACCTGAATTATTGCATTATCAACTAAAAAAATAAAAAGCTAATATATGCGAACTTTCTTTTTTCCAATTTTGTCTTGGGTCAATTTATTTGGGTGCATTCTCCGGTGCGTCAACCGTCCACGAGTCAAATTTCATTTGGGTGAATATTCTTTGTGTGAACTAGCACCGAACCGAATTACAAGGTTTTTCTGAGAAACGTTTTCGCTTCTTTATAAGGCACCTTCAAATCATAAAAAGTTATATTAAAAGTTCTATAAAATATTTGTTACACAATTAAAATCTAAATTTAAAAACCCATATTTTTTTTTCTTTTTCATCGTCTTCGGTTATATAATGATTACCGTACTAGTCATTAAATCCTAGTTTCATGGGCTCATACCCGGCTGATGGTGATATCTTTTGAAGAATTATAGAATCCATAGCCTGGCTTCCTTGGAAGTGATGTGAAGCTGCGCATCCGTGTCAGAGATTTACGGCACATAATAAATTCTTCTTCTGTTAAAGGGCTTCTGGCAACAATTTTCGGCGATTTCTTAGTTACTTGAAATTTAACATTAA
Source organism: Periplaneta americana (assembly GCF_040183065.1). NCBI lineage: Eukaryota > Metazoa > Arthropoda > Insecta > Blattodea > Blattidae > Periplaneta > Periplaneta americana. The sequence goes on along the minus strand of NC_091129.1, from coordinate 72,786,827 downwards.
GGGGTAAATTTTGCAACATAACACGTCCTTATTAAATATATTACCACTTCTGACACCATAATCACCACCACTTCGCTTTTTATTTCTTCTCCATTCTTATCTACCTCTTCCCCTGTCACTCTCTTTTCCATCTTCTTCTACATATTCTGTTTTCTTGTTCCTCCTCGTCCAGTGAACCGAACACAAGATTGAATATCGATTCTCACTTCCGGCAGGCAGGCAGTTAACTCGTATTCTTGACAGTGGCTGCCCAATAACAACCTCAGCAACGCCTCGGTTCCGAGTCATCAGGCACACGCACTGTATGGTATCAACGATATTGAATTCACCGACCCAAGAAGTACCTACCAGATATCAATAATGACCAACGCGGTCAACTGTCAGTTTCAGACTTGACCTTCTGGATTTAAGAGAACGAATTCTAGATCATGTCCGTGTGAGATATTTAACTCGATCAAACTTCTAACAAACATTTTTAGGAATCATATTTTGTAGAAACACCTGTAGAAATATATTTGTTAAATAGAAAGTTAATATTTCTGAAAATGTGTATCAGAATAATTAAATATTATTACTAGAGACGAGAATTCCATGTAAATGCATATTTTTATAGAAAAATAGGGCATAGCTCAAACTTAGTAATTACCCATTTCATTATTTTCCGGTTCCAAATATTAGTACATTTTCCGTGCACATTTGCATGTTTTGGCCTTTCTTGGGGATAAAAACATGCACAATGCATATTTAAGCAATTTTTAGCTTAATCATGCATATAATATACATTGTATTCAGTTTAAATGCATGTTTTAATGGTTTTGAATGAACAGCTCAGTTTCTCGATTTTTATTACCCTCATTTTAGCTTCAGGAATCAGGACTGAAAAACGAAGAGAAAAAAATCTAAATAGGAGAAAAGGGTCCATTCAAGTTTGCAACCCATAACTTTTTGCGATATAGAGAGGTTATTCTCTGAATACAAAAACATATTGATTGACAAGCGCAGGAACTTCACAGAACCCAATTTAGAATTGCTGTTAGTTGTTAACTGTGCCAAAAAAGAAGAGAAGTGGAATAAGACATTTGGAACAAAAATGGAGGTGCGTACGTTTTATGTATTTTCCGCTTGATCGTGCATGTTTCATAGTTTGATAGTGCATGAATGCTTGCATATTTTGGGATTTTATAGTGCATGAAATTCTCGTCTCTAATTATTACATAATATATCGACGACATTTTTTATCAGTCCAAACGAACGAACGAATTAATTCATTCATTCATTCATTCATCCATTCATTCATTCATTCATTCATGGGAAAGTAGGAGCTGAAACAAATAAAGGGTAAGCGAAAATGCGTCCTTGCAAAGGGGGGGACTGAAATAAAGTGTGTACGTAAGCTCCAACTATGTCGGCCACTTGTCCCACTCCGATTTTCACCATTCCACTTGAAGGAACATTAGAGAATTCTGAAGGGGAAAAACCGAAAATGGATATAACCTAATAGCTACAATATGAGGCAGGAGCAGACAGTTTTATTTAACTTGTTACTCGTGGTAGTGAATATTTCTCTCTATCGCTATATTCTTATTCTATTTCTATTATCCTCCACATCAGTATCACTTGAGTTCTCTATTTTGCTGCCTAACAAACGTACAATACAGACATATTTTAACAAATGAATAAGTAATAGGCTTATTGATTTTGACTTCCAACTGCATATTTTATGATGCCTGGAAAGGAAATACAGAACATTAATAAGCAACACAACAGAAACTACAGCTCTGCATCGGTAAGCTATCCTTTTCGATATACAGTGAGCTCTAGTCTGTGTCCACGGAGCAACAAACATCAAATAGTATAATTCTGCATGATATGATGGCACAACTTGTTCTACTCGCGTAGAGCGAAGTCAAGAATTAACTCAGCTCCATAATCATCTACTGTCAGGGCTAAGACAGCATGGTCCATCTGTCAGCATAGGATTCACGAGTGCCATCCAGGCCACCTGTCAGACTGGATCAATTATGGCACATAGGGTGCACTTACGGTGAACAATGTGCCAATGTGCATGGATTTATTCCGTGTCCCGTCATCGAAAAACTAGCCAGCTATAGTCCAGTCGCTCTTATTTCCGGTAGCCAATCACGTTGCAGGTCAGCTACATTTAAAAGTGTGCGTCTTGTGATTCGCTCCTGAAAACGTAATGGATTTCCTAAGGCTCGATAAATACTTACTATAATCGCCCGCCATTTTGGCTCTTTCGTTGGCGTTTGCAGAAAGCACACGAGGAAGTTATTTGCAGCTCAATTATTTGCTCGATTAAGTGCGTTTGATTTATTATCGTAGCTGCTTAATTAATGTTTTGGTAGCTTGGCAACGAAAAAACTAAAATGGCGAACGATACTACCTACCTAGACTTTATAGAGCCTTCACTTCCTAAGGTGCAAGCAAAGAGGAGGAGTCACGCCGGGAATAACAGCGTCGCGATTATAGTTAGTTACGTATTAGGTTTATGCATAGCCTAAGTTCATAGCGTTTTTTTTCATCACAACATTGCGTTGTTTCGTGACTGTTTATCGTTTGTTACTTTGTAATTTGTTATTTTGAGTGTTACGCTCGTAAATACGCCTCGAATTTTACAAACTTGAAGGAAGTTGTAAGATAAAGAAAATTGATTGTCAAGTAGAAAAAACGAACACTTCTGACATATTTTTCTGTTTGAGTTTAATAGAGTAGCAAAGGTAGCGGAGGCGGCTCCAAACATTGGTGCCGTGTATGGGGAGAATACCATCGGAGAAAGCACTGCAAGAAAGTAATTCTGTCGTTTCAGCACACAACACTTCGTACAAAAGTGAGTGGAGTGTGTCGCCACAGAAGACAGTGTTATGAATCTGGTGGGATAAAGAAAGTATCGTGTACTATTGCATCCCAGAAACCTAACCATAACTGCTGACATTTATAGCCAACAACTCAGACGCCTTGCGACCGCAATTGAAGAAAAACGACCGGGAAGACTGCATTAAGTGCTGCTGCATAATGATAATGGATGCCCACATTTCTCTAACATGACGAAAGCAGCTATACAGGAGCTTGGCTGGAAGGTAATTCCACATCCCCCATATTCTCCCTGTCTTGTGCCCTCAGATTGCCACCTTTTCCGTTCTCTAGCCAACAATCTTCAAGGAAATTCCTTTGATAACGAAGATGCTTTACAAACCTGTGTTCACAAATTCTTTAACTCCAAACCAGAAGATTTCCTCAGATGCGGAATGGAAAAATGCTCTAGTGTTGGCAGAGAGTCATTGATAATGTAGGATGATATATCGCTTATTAATTTATGTCTTCTTTATTCGTCTCACATAAAAACTTTTGTCGCAGGGAAAAAACGCTATAGACTTTTGCATCAACCAAATATATTTCGAATACATTTTCCCTTATTTGCTGTATTATTTGTGATAAAATACGACCTAATTTACAGGTATGTATTTTATGGTTGCATCCTGGCAACAATATCTTCTGTTTCGTTTGTTATTGCAGAGGTACTGGATAATTTGAGTAGCTTCTGCTAGAACACGTAGACCTACCCTTCATACGACAATCCTTCGACCCATTCACCATTTCATAGGCCTACGTCATGTTTTGCTTCAACTCTTCCACGAAAATATTCCCGTACACGTATTCAGAGCTGCTGTGTACAGAATTGCAGAGAGGCTGCTATTTATACGACAGAAAAGACGGACACATGCAACATTTACGATAAATGAAGTACCTTAATAAATTTTATGGTCTATTTGCTTGTGCATAAGCAGGTGTTTTGTTTTACAAATAGCTTGATAAAAAGATTAATGGTTTTTTTAACATCCCTTCCTATAAACAAATCCCCCGTATTCGTACACTGATCACAATATCAATAATTTAACGCAAATAAATTATATACTGTTTCATTAATAAAATTCACACATAAAAATCGAAATAATTTTGAATTGTATTCTAATAGTTATGAAACAAAAGGTATGGATTATTTACCATTGTTGAACGCAAATGCAACACTCTTACAGTATTTAATCATAGTAGTAATTTAGACCCAAGAATATATAACAAATTTACATTTAAGTATCCTGATCTTGTCAATTCTAATAGTTATAGCATTAAATTAAAAAAGTTATGTATGAATGTTACAAATAATGAATAATTGTAAATTTAAATTTATATATTTTATTGTGTAGTAGACATATAAACTTCTTAATTTCAATTCAGGAACCCGCCCCTAAGCACGAGTTATACGCTTTCCGGAGTGAGTTAAAGTTTTTTCTGTTTATATTATAGTTTATGTTACAATTATTAGCAAAATAAATAAATAAATTTACAATGTCGAATATTTAAAAATTGATCATCAATAAACATTACATGAAGACTTCTGCTTCGGAACATTTGAAACTTATAAGAAATCATAGATCATCTAGACACTCATTATTTACAACTGTTCACCATGATATAAAAATAGTGGGTAAAGCTCTTTTCTTGTTAACTGAGCTCTCAGATAAATTAAATTAGAAATATTTTAGTTTTCAAAAAAGAACACAATTTACTGCATATTATTTGAAGATGAGGACAGTGGTCGTTAGCACTCGGTGAAATGTGCAATAGGTAAGCGGTGCTGTCCCGCGTGCACCGTCGTGCAGCAGCAAGAGATAGAGGGCATACCCGCTAGCAGCTACGAGCGCACCATGGTGCACTGCATTTTCCGCGGGTAAAAGAGGCTAGCCCCAGGGTGCTCTGCGCTGGCGACCCCTGATCTAGACACTCATTATTTACAACTGTGCACCATGAAATAAAAACAGTGAGTAAAGCTCTTTTCTTGTTCGCCTGATTGGCACAAACAATTTCAAGGAAAACCCACGCATTGTGTCCTGTGCCGGACATAGAGAAACCACTAACCGGAAAAATCTAACGCGCTATCCGTCAAGAAGCAACCTCTTGGCTCTGTAAGAATGCCGGTAACTTCGGTTTGACTCACTCTGTGATTATTATTACAACGTCGCGAATTTTCATACCCCGAGTTACGTTTATCTTACACCGTTATTCTGAACTTCGAGGAAAACTACACAGACGCATAAGGAAGTCCTGTGATGTGCCTGAATACCTCCAATTAATACATGACAGACATCGTAACTGGATTTTGCTTGCACAATCTTAAATGGTCCATATACCAAGAAATGCATGATATAAACATCTGCGAAGAACTTGATATCATTAGTATTCATGGCCGTATCAACTGAGTCAACGAATTTCTAAACTTCTGTTGGTTGAAGACGTGAGTTCGTAATTATGCTATTCAAACTGGTTTCCTTAAGGATGTATACAAACTCTCTTCTTCATTGAAAAAATTATCTATCCATTTTGCTAACACAAATACTCTGTTAGTGGCTGTGCTGTGTGGAGTAAACAACTCAACTTCGACCCAATTACTTGGCCCCCTTGTAAGAGTCCTCTAAGCCAGCCGCTACTCATCTATTATAAGTCTGTGTAAAGAACACTTTAATATATGGGCTGTTTGGCCGCCAAGTGGTGTAAGTCACAAATTATATCGAAATTGGGTTAGTAGCACCATTGTATTCTGCATACGGAGAAGTATTAACCTGAAAAGTAAAGTAAGTCCATAGTACATAAATCTACGAACAGAGCGCATTAGAAATTTGAGCACAAAACTATTTTCATCTCGAGTTTTGTGGCTTGTGGAGTAAATCAGGTACTGTTGATTCATTTGGCAGTCAGCCTACGCGTTTACTTCATCACGCATATTTCAGCATCAATAAAGAGAATTGTTACTAGAATACCAGAATTATTTAAAATGTAAGAAAGCAAAATCCTGTTATTCTCAGAACAGGGTTCTTTAATTACACCATTTGACGACCAAACAGGCCATATATTGAAGAGAAGCCAGTCGAAGGAAACTTTGAAGCTGTAAATTTGTGTAACATCCTCAGTGTTTGTTGTACAAACCATTCCACCCCACAAAAAGCAATAACTTTACCTCCTAAAGCTGTGGTTGACACTCCAACACATGAAATATATTGTAATGGCGTTGTGCTAGTTGACCAAAGTACATCACACAAGTCACACGTCTAGTTTACAACAGTGGTCGAGTCGTATGCTGTGAAAAAAAAAAGATAAACAAAACAAAAAAATAATATGTATGACTGCGAGTCATTGTCATCAAATAATTTCGATAAGAAGAAAGCTGCAGAACCTTGAGAAACCAAATGATCAATATACAAGGTGATGCACCCAACATAGCCATCTTGAATACCCTATACTGTAATTTTCAGTTCGTTATTTACCGAGCGAAGTGGTTCATGCGAAATCTGGGAGGTCCGTGTTTCGATTCTCAGACCGACCAACCGGACTGTGGATTTTCCATGGTTTTCTACAGTTACTTAACCAAATGCCGGGTTGGAATTTTCATGGCTACGGTCCATTTCCCTTCCCCTCCCGTGTAAAAAAAAGAATTTAGATTTCATAGGCTATCATTCATCTTCTTCATCTCATTTCATAGACATATTCAGGTCAAGATGCATGTCTTCGTCCGCTTACGGGCAGAGGCGTCCTCTCTGCAACAGTCTCTGGGTTCCCAGCCTTCCACAATATCTCTGCCAGAATACATTTCTTAAGAACACTTCCAGGGGCGCTTCGACACCTTGGAAGGGCAGTTGGAATGTATTTGGCGGTATGAACTTAGGGCGGGGGAGTGTAGGGGGACCCGCAATGGGTGAACGGGTGAGGGATCACATGTGGCCGGTGGGCTGGTACAACTCATCCACATTCATCCAATAAATTCGGGGTACACAATAGGCCTATTTAGGGCCGACGTGCAAAGGTCGTCCCTATCCAGCCCCTAGCTACAGTTACCTAACCTAACCTAGTTGGTTTTTTAACTACAGTGTTTCTGCTACTAGGTTATTTACCCATCACGGAACTGGTGACAGCGAGATGGTGTTTGCGAGATGAGACCGAGGATTTGTCATGTGAGTACCTGATATTTGCTTTACGGTTGAGGATAGTCAACCAAGTAATCAACTGAAGCGGGTATCAAATGAATACACTAACTCCATTATGGATTAGTAAGCACGTACTTACGATTTATCTATTAATGCCTATTGTATGTTTGTTATACAGAAGAAACCGTTCCGGCCAAGCGTTTTAAACGTTCGATCGGCAAGCCAAAAACATTTAGGAGTTGCAAATCGTAGGAGGAAGGACACAATCAATCCCCAAATGTCATTCGTCTGCTAATTTGACCGGTTAAAACCCTTGACGGGACGAATCCTTTTGTATAAATACATGTATTATAAACCGATGACCAGTATCTCCTAACCAAGCCCAAAATAGCATTTATTTATGACAGAGAAAGTTGCACGCCTACTCCAGGAAACTTCAAGAGCTTGCCAAATTGTACAACAACAAAGTTTATATTCAGAACACCATAAGCTTAAGTGTTTCTATTTTAAAATTCATTTTATGTTATTGTTCCAATAATTCATCAAGTGATCATCTTTATTTTGTTCATACAATTGTCAGTATTGTATCTTTATTTTACAAACAACAATGTAAATTTTATTATCTCAACAATAATTATCACTCTCTACAATTTAATTTCACTCCCGTCAACAATGGGATTTGCTCTCCACACAGTAACACAGTATTCGTTAGTGCACTCCACTGACGAGTCCACACCTGTGGAGTAACGGTCAGCGCTTCTGACCGCGAAATCAGGTGGCCCGGGTTCGAATCCCGGTCGGGGCAAATTACCTGGTTGAGGTTTTTTCCGGGGTTTTCCCTCAACCCAATACGAGCAAATGCTGGGTAACCTTCGGTGCTGGACCCCGGACTCATTTCACCGGCATTATCACCTTCATTTCATTCAGACGCTAAATAACCTAGATGTTGATACAGCGTCGTAAAATAACCCAATAAAATAAAAAAAAATCCACCGACGACAATGACAATTTACTAGGACTGTTACAAACAACAATGAACTGTTAATCTTAACTAATATTCACAAAGCACTATTTACAACACAGAACTGTTCAATTCTCAGTTCACAGCTCGTTTGTCTTGGCTAGTTCTTCTAGCTCAGTCACTCGCGTTCACAGAATCTCGAACCCCAGACCTTCAGAGACGATCCGCTGAACTTCGAACTCAGATCCCCCAACTGCGGTCCACTGCACTCGAACTCCGGGCTTCAGGCTCCACAGTTAGGGACACAACTCAAGTCGCGCTCTGGTCTCGAAGCTGGCTTCACTGCTACACAAGACTGGCTTACTGACTGACTGACTCCTCTCGAAGGCTGGTTTCCTTTTATTTGCTAGGCAACACTTCGCGAACCTTCGATCTCTGGTCGTTTCCGTCACTCGATGATTCGGCTTCCAGAATAATCTGTCACGCTGCTGCTGCTTCCCTCTCTACTCTCCCGCGGTCGCTCTTTCCCCTTTCTCCCCTCTTTTCCCTAAGCCACAGCACATGCCACAGGAAGCAGATGCGCGCGCAAACTCCGCGCGGGCCGACCTTGCACATCTTTCTGCTAGTCGTGAGTTCGAATCTCACGTCGCTGTCACAGTATCATGACATCATGTTATTATCATATTAATTAACAAACGTTTTCGTTTAGTTCAGGTATATTCACTTTACAGTCATTATACAATTTTATTACATATGTTAAAGTAGATAACATTTAAAAATTTTGTAACTGTGCTCCAAAACTTAGAATGAAAATAAACAAAATAATAAATTCACAATTATTCTTTAATCCCTAGAAAGTTTTTTCTTTATTTTTACTGCATAATATTCATTCTGGACGCTAGCAAATTTTACTTCATCATCACCGTCATCCTTCATGCATTAGGAAATTGATTCCTGTAGCAGCTACTGAAATTGGTCCATCCATCTTTTGGCTGGTCTTCCAATATTTCTTCTTCCCCGAGGTTTATATTTCCAAAACTTATATGGTATCCTGTCGTCCTGCATCCTTGAAATGTGAGACATCCATCTATTTCCATATTCTTCTATTTTGTTGTTTAATTCATATATTTCAAGTTCTTCTCTTATTTCTTCGTTTCTTTTATGTTCTATTTTCCTGTAACCTGCTACGCTTCTCAAAAATTTCATCTCATTTGTTTGTAATCTAGAGGCGTCTCTCTTTTTCATAACCCATGTTTCGCTTCCATATAGTAAATTGGGCACTGACATCACCTTATAAAATTTTAACAATGTATCTTTTCTAGCTTTTGATTTCAGGGTTCTTCTTATTGTTCCATTTATGTAATTAAATTTTTCAATTTTTTCTTTTTGATCATATCTCCTTTATAAGATAAGGTAACGCCCAAAAATTTAAATTTATTTACCTGTTCTATGATACTGTTTCCTATTACTATTTTAGATCTTACAGGAGATTTGCCACAAGATGCCATAGCTTTAGTCTTATGTACAGATATCTCCATATTATAGTTTTTCTTATTTATTTTCCATAACTCATGTACTGCTTTCTGTAGGTTATTTTCATCATTTGCTATTACTACCTGATCGTCAGCAAATAGCATCGTCATTATGAAATTATCTTCATTAAAATTCTGTGTATAGTACTTTATGCAAATTTTACTTGGTCTGCTAAAAAATATAAACATTGCCACTTTTCTACAGTCGAAACTCCTGCTGTTTCAACAATACTTGAATGTTATGAAGATTTTTCGAGCTCATCTGGAATAGGATTTGCTCTTTCAGGTATTTTCTATGGTATCTGAGTGTCTGATGTTGACACTTCTAGTTCCGCTTTCCTACTTGTATCAGTATCACAAGCTCCTGTGCGAAAATTAATGACGGTTTGTTAATTGGGTACACATATTACAATCATCCACACGCATCACTTGTCAAACTGAACTAAAACGTTGTGAAACCGGACAGGGAAGTTAAAAATAATCACAAATTATTTCCATAATAATAATAATAATAATAATAATAATAATAATAATAATAATAATAATAATAATCTATACTAATAATAAATCTGTAGCCAAAATTTTTCTGGTAATTTTCGATTTTCTAAAAATAATTGGTGTTAACATGTATAATTAACCATCCTGAAACCGAAAATCGCTTTTTTGAAATTTTTGTTTGTATGTCTGTCTGTCTGTATGTTTGTTACCTTTTCACGCGATAATGGCTGAACGGATTTCGATGAAAATTGGAATATAAATTAAGTTCGATGTAACTTAGATTTTAGGCTATATGGCATTCAAAATACGTTATTTAAAAGGGGGGTTATAAGGGGACCTGAATTAAATAAATCGAAATATCTCGCTTATTATTGATTTTTGTGAAAAATGTTACATAACAAAAGTTTCTTTACAAATGATTTCTGATAAGTTTTATTCTTTTAAAAATTTTTATAGGACTGATATTTAAGGAGATAAATGAGTTTTAAAATTAAAATAACTGCCATCTAAGGCGGTGTATTGAAATAAAAAACAAATGACTTCATCTATAAGGGGCCTTGGACACAACAATCGAAAGCTATGAAACATAGCCTACAGACAATGTTTATGTGTTTGTATGAAGTAATATAGGAAGCTAAATTAACCGATTTGTATAATTAATTATTATTTCATCATTGGAAAGTGTAGTTTCTCTGGATGGACATAATGCTATAATGTTATTACAGTAACTTGTGAGTGAATTGAGGACAGGTAAGATTAAAATAGCTTCTTATGCACAGAAAACTTGATAGTTATTCTGTATATTCATTTCCTGTATTTCTTAAAATAATGTTTATGAACATATTCATTTTTATCTCAGAGAATTAACGAACAACGAGAGTGTATTGATTTAATATGCAGTAATAGTACGTTAGCTTAGCAATCCATTATTTTATAATTCAAATTTTAACTATGCTCAATTGAATCGAGTTAAAATACATAAAATATATATGCAATAAATGCAATGCAAAAAAATTGGGTAATGAGCCAATCAGATTATGTTGCGCTGTTGTAAAAGCTGTTCCTCCTGAGATTCAAGAGCTCCCACAACAAATTAAAAACTTTCTAATTCGAGTACATCCGTTATCAACACACTTTTCACATAATATAATATAATATAATATAATATAATATAATATAATATAATATAATATAATATAATATAATATAATATAATATAATAATAAATCTGTAGCCAAAATTTTTCTGTTAATTTTTGCTTTCCCAAAAATAATTGGTAATAACAATCAATAACATGTTAAAGGAATTGCCATTGCAGCAAATGAGTGCTCTCTGGATCAAAATGATCGCATTTTAATATTTTAAATACAATTTAAATTAAGTTACATATTAAACGATTTATCCTTCTATCAAACACGAATGTTCCCTGGATCAAACGTCCTATTTTAATTATGTAATTACCTTATATTTATTTCTAACGGGTGCAGCGGAGCGCACGGGTACGGTTAGTAATAATAATAATAATAATAATAATAATAATAATAATAATAATCCATGGCGCTACAGCCCACAAAGGGCCAAGACCGACTAGCCGGCTGCTGGCCTCACGGCCACATGCCGAAGCAGAAGTGGACGATCATCCAACCAGAATGGAGGTATCGTGTGGTTAGCACGATGATCCTCCCAGCCGTTATAGCTGGTTTGCGTAACCAGATTTCGCTACCTATCGTAGCTCCCCAAGTGCATCACGATGCTGGGTGGGCACCGGTCCCATACACTGGCCGTAATTTCATGAGAAAATTTCTTTCCCCATGAGGACTCGAACCAGTGTGCATTCCGTAACGCGAATCCTAGGCAGGATGCCTTAGACCACGACGCCACGGCGCAGGACGCAAGTTTACATTGGAATCATTTAAATATAGAGTCATTGTAAACCACTTAGTCGACTTGAGGTCGCAATTGAAGAAAAATGGCCGGGATGATTGCATCAAGTGACTTTTCAGCATGATAATGCCCGTCCGCATACTACTAAAATTACAAAAAGGGTTATCCAAGAATTTTGCTTGGAAGTTATTTCGCGTGCACCCTATTCTCTTGTTTTTTCTCCGTCAGTTTTTCATCTTTTCGTTCTCTATCCAACAATTTCCTGGAAATATTCTCGAATAATAAAGCTACTCTTCAAAATTGATTTGACGACTTCAAGTCCAAACCACCAGATTTATTCAGGAGTAGAAACGAAAACTGCCAGAACGTTGGCAATCAGTCATAAACAATGAAACAGAACACGTGTTTGATTAGTTTATACATTCTTATGTAAAATAATGTTGGATGTAATTAAAAATGCTAATGATTTATGCTTCAACATAATGCATCGGTAGACGGCTGCGGCTGAATTGATCACATGATGAGGAGCACCAGATACATTAAGAGCCAAAATTGTCTTGGCTAGGAAAAATTATTGAACAGATAAATTGTTTCAATTACCTTGGGTGCAACATTTCTTATATGAAAAACGAAGATATTCAAAACAAGATTAATAAATTCAGCTATTATGCGGTGTCATTAATAGAGCCCTAAAAATATTAGAAAAGAAACAGAAATTAAATTTTATAAGGTAATGGCAGTGCTAGTGTTGCTTTATGGGTCTGAATTTTGGATCCTGACTAAAAAACGAAGATAGAAAAATAGAAGCAGCAGAGATGAAATTTCTGAGATCTGTTGCAGGTTACACCTTAATGGATAGAAAAAGGAGTGAAGATATAAAGGGGGAACTAAGTATATTTAAATTAATAGACAGAAAAAACAATACGGAAACGACTGGAAACAATATATACAAAGAATGGAAGTAGATCGCATACCAAAACTGATAAAGAACTATAACCCAATAGGTAGAAGAAGTGTTGGTAAACCGAAAACAAGATGGGCTCAACAGTGTTTAAAAAATTAGACCTTAACGAGCCTTATAAGGCTTAATCCATGATGATGATGATGATGATGATGATGATGATGAGCCCCGCTATTCTTAATTATATAAAATTCTACTCCATAATTCTTACAAGGTGGGTCAAATGGTATCATCCTGGAAGGCGAATGATGATAATATATTTATTTTAATAATAACTAATCAAGAGGAAAAATTATATGTTTTCTTAAGGACTTATTTCACTTTTACATGCCACTGCTAGCATGACATAAAAGTCATCAGGGAGAGTGCAGAAGAGGGGTTCACACCATGTTAAACAACAAGAGGGAGGCCCTAATGTAGACGGTAATCGATCAATTACTGTAGATGCTACACAAAAAGCCAAGTCGTTCTTGTTTTATGACACGGGGCTATTTTATTGGCATCATTATGTTCTTGCGAGTTTATCGCCATGGTTACGGTGTATTGCGGGAAGCAGAGAACTGTTAAAAAGGCGAAATTGACAGCGTTATGCACGTGATTATTCCAAGAGCCGAGGCTCTCTCGTATAAACCGCCGCGCCGCGATCTCCATCTTGCCTCAAATCCTGCGTCTGATAAATCCTCCAGTCTCGCATAAACTGTTCACCATATTACGTTCTAAATCTCTTTATTTCGCACCGAGCCTATCTCTTCGTACAAATCAACGCCTCTCTCTCCGTGTAATGCCGGTGGTAATAAAACTCACACTTGCAGAGGCGACGAACTATATATCTAAGTCGTGGTGAGGCCTCTTTTTTATACATAATTTATTATTGTTTATGAATTTAGTTGCACTATAGATTACCATTCGCGCCTTATTATAAAGTCTGTTATCGGTAGGTTAGGCTACAATCTATAATTTCAATCGAAAATGTAAAATCCTGGCAATATTACTGATTATCAGGGAACGGATTTATATGGACTAAAAATATATGAAATATGTAAATATATATGTAGTTATTTTTACCAAAATATGGAATTAAATATGGATTTTTACCAAAATATGGAATTAAATATGGACTTAAAATTATAAAAAAATGACTATGTACGTTAAATATTGGTACATTTTAATCAAACTAAACAAAAAATATAATGGACGTACCTTATCTTCCAATGTAGTTTCAACAAAACACAATTTTTATTGTCTGTTACCATAACAATAGGTTACAAACATTTCTTTCAAGTGCTGAAAAGTGAATCTTCTCCTATTGTCTCTGAGGATAGATTTATACTGACTAAAAGAGCGTTCGACGTCACAAGAAGTAACTGGTACATAATTCAATTTCACAATGTCTGCTGGGGATAAGTCCAAGTTAATCTTCACTGTTGATTCACCACTCATCACAGCAACAACCTTTTGTAGTTCTTCATATCCAGGGTTTTTTGAAAGTACAGTGTCCACCTTAGCTCTTACTGCATCTGCAACTTTACCTCTACCACGATTCAGTTGTTCCACAGTACTATTTATAATTTCAAAACTTTCAGATAGTGAAAGGTGCCTATTTTGGAGACTTTTGAGCGTTTTTATGATGCATGAAAATGTATGCTGAATGTGAGCTAAGTCATTCTTCACACTTATGTCACAGGTAACTGTTTTCGCAGTATCAATTGAGACTGCATCTTCAGAGTCCAATGCAAGGAGAACATTGTTAATAGAGTCTATATGTTCGGCATAATATTCAACTGCTTCTAGCCATGTACCCCATCTAGTTAAAATTGGCTTTGGTGGCAATGGAATTTCAGGGTACATTTCTTTCAACACGTTAACTCTACTGGGAGCTTTGAGAAATACTTTGTTCACTGATGAAATCAACAAATCTACTTTAGGGAAATTGTCTCTGACCACTTCTGCCACACGATGAAATGCATGCGCCACACAAGTAAAATGAGTCAATTTAGGATATACAACAGATAATGCTTGTCCAGCTTTGACCATATAAGGGGCAGCATCGCTAATAAAGAATAACACATTATCGTACATAATACCCTTTGGCCACAGGATACCCATAGCTTCGTTGAACAGTTTAACTATAGTTTTGTTATTGCACTTTTCTAGAACATCACAATGTAAAAGAATTCGTTCAGAATATTGTTCACTTAACAAACCGATAACTACATTACCAACAAGTCTACCTTCTTTGTCGGGAGTCTCATCAATGGAAACCCAAATTGAACTATCTTTAATTTCATCTCTTATCTTCTGTATTGTCTCATCGTAGATGGATGGAGCATACGTCTTCCTAAGTGTTGACTCATCCGGGATTGTATGTTGAGTATATTTTTCAAGGAATTCCCTGAAGACCTTATTCTTTAGTTTGTAGAGAGGAATATCAGCAGAGATGAGAGAACGGCACAGGTCGATGTTAAACTCAGATCTTACATTCGATGTTGTTGGTTGTGTTAAAAACAATTGTCTCTGCTTGGAATTTAGTTGTTTGTTGGCCTGATGTTTACTAGTTGTAATGTGTTGTTGCACCAGGAACTTTTGTGTAGATGATACTGCACACTGACACAAATTACAAAATAATATTTTATTGTCAGTTGATAAACCATCTTCTTTAAATTCTGAAATGTAACTTGTTAGTTTTGATTTTAAATTGACTGAATGACGTACTTTTGGCATATTTACCGTCTTTATAGTATGATTTACAAAACTGAACCTATGTGTACTCTGACTGGCATTTAACTGTTGAGCTGCACAACTGAAGTCTGTTAAAAATTTTAAATTAAATTAATACAGTTTTGTAACTTACTTTCCCATTGTTGATAGGACTGCTAATTTTCAAATAACTCTGATGTTAAAGGGATTACTGAACATGTGTTTAAATCTCTATTGTTGAAATGTATTTTTAAAAGTTAATGGAATTTTGTTTTGTTTTATTGTTAAACCTAATATAATATGGACTGTTTTATATGAAATATGGAAAATATATGGAAATTAACGAAAATATGTACTAAACTCTAAAATATGGAAAAATATGGAAAATAAAAGTAGGATTTTTCAACCCTACACATTGTGAAACATAAAGATAATGCAAAATATAAATTATATTAGCTTTATAAGTAAATATGTATTTACATATAAATCCTTTCCCTGCTGATTATAATACATAGGCTATTTCTGTTCATCTTTCATTCCCACTTATTTACATATTTTTCATTCATTCATTCATTCATTCATTCATTCATTCATTCATTCATTCATTCATTCATTCATTCATTCATTCATTCATTCTATCTTTCTTTTGTTCTCTTCCGTATTTCCCTTTTTCTTTCACTTTATGTCTGCCTTTCCTTCGTTCTTTCTTCCACTAGCACTATTAGCTATTTTATTCTTTCTTGCTGATATTCTTCTTCGTTGGTTTCCTTTCGTTAATTTTTTCTTCTTCTATCCTCATTATTTAGTTTGTTCTCTACTTTTTCATTAATTTATTATCTAATTCATTTTATCTCCTTCTTCCTTTTAAACATTCTTTCTCACTCAATTTTCGGATCATTTTCCTTTTTTATATTTACATTTTTTACTTGATTATTTAACGATACTGTATCATCTACTGAGCTATTTAAAGTCCATGTAATTCGTGGCAGCGAGATATAATTTTGGCTAGATGAGGCCGAGGATTCGCTCTAGATTACATGACATTCGCCTTACTGTTGGAGAAAACCTCGCAAAAAACAACGAGGTAATCGGTTCAAGTGGGGATCGAATCCACACCCGAGTGCAACTCCGGATCAGCAGGTAAACGCGCTACAGCCTGAGTTACGCCAGTGGCTGTTCTTCCGTTTATTATTTTGCAAATGTATCTATTGTTTGTTTTTTCTTTGGTCCTGTCTTCCTCTCATTAGTTTTTGTAAAGTTTCAAAATGAATTTTTCCCATATTTATTCATTCAATCATTCATTGTTCTTTGTTTTTAATTGATTATTTATTTGGTTATTTAACAACAATGTATCAACTACTAGGTTATTTAGCGTCGATGAGATTGGTGATAGCGAGATGATATTTGGTGAGATGAGGCATACTAATTGGTTATAATTTATACTTTGCATGTTACTCGTACAGGGACATCATTTTATTTTCACTAACATTTCTGATATTAACCTGGCTATACCTTTGGATCAACGGTTACTACCCTCTTCCACGACTGGAGTTCGATGGCGTAATATACAAACAAATCACTTTACCAGGTATAGGAAATATCACGCTTTTGAGTTTGATAATTTTCATTAGGTTTTTGTTTAATCAGAATACAATACAGCATTAACAATAAGTGTTTTTACTCATGAAACGGACGTATTCATTATGCAGTGTATATTATACTGTCTATAGCACATTAGCGTACACTATAGAGAATGAAGTTAAATTGAAAAATAATCATAATATGGATATTTAAACACATTTTTAAAAATGGTGGCGGTTCATTTCGATACAGGCTTCACTTCTAATGTGTGTAACTCCAATTACCAGTTTCGTCCTTCGTACTAGTAACTCATGTTGAAATAATTCTGTACCTACTCTGTAAAAGAGTACCTTACGTACTGTAAATTCAATCTTCACTTCTGCTTGATCCGAAAAGATAAAATTACTCAGACATGCTATCTGCTGTCCGTCCAAGTGGTTATGTCGCAGGATCGTAGAAAGGAGGGAAATCACGTGACAGTTAATTACTTGACGAGGCCCTTTTATTTAAGTAATTTTAAACAGTTGTATGGGTATAATATTACGTAGATGTCCAATTCCTAACAGAAATTAATGTTCTCAGAAAAGAGTTAAGACAGCCCAGCCACTAGCCTTTACAGAGAGAAGCAGGTGGGGAAAACCGGAATGCGACGTACGAAAATGGACGACAGTACTTGTGCGAAAATGATGCAATATTGAAAGCTCTTTCGTCACTGGAAAACGCGAACATATTTTTGAAACGTACTGTGACGGTAAGGCTACTATGACTGTATATGCGGTCTTGGATCTGTGTGGAGGACGGTTGAACTTCATTAGTAGAAGGGATGGGAGTGAAGTACATTCAAAAACTCAGGTACAATAAAAATTGAAGTAAAAATAAAATGATGTCCCTGTATATTGTCATACATTGTCCTGTGTCATCTCAGCGCTGTAGATGTACCATGTTTACCACACGACTATTAAGATTCTTAATGTGTGTCTGTCTAGTGTTCGTCAAAGGATGTAACTTCCCCTACATCACTTTGTCTTGTAAGTCGGTATTCAAGGATGAGGTAAAACAAAACACAGAAAGAAGGAAATGAAGAAAGGAAAGAAAGAAAGAAAGAGAGAGAATGAAAGGAAGAAACAAACAAAGAGAAAGAAAGAAAGAAAGAAAGAAAGAAAGAAAGAAAGCATAAAAGTCATACTCATAATGGCGTAATATTTTGGTAAATTCAGAAACTATCACTATCTTCATCTAAATGTCATGGATGCAATATACATTATCTGATATAAAAAGCAGGAAGTGGATATTAAAATAGGTTTCAACAAGTGTATGAAATCATCCGAAGAATTTTCAAAATAAAACTCAACAACTCGAATAAAATTCTAAAAATATTAGCTGTTATATTACTGACATAGTCTATTATGGTTGTGCAAATTGGTCTCTAAATCGAAGAGCCAAAAGGAAAATCGAATCAAGTGAAATTAAGTTCTCCGAAGTGCTTCTAGTCTCACTTTGCAGGATCATCAAAGAAATGAAGATGTTCGTCAGCAACTGGATATTTTCAACCTTACAGAGAGAATTCATAAACAGAAACAGAACTATATAAAACTAATGAAATGGAATAGACTACCCAAATTATTGCTCAATTCCACAGTGATAGAATAAGGTATGTTAAAGGACCAAAGACAAGATGGTATGATGGCATAAACTTTGAAGACGAAACAAACTACTAATAATTATTATTTTAGAAGAAGAAGAAGAAGAAGAAGAAGAAGAAGAAGAAGAAAAAGAAGAAACACTCACGAAGCTTTGTGGCAGAGGCCTATATTAGTATGGACTTCACTTCTTCTCAGTTCAGCAACATGTGATGTAATTTATCGTACTCCTGAGAGTAAGGTAAGCAAAATTGTATGCCGAAGAATTCACTTTGTGTAAGAATGTGAACTAATTTATTTTCATGGAATTCATAAGAAATTAGGAATTTCGTTATTACGAATCGTTATATTACAAACGCACTTCTGAAACATTTAAAATGTATCGCATACTTGTTAAAAAGCAAAAGAACTGCATGAAAATTTGTTTACATGCTTACGTAACCAGATTATTATGATTATATAACAGATTTTAAGATGATATGGAAACTACTGAAAGAAATTAAAGTAATTTCATTTAACTACAATGCAAAAGAGATGCATGTAAAAATTATTTGTGCGAGATCGTGCGTATTTGCTTGGTTTCCGCACAGAATCAATACGCGGTAAGTGTGAAATACCACATTCAGTATTCCCAACCTAACACACATAACAATTTCCCTCTTCTTACCGCTTAAGCGCGACATTCATTTTACTGCTTTAGGCTTTTAACATATTATTTTTAGAGACGTTTAACATAGTAATAATTATAAATTGGAAACTTACCACTGCAATTTCACCTAAATTGCAATGTTAATTATTGTTTTTAAATATTTGCAAAAATTAAGTAAAGTCTACTACTCCACGAAACTTATTGCATTCCTGATGCAAGTAACATTAAGGAAGCCGTGAAAAAATCAACAAGATTCCAGATGCCGATGTTATTACTGCAATATGTTATATAAATAATATTGCTAAAATATTAAAATGAAAAATAAATCATTACATAACCTTACCGTTTGTTTTAAGTTCGCATTTATAGACTGGGGGAAAAAAAATACAGACGTATATCACGTCCTGCTGGAGTGTAGTAAACACAGAAAACATTTTATAGCAACAATGATGAAGAAAGATATTTTGGTTTTCCGAAGTTGCCGTCATTAAACAGAAACCAACATGGAGATTTCATTGCAACTAATTAGAAATTCGTCTTTCAGGCATGTAATAAACGATCTTCGCACAAAATAATGTACGATACACGAGCGGTATGTTTGTTTTCATGTTCTCGGAAATTAAAAAAGCTCAACTACGTTTCGCTTTTTCAATCTTTTCCTCGAACAAGAAAACGTCAACATACCGCTCTTGTAACGTATATTACTATTATATACTTACGCAATAAAATTATAATACGATTATGTAACAGATTTAAGATGGACGTTTCCTGCAAGCTTGTATGTGAACCAGGCTTTAAAAGCACCATACATATTTCAAGGCTTTATACTTCGGAACCCTTTGGTAGACCGCCACTCTGTTCCCAGAAGGGTATCATCACGCACCATGTCATGATAAAACAAAAGAAATTCAGAACATGGAGAGAGTGAGGCACTACATAAAGACTATCCCCGGGCTACAGTATTTTGTAATTCATGCTATGATAACAAACCAGAGCTCAAATTACCGAACCAAGGAGCTATTGTTGAGATTTTTTTCATCCTTTGCTATTTTATTCTTGTAAACGACTTAATTACCATGTCTGTTCACAAAGGACACAAAAGAGTTGTGTGCGCAAGATATGAGTTATTACAGATATTACTTCTTTCTTTTCTCGCTCAGCGTTTCTTTAGAACGGAGGTGTGTGACACAATACAGTTTTACACAGTGCAGAAAATTTCAGTCTACTAGAAAAATGTTAGATTATTATTATTATTATTATTATTATTATTATTATTATTATTATTATAATTATAATAATAATAATAATAATAATAATAATAATTATTATTATTATTATTATTATTATTAGTATTACTATTATCATTATTATTGTAGGTATCTATATTCCTTTCTTTCTTTTTTTCAGATTGTTAAGTCGCAATAATTACACTAATACTACACGATACTATTAAAAACAAACCGACTAGAAATTGAAATCACAAAACTGTACTGTTGTATAAGACTGTACACATACACATTCATTTCTATGTAACCCCATGCAACAGTGGACCAATCAGCAAACATTATTACCCCGCAACTCGTCGCCCATTTGACTATAGGTAGTATGTCGGTCGCTTCTAAAGACGAATTGCGAAATGCTACTGAACGTCATTGATTAAACCAGCGGTGACCAAAACGGGTGTCGTGATTACATCGTGTAATCACAGACATTCCAACGGGTAGGAGGAGTTTCTTGTACATTGCTGTGTGTTTCATTCACGTACTGAAGACAAGTAGTGGCGGTATCATGTCGCTCTACAAACTCTGTCTACAAGCAGTAAGAGATGGTTTCGTAAAGAATGAGAAGAACTTTTTTGTTGTTCTGTCGGACAAAATTTAACTACCGGTATGTTTACTTTGCTCAACGGTTCAATTAGGAGTATATAGAAACATTAATTGCCACGCTGAATATTTTATTATTATTATTATCATTATCATTATCATTATCATTATTATTATTATTATTACTACTGACCACTATGTGTTTCTATAATTCTTCTGTACGTGCATGAATATTGATATTTTTAGATCTTCTCCCTAGAATGATAAAATTATTAGGTTTATCTCAATTTTAATCTTCTTAATCTTTAGATGAGGGTAACATTTTATTAGTTATTTATTTAATAATAATGGTATTGTAGAAAAACTGATTCAATATTATGTGCTAACGAACTGTTAACGCCAGGAATTGACATGCCTTAAATCATAGCCAGGAAGAGAAAGATGAGATAAATAAATATAAGGAAGTCGGCTACCTAATGGGTTTGAAATGTCTCGTGCTCTGAAGTCTTTTAATAGAACAGAATTTCTAAAAAAATTAATGATTAAAATAGCTTAAATAACTTGTCCATAAGAAGTTTTTAATTTTGAAAAACTACGAATTTCTCGACCAAATATCGAGAGAAGAACTTAGAAAATTCCTGAATATATTGAAAAATAAGGTTAAAAAAAGAAGTAAGAAAAATCGCATATTATTCACTGACTCTTGACGACAGCAGTAACATTATTGTTACACCAAAGCTTGAGATTTTTATCCGCGGGATTGATCAAGGTGTTAGTACAGGAACCACCACTAGTTGTAGTTTTCTTGCCAAGTACCTTTCCTCCGTCTCCTTACTTCGTAGGCTGCCTGTCGCATGTAATCACTGCAGCTCGAGTTTTGGTCACCGCTGGATTAAACCAATATGAGTATCTCTTTACCGAATGAGCTCACCAGATGGTGAAAAATTCCAGTTATTTATACACAGAGTGTGCCATAAGTCACCATACCTATACATAGTTCTTACTTATCTAATCTAATCTGTGTTTATTATTGCTTCCTCTTGTACATTCTCTACAAACTTTTCTTTCTGTGTAACATTTCTTCTCTTTCTAAATCTCTTTCCGCTCCTCTCATTCCTTCTCTTCCTATATTTATTACCGTTACTCACTTTCCTTCTCTTCCTACGTTTCTTCCTGCTCCTCACATTCTTTCTCCTTCTAGGTTTCTTTCTGCTCCTTCAATTTCTTCTGTTTCTACGTTTCTTTCCGTTCCTCCATTTCTTCTCTATCTACGTTTCTTTCTGCTCCTCCAATATCTTCTCTTCTTAAGTTCTTTACATTCCTCCTATTTTTATGTTCCTTTGTTTCTTTCTTTTCCTCCAATTACTTCTCTTCCTACTTTTCTTTCTGTACCATTTTTTTCTTTTCCTACGTTTCTTTCTATTTCTCTTATTTTCTCCTTTCGTAAGTTTATTTCTACTCCTCCAATTTTTTCCCTTCCTACGTTTCTTTCTGTTTCTCCTATTTCTTTTCATCCTACGTTTCTTTCTATTTTTCCTATTTTCTCCTTTCGTACTTTCTCTCTATTCCTCCTATTTCTTGTCTTTCTAAGTTTCTTTCCGCTGCTCCCATTTCATCTCTTCCTACGTTTCTTTCTATTTTCCTCTTTTCCCCTTTCGTACGTTTCTATCTATTCCTCATATTTCTCGTCTTTCTACGTTTCTTTCTGCTCCTCCCATTTCATCTCTTCCCACGTTTCTTTCTGTTTTCCTATTTTCTCCTTTCGTGCGTTTCTCTCTATTCCTCTTATTTCTTGCCTTTCTACGTTTCTTTCTGCTCCTCCCATTTCATCTCTTCCCACGTTTCTTTCTGTTTTCCTATTTTCTCCTTTCGTGCGTTTCTCTCTATTCTTCTTATTTCTTACCTTTGTACGTTTCTTTCTGCTCCTCCCATTTCATCTCTTCCCACGTTTCTTTCTGTTTTCCTATTTTCTCCTTTCGTGCGTTTCTCTCTATTCCTCTTATTTCTTGCCTTTCTACGTTTCTTTCTGCTCCTCCCATTTCATCTCATCCTACGTTTCTTTCTATTTTCCTATTTTCTCCTTTCGTGCGTTTCTCTCTATTCCTCCTATTTCTTGTCTTTCTACGTTTCTTTCTGTTCCTCATATTTAATTTCTTCCTACATTTCTTTCTATTTTTCCCAATTTCTCCTTTCATGTGTTTCTCTCTATTCCTCTTATTTCTTGCCTTTCTACGTTTCTTTCTGCTCCTCCCATTTCATCTCTTCCTACGTTTCTTTCTATTTTCCTATTTTCTCCTTTCGTGCGTTTCTCTCTATTCCTCCTATTTCTTGTCTTTCTACGTTTCTTTCTGCTCCTCCCATTTCTTCTCTTCCTACGTTTCTTTCTGGTCCTACCACTTCTTATCTTGCTACGTTTCTTTCTCCTTCTTTCTTTTGTTCTTTTCTAAGTTTCTTTCTGCTATTTTCTTTTCTTATTTTCCAATGTCTATTTCTGATCTTCCTTCTCCTTCTCTTTCTATTTTACTTTCTGCCTACATATCAGCCAGAACTTCAATCAGAGGTAACTAATAGATTGTTTATTAAAAATACTAGAATGTGCGTCAAAATGGAAGCAGAAGTATGTAACGAAAATAAAGTGAAAAAGCACTTAATGTAAATTCTAAATAAAGGAATTTTTATAAACATACTTTTAACTTTCTGATATTGGGAACCGATGCACACTGCCCCTCCTGTTTAGCTCTTTCTTTTTCTCCATTTCTACTCTTTCTACGTTACTTTCTCCTTCTCACTGATTTTTTCCTACGATTCTCTCTGCTCCTCCTTTTCCTTCTCTTCTTACATATTTCTTCCTTTCATTTCTTTCCCACGTTTCTATCTGCTCTGTTCCCTCTCCTTCCTAAGTTTCTATGTACTCCGCCTTTTTCTACCATTCCAATTTTTCTCTCTCTTCGTAGTTTGACTACTTTCCGTTTTCTGCTCATAATTTCCTTTCTAATTCTTTTCCAACTTTTTATTCTCCTGCTTATTCTTTTCCTTTTGCTCTTTAACATTTCTCAATTTATTTAATCCCCTTTCATTTTCTGCTTCTTTACCTTCTCTCACCTTTCTATTCTTAGTTTTCTTATTGTAATTTCTTTCTCCTCTTCTACTTCTTTTCTTCTTTCTCTTCTCCATTTCACTTCTCCCTCCATTCCTCCTTTTCTTCTACTCACAAAATGTCATCACTTCTCCTTATCATATTCCTCCTTAGTCTATTCTTAGCCAGGTTCGTTTTTTGGTTGTAAATTTCTAATTATAAATAATGTACGTTTGTTAATTACAAGACATATAGAAGAAATAAGTGATGAAGATATAGCGAGGAAAAAGTAACGAAGAACTAACTTAGTTATCGAAGTACTGAAAGCAAAAATGCCTACAAAAGCGTTAATGCATACCGCATCATTCTACAATATTTCGAACTTCTGTATCTTTATGATTGAGATTCATTTATATTTAATAATTTTAATCTCGATCATTAATAAATTTATAATCTCCCTCGAAGTCTGTCGAGGAAGAAACTGCGAAATACAAAAAAGAAAATTGTAAATACCCTATATAAAAGACTTTTTCTCACGTAAAACACTCATTTTAGCGGTCATAATTTTTGTCTGCAATGAATTAGTCATTAACCTCTTAATTCAAACCTGCAAAGATCGAATAACTACAGTAATACATCACTCAGATAAAATGTCCAGCATCCTCCAGTCCCTTCTGTATTTATGGTTATGAAAGTTTTATGAATAATCAGGATAATTGAACGCTACAGTTCTGCTAATGACAGACTCTGACTCTCGGATAATGACATTACGGTGTATTCACGAAGCACATCAGCAGCTTCAAATTTAATTACACTCTGTCCACTTTTTTATTATAAAATATTATGTATATTATATTTTCATACTGCCTTTTAGGTAAAATTCAACTAGATTATTAAAATAATTTTCAAAATTATATTTCATTATCTTTAGGTCTGGTTTTAAAGATACAAATTTCTAAATAACATTTAAACTTGAGAAGCACACAAATTATATTCCAAACTTTAATGTTATTCAAGGCAGAATATTTCGCATATTAAAGTATTTTCTGATACTTGTTTGATGTTTGCGATGGAGGAGTATTAACATAGTAACATTTTCAATTACTTCTACAAATCTTAAATATCTTCAATTTCCGGGAAGTTAAAGATTTTGGGGAGAAATATAGTGTACAATATCCAATTAAAATCTGTTCTTTTTTATTATTATTATTATTATTATTATTATTATTATTATTATTATATTATTATTATTATATTATTATTATTATTATTATTATTATTATTATTTCCCAGTCTTTTCTGATACTTGTTTGATGTTTGCTATGGAGTAGTGTTAACACAACAATTATTTTTACATACCTTAAATATCTTCAATTTCCGAAAAATAAGAAAGATTTTGAGGAGAAATATTGTGTACAATATCCAATTAAAATCTATTTTTCTTATTATCATTATTATTATTATTATTATTACTATTATTATTATCATCGCCATGATCATTATCATTATCATTATTATTATTATTATTATTATTATTACTATTATTATTTACCACTATAGAGTAGTGTTAACACAGTAACATGTTAAGTTACTTTTACATATTATGTTAAATATCTTCAATTTCCAGACAGATAAAGATTTTTATTATTATTATTATTATTATTATTATTATTATTATTATTATTATTATTATTATTAAGTTACTATTACTATTATTATTATTATTAATATTTCGCAATATTTTTTTATACTTGTTTGATATTTGCTATGGAGGAGTGTTAACACAGTAACATTTTCAATTACTTTTACAAATCTTAAATATCTTCAATTTCCGGAAAGATAAAAAAAGGTTTTGGGGAGAAATATATCACCAACATTATTATCATTTTCACTTTTACATGTCACACACGTTCACTCTCTTAAATTGGTAAGTAACGATAATTCCTAAAGTCAATCATTATTATTGACAGCTTAGTACAAAATACCGTCTCAGACAGAATGATGTGAGATAAGAAACTTTCGAAGTCATAAGCAAAATAAACAAATCACCACTTCCCAGACTGAAACAAATATCTAGTTCGCTAAATTTGCAGTTGGAAATGTCAATTTAGTCACCTCATTAATTTATTAAACCATTTTGAATATATCAGTGTGCTCCAGAAGACGTTTACTTACTGCAATAGGTTTACCTCATTCGGAAAGCAAATCAACGAAGTCGTGCTGGTTTCATTATCCTCTGTCGACAGAGAAATTGCGATCAAATGAGGCCAACAGAACGCTCTGCTCTTACTCGAGTTATCACTCAGCACACACTACATCTTACTCATCTGAGAAAACCTGCTGCGACGTATCACGTTTATGTAATCAAAAGCATACGTGAACTGTAAATATACCATTTTTTTCTGTTATATGTTTCACTGTATATAATTGTGGTTCATAACGCCTTATTCATTAATATTAACCTATATTATGTAATAAACTGTGTACTGTATATTGACATTTTGTGACACAGGCGAAAATCTCCCTTTTTTTCTGAACTAGATATGACCTACTTCCGTCGTTATGGCCTAGGTAAATATTAATGGATTTAGGAAAATTCTAGGATAATTAGAGTAGTTTAAAACAAGTAGTGACATTCAAGATGTGATTAGGATATCGAATAGTGTTTTATGTAGAGTGTTGGTAACACTGATTGTTGGTAACATTTCTATGACAAACAGCGTATTCCCAATCTCACAGGACCGGTGGACATCAATGACGTCACGCTGCAGCGAAATAGGAACAAAACTGCTGGGAGGTTCAATGGTCATCATGGCGGCTGTACAAGTTCTTGCATGTGCTACATCAGCAAGATTTTGCGAAATTTCCATACTGTCATCTTGTTCAAAGAAAAGAGAGCATAAACAATTTAGTTCTTGAACCAGTAGTAATAACTGATCCGTTGACATGTTCGCTTATAAGCCATTAACATGTTTTTTTAAGTTGTGCTCATTACAAACAATACAGCAGAACACACCGTCATGACACAACAGTGCACGATGCCATTCGTCTGCTAATTCCCGCCCTGTACAAGAACCAATCAGATTCACTGATGGTGGCTGATTGATACTGCCACCACCTCTGCAAGCTGATGGAACTGGTGCGACACCGGTGAAGCATCAGTGACGTCATCGTTGAAATTCGAAACGCCTGATGCCATCAGATTGCTCAGCGCTGAGATTCGGAATATGCTGAAAGGTTGGCTCAAAGATAGAATAGCTAGGCCAGCCATTATTAATGGTCTGGAATTACAATACAGTCCACTTATTTCTAGTAGGCCTAGTTATCACCTTTTTACAAGAGTTAGAAAGGAGTGGCAGTGTACATCCGTTCCTAATATGAAAAAGTTAAAAGTATATTTATAAACATTTATTTATTCAGAATTTACATTTTATACTTTTTCATTTTATTTTCGTTACATACTTCTGGTTCCATTTTGACGCACATTCTAGTATTTTTAGTAAACAGTCTATTAGTTACCTGGCTGATATGTAGGCCTACATCTATTACCAGGCAGTACATCTCACTTTACGATATGTGTCAGTGGAAAAACAATAAATTCTTTGAATGCATCTAAAGTCTGACTAGTGTACTATGTAGCTAGTCGGCAATGTATGCAATGGAGTGGGAAAGGAATTGGCCACCCTGCCTCATTATCTCCTGACCTAATTGCCTCATAAGTGGTGTCTTGTTGGTATCACTTGTGAGGTTCAAACCTGTCTTCCGACAGTTGATTAAACAGAAATCTATTAGTATCTAAAAGTTATCCGACATGCACGTTAATAGCTCCATCAGTAGCAGAATTTTCTTCATGCATATCAACCGAAGAATAAAATAACATAGAGTACAGTAAAACCAACAAATGTATATCTCGGAATAGACTTCGCTTAGTACGGCGTCGTTCGAAAAAGTTACATAGGCAAGTAATAGCCCGCTTAGCGGTGACTCATTGAGTTGACTTCCGGCAATAATATCTCGCGACTTATGCATTATATTACAGATTTGATTCATTGGCTTATCTTACAAAAAGTTCTGGAACTGCCAATCATCCTCTGTAATGTATGTTTTACTTTTTCTGAAAACATTTCTAGACACACTTGATTTCTTTCTATAGATACGAGTAGAATTAAACCCTAGGGTCATGGTCCGTTTCATTCATTTATGAATGACTGTTGTCTTCTTCTACTATAAGGCTTTACTTACTTATAGCTTTTAAGGAACCCGGAGTTTCATTCTCACTTCTGAGAAAACGTTTTTCTTCTGATAAAACAGAATCCTTATTTTTAGTAAATTCTCTCTGTTTAATTGTATCTCCTTTTACAGTTCCAAGTTTATACACATACATTATGTACATTATATACGCCTTTTTCTCAGAAGTATTATTTTTAATTTAATGTGTTTTGCTTATAAACCGACGGTTTGATAATCGGGAAGATAGTGGTTATTTAAATACTTGTTCGTTCATTCATTTATTTTTATTCCATAAATCTTACATGAGCAATGAAGCTTTAAGATGTGGAACAAGTCAAAATTTTACAATATTACAATTACAATTTTTACAAATTTTTATAGTTTTACAATTAAGTAATTTTCTACAATTTTTACAATTTTGTGCAATTTTTTTACAATATTTTGGCGAGATGTAGTGAGATGAGGTGAGGTCCGAGGATTTGCCAAAATATTACCCGGCATTTGCCTTTCGGTTGGGGAAAACCTCGGAAAACCCCAACCAGGTAATCAAATCAAAGGGGGGTAATCAAATCAAAGGGGTTGATGGCAAGAACTCGCCATAGACTTGCCATAGACCATCCGGCTTCAGTCCCACGGCTGTGGAAAACCTCGGAAGAAACCAAAGACCAAAGGGGGATCCAACCCAAGCCCGAACGCAGCTCCGGATCAGCAGCCCAGCGAGTCTGCCGACTGAGCTACATCGATGGCTCTACTAAAAGTATACAATAGATAGCTAATCAGATTATTAAATTTACAAACGCAAACGATCATTCATCAGTTGAGCTATATGTATAATACAAAACAAGTTAATTAAATTTAAGGCATAAACAATTCAACCAGTTGTGATATACAAAAATTGATAATACGTATCATGCAAACTACTTCAAATTACAAAAACAAACAATTTATCAATAGAGCTATATAGATTACTATTCAATTTAAAGCATGTACAATTCATCGGCCAAAACTATACAAATATATACAATACAAAGTAGCATATTTTCATTAAGCTATACAAATTTGTGCAATTAATATCAAGTAGATTAATTCAATTTATAATCATAAACAATTCATCAGTTGAGCTATACAGACTACTATACAATTTACAGCATATACAATTCATCAATTGAGCTATACAGACTACTATTCAATTTACAGTAGGCCTATATACAATTCATCAGTAGAGCTACACAGACTAGTAATCATTGTTGTACAGGAATAAGTTTGCCATTCTTTTGTTTTCTTGCTTTATTTAAAAATTAATACTTGCGCCAAACTGAGTTTTGAAAACGTTTACTTGATCAAAGTGGAGTCAGTCAGAGTAGTTTCGCGATGCAAAAAATCGCGGTCTGCTTATGATGTGATTTTTAACTACTTTCCTCAACAACGGTTTTGCGACAACACCACTACCTTGTGTCCTCCTACTACCTCACAGTGCCTGGTAAAATACGATAGCCACATATGAGAGCTCAAATACTCGTTACAGAATAAATAATGAATTGTCGAAACTTACAAGTTAATAAAAATTATATGAAGTAACAATATTAAATAATACATATAATGTAAAGACATTTAACGCTGTCGAGCGAAAGCAATGATTTGTAAACATGCACTGAGAAAATAAAGGTATAATATAACAACATTCAATTAACAAAGTAGCTTGAGTTGCAATAGCGATGCAAATAATGTTGAAATATCAAAATATGAAACAAACGAGTGCGTATGTGGGAAGCAACACAATTAATTTAGAATATGGGAAAGAGATCAAAAGTAAATTCACATAAGGTTATCGTGCTATTTACCCAGCCCTCAGGTGCTCTATAACTGAACTTACACCGAAAGAGAACATAGATAAAAATCAAATAGTGCCTCAAACACTAGAACAGCGAATGTAACCAATTAGTAGAGTGGGAGACCAATGGAAACTATAGTGGGAAGATAAATAAGGTAAAAGGTTACGAGCACTAAAGGAAGGAAAAGTCTGAAAGGGTAAAGTGTAGAAGTTGGTATGAAGCGTTAAAAGATTTGTGTAAATAATAACGTAATATACCAAATATACAACTACATAATAATAATAATAATAATAATAATAATAATAATAATAATAATAATAATAATAATAATATTAAAGAACAATAACATATACATACATAAATCTGTACTGGAATTATGAACACATAGTACTTAATACAGCGATGGGGAAAAGGGGTGGAACGAACATAACAACATACTCACTCCACATCTAAAACAGCAAGGTCTGGCGTATTTCGTCGTTTCCGGGTTTTATTGTTTACAAGGCGAATCCAAAGCTGTACAGTGGCGTAACCCAGCAGAAACGCGATGTAATAGTTGTGTTGTTATACTCCTGACCTAAACTAATAGGGTGCTGATAAATGTTAATAGATCGCAACAAGCGTTTAGATTTTAGTAGTTAAAATGTATTTACACAAATAGAACGAAAATAATTATTATGTTACTTCATTCGGTAAACAGATCGAATGAGTAATGAACAAAGTAAATAGAATGCAAATACTTTTCTTGCAACAGATGAACTATTAGCACGAACAATTAACAAGTTGTATAAATAATGTTACAAAAGAAACAACAATATAATAATAATAATAATAATAATAATAATAATAATAATAATAATAATAATAATAATAATAATAATACTTTATTGCCAGAACAAGATACATATTGCTTTTTTATATAAAACACTCTAGCATCCCCAGAAAGAGTAAGTTACATACTCAGGGAGCATTCCACATAATGTTAAGACATTTTTATTAAATAACAGAGTGAAAAGTAAAAAAGAAGAAGAAAACAGAGATATCACAATAATTGAACTTTAAATTTTCTCTGCTAACAGCAATTATTAATTGATTTTTTTAAATAAGGAGCATTAGCAAATTGTATGTTTAGAAATTTAGCTATTATCATGTTATAAAACCTTGGGACGAAGTTGTTACTCCCTTCCTGTAACACCTAATTTTTCTGCTATATGTTTTGAGAAAAGATAACTAAAACGAAGTATGTTTGTTGCTAAACAAACTGAAGCTGGCTCGTCTTTGGTTTTGATGAATGTTTTAATTCTTCTTATTCCTTATGGCAGGATGGCCCTATTTAAAAAGGACAAAATTAGCGTTTAATCTGTAAAATGACTACACAAAACCGTCACGATGCTGTAATATCAGGATTTCTGTTATAACAATGTCACGACGATATAAATGCAAATTCAAATATTTAGCTGCCAAATTCTTCTCACTATAATTCTGTTCAAGGAGGGATTTAAAATGCCTGAACACACTAAACAAGGAGCAGAATACCTCCTTGTTGCACAACAAACAATGCTTTGTTATTTCGAGGAACACAAAAGTACTTATATTCCCATTCGTCTTTGTAAATGTATCTTTTTACTTTGCTGTGGGACATGATTCCACCACTGATACTCGCAGACTTGTTGTGACAGAGTGGTCGCGATTTGGACGGAAACAGATACAGGAATGAGTAGTCTGCTAGCTAGCAGTGGGAGGGGTTCAACTATGATTGAGGGGAAGGGAACACACTGTGCTACTTTTCCCCATCGCTGACTTAATACATATATTAATCCTTAAATCGTTTGTTAATAATATGCTATAACACACTTATAAATTTATATGATATGTTTTTTTTTTAATTTTAATTTTGCTAACACTGCAATTGTAGGTCCTGCATTTTCTATATGAGTAATATGCTAATATAGACCGGGCCTTGGGCTTTCGTCTTGATGCGTCGGATGGCTTTCATTACGTCAATAGGAGTGACGTCGGGAGTTTTGTCTTGAGTTGGGAGAGCTGATTCAGGCAAAACTGTCTTGTTTTGTTGTATCCTCTAAGATGGGGTACTTTACAAAGTGTTCATTCAAGCGGTCAAGTGGGATAGGAATGTCTACTTGTTCACTAGCTCTTCCAAGTCCAATAACCTTCAGATTTTTTCATAACTCGGAACGGGTGGTAGTGGGCTCTATAAGTCCTATAAGTCTGTAAGAATATTTCAGTTTACAGTTTCTTATTAGTTGAGTCGTTCTATTTCTGAGGTATTTACAGAAATTCAAATTCTCGTCATTTTTGTTGTGGGTGTATTTTCTATATGCTAAGTCGCGTTCGGACATCAGGCTGCGTATTTGAGTCGTCATCCAAGGGACTTGGATCCTTCTGGTACGTTTGGTCTTTAATTGTGCATGTTTGTCATAAAGTTGAAGAATTAATGTATTGAATATGTCTACTTTCTCGTCTACAGTTTGTAATGTCCAGATCATGTGCCATGGAACTTGTACAGCAGCTTCTTTCAGTGCAATATAACCTATCGTCGTTGTTCCTGCAATAACTCCTATGTACAAAATATAATTTTTTTCGGTAGGAAGAAAAAACACATTTATTCATTCTATGGCAGTGGTACATAGGAGATTGTGAATTCTTACATTTTCGAAAGAATTAAATATAATTACATACAGAAGCTTTTATTATTTGCTGTATCATTATTTAATCTGAAAATCGATAAATATGTCACATAGGAGGGTACTGCAGGAAAAACGATGCTATTCTTTTAATATCCCTGTAAGTAATTACTCTGGGAGTCGATTTAGGACACTGCAGATTATATGAAAGATAAATGATATCATGCCCTGATAGTCCTGGTGCACGCAACTGCCCATACTTCCGATATTTACATCAGTTGTAATATCGATGGTCTGGAACCATACTATTCTAATTCCATTTCTTTCAAAATATTTGTTATGAGGTCAGGTGAATATTCCGTGTACAGAGAGATATATAATTAAAACATTAAGTGAAATATTTCGAGTATAAACACCTTAAATCAACAAAGTCACCTTGTTCCATGTCCATATTTCTATTATTTTCAAGGTCATACTGTTCCATGTCCAATTCTCAATATTATCAACAGTAATCTCACTAGAGGTTTTGATTTTTCTAGAGAAAATCAAATCTCGAGTGGGATTCAATTGACTATTACACGATTAGAAGAAAGTATATAAAGATTAGAAGTAACGAAGTACTCCAATACAATAAAATATTAATTGACTTACGAAAATACAACTGTCTTCAAATGTATTATTGCACCATTACGCTAGATGGCAGTTGTGCCAACTATGGAATCTTCTTTGAACTCTATAGAAGGTTACTAGTCAAGAAGGCTTTGTTGATTCAGTTTCGGTTTTATTAAAACATTTGCATTCCACTTCAATCATCCGAATCCCAGTAATCAACGTCACATGTCAGATGATTTTCAATAAATCTTAGTATTAAATAATCTCTGATACGTGACTATCCATAATATCATATAGCAGAAGCTATAACATAACCTAAATAATATAAACATGTGTTAGAAAAGTTTTAATTATGGATGATGAAATAAACAAGAAAAGTTTTAATTAACGATGATGAAATAAAAAATAAACATGAATAATTTTAAAAGAAACAATTATTGAAAGTACAATTTTCAAATTCGAGTGTTTTAAGTGGTTGGTGGTTCAGTTGATGTTATATTGGACGTGTGTGTAAAAGAAGTGAACTCGTTGATATACATGGTGTATTCCTCAACTTATTCAGAATTTCCGAATGGTTCTCTTCATTTATTTGTAAATAGGGTTTCAGGGAAGATGCATAGCTATGACCAGTGATCCTTATTAATTCTTGCTATTGAATGCCAATGCGAGTCATATTTGAAACTGCTGTGCATCGACTGGAGTGGTACTGGAGGGGTTTGTAATTTTCTGTTTTTTGACGTCTAGACCAGTGCAGTTTGAAATGTTGGCAAACAAAGAAACAAATGCTAGGGACGCGATAAAATTAAACAAATTCTAGGGACGCGATAAAATTAAACAAATGCTAGGGACGCGATAAAATTGTGCGACAAGCAGCCATTATTGGTTGAAATACGTCCTTTCGTACCGTTTTATTGGTCAAAAGTAGTGTGACGTAACAGTAATCAACAGTAATCTCACTAGAGGTTTTGATTTATTTAGAGAAAATCAAAACTCTATTACACAATTAGAAGAAAATGTATAAAGATTAGAAGTAATAAAGTATTTTAATACAATAAAATATTAATTGACATACTGAAATTCTATTTCACTAATGTTAGCTTCACCAAAACATTTGAACGGAGCCGTCATTTTCAGTTGACTGT
The DNA here is from genome assembly GCF_040183065.1 of Periplaneta americana. NCBI lineage: Eukaryota > Metazoa > Arthropoda > Insecta > Blattodea > Blattidae > Periplaneta > Periplaneta americana. The sequence continues at coordinate 72,752,069 of NC_091129.1, read as the reverse complement.
CTATACTGTAAACAAATGACAATCGCAATGCATGTTTTATAGTACCGTAAAGATTTTGCAGTTTTAAATGTTGGAAACAAAGGAACAAGTGGTAGGAAGGTGATAAAAACAGAAGAAAGTATATAAAGATTAAAATAAATAAAGTGCTCTAATAGAATAAAATAGATATTAATTGACTTACTAAAATTCCATTTCACCAATATTGTTTTCACCAAAATGTTTGAACGGAGCCGCCATTTTCAGTCGATTATCTACGTGGGAAACAAATTACGATCCCAAAGCATGTTTTATAGTACCGTAAAGAATTTGCAGTTTTAAATCTTGTCAAACAAAGAGACAAATAATAGGGTAGTGATAAAAACAAATAAATGCTAAGGAAGTGATAAAATTAAACAAATGCTAGGGAAGCGATAAAATTGTGCGACAAGCAGCCATTATTTGATGAAATACGTCCTTTCGTACCGTTTTATTGGTCAAAAGTAGTATGACGTAGTAAAAGTGTAATAGTCAACGTAAAAGCACACACGGATTAACATAATTTTTTTATCACAGTCACCATCAAAGCCTAAAAACTAGTATAACAATTGAGCCCAATATAATTAAATTAACACTAGTGATAAATCGTGGAGACTGTTTTTCATTCACTTACAATCAAGATAAAAAAATACTTTAGTTTCTATGAATGTGATCGACCTCGTTTCCTAGTAACGGTGCTCGTTTGTTCTACATGCAAAATTTATCTCTGTTTCTGAAATTATTAAATATTTTAAAGATGAATTATGATTCAAACGACAGTTTTTGAACACCATGTTCAAAATTCTAGGTCAATAGTTTTAACACTTCAGTGTTCTTCTACAAATCAACATTTGCAGTATAGGGGCTACAACCTAACCAGCCATGACGTTAGTTACAAACTATGTCTGAGAGCATTTCAGACAGCTGAAGAAATGATATCGCAAATACACCGATAAAAATCTTGCAGCTACTTTCGAAGTAGCTATAAAGCACATATAAAGGAAGTCATATTGTGGACAGATACATGTGTTCCGCAGATCCGAAACGCCAACATGTTTACTGCCTTTGACATTGTGATTGATCCATTACAAAAAAATAATTAAGTGATTGAGCATAAAATATATCAAGAGCCTAGCCATAGTGCCGTTCAAGAGGTTGATTCAATGAGTTCTGTTATAGAAAGATACATTAGAAGCTCACAGTCCATTAGCTATCTTTAGGGCCATTCAGAATTGTAGGTCAGGTAATAAATTCAAGTTGTGCCAAATGTTGCCAACTAAAGATTTCTTTATTGTAAATCAGTTGTTCTTATATCAAACCTAAGCAAAGTAAAGCATATAGGCCTACAATATGAAAAAGGGAATAGTTCAGTGAAATACGAATGCTCATTTTCAGATTGTGAATATGAACAAGTTAATATCCTGGTACCCTCCAAAACAAGATATAATTAAATTGAATCTTTACTACAACCGAAAGCAATTGGCATGGAAAGAGGAAAATAGAAGAAAAACAGGATATAAAGTTACTTTGCAAGAATTTTTCATTAGAAGACAGATCTGGAACAGTTTGTTAATTTAAAACCTATGTAGTATTGTGATTTAAGAAAATGAGATAGTCTGTAATGCATTATTAGTTATTTGCTGAGAGCAAAATGTTCTATGTCCTTCATCTTTGAAATATTAGTAGTTTATTACTGTTAGCCACAGTGTTCCAAGTTCATCACCATAACCTCCTTATTTCCTATGCTTATAAAATAGTTTGACATTTTTGTTCATTAAGATGCCTTATAATCGGAGTGGAACTTAAGGAACATGTAATATAGTCAACGTAGAATTATAAATTAAACAAAATTGTTTACCCTGAAACTTTAATGGCTTATACTGTAAAATAAAGTAATTGGGACTCAGAATAGTATGGTTCTACCAGCTACGGATACTATCAACAAAGTAGGGAGGGAACGTGTACTACTCATCCCACATTCGTTTGATTGGCAGGCGAGGAGTAACGCAGTTGTTTTGCTAAGTCAAGTGCAGTGGTGGATTCGACACACCTTGCGCTTCAATAATTTCTCCGCTGTTATTTCTTGTTTCCAAATCTTTACAGTCTTTTGTTTATATGAAGTACATGACGTGTCACTACAGGAACCTACTGTGATTAGGCAAATTATATATTCTTCAATTCTATATCCATTCGTTTATCATGTGCACGAAAAATTCTTGAACTGCCTTCTGATGGACATAATAAATTGTTTATTTAAAAAAAACAATAAAGAAAAAAACAAAGCTCCATTGTCATGTACCTGTACAACATTTTAAAAAATATGATGTTCAACATAATAAATTACTTCTTTTTAAAACCAATAAAGAAAGTGACTAAGCTCCATGTTATTTAACTTGAAAACGTATTAAACATAATATAATGATCAACATAATCAATTGTTTTCTTGCAAAAACACTAAATAAAGTAACTAAGCTCAATTGTCATTTAACTTTAAAACATATTAAATGAAATATATGAGATATGAATGAAACGAAATACTACAGTAGGCCTACACTGCTAGTTTTCATTTTTTTTGTTGTTGATGGCTATCGGAGTTTCTTGTTATTAACTCCTCGGCCTCTTCGGCAGCAGTCACTAAGCAATCTTTAACGAATTTCCCATCTGAAAAACAGCGGTTTCTTTCAGCTATAAGCGAGGATATTCGATAACTTGCGCGTAATATTTTCTGTCGAAAGGTTTCATTCTCGGGTGCATTTGACTTCGATTTCAGTTCATTAAGTCTACGTTCTCCCTCCAATCCTAAGAGAAATAGATTTAAACATGTATTACAGAAGTGATGAAATCGCATCAAGTAGGCATCAAAGTTTTAAATACGTAAGTTCAGTTCCAGATACTTAATAAAATAATAAGTAACTAAACCCCGAAAATACCATAAACATATCTTATTTTGTACCTTTTCACAAATATTACGAAAATAGCTTTTAATTGTAAATAAATAGCTGTAAGATCACCAAAGCCCGCTTTATGCTTCCGATCAAAGTAGCGTTTAAAAGTGAAGCGTTTTATATGCGCAATTTTAAACCCGCATATTAAGCAGCAGACTTTTTTCTTTTTGTAAGCAACAAAAAATTCTTTCTGCCACTCTTCCTAAAATTGATGTCCCGAGATCGAAGCCATACCCGCCACTGAATGAAGTGTGTTTTTACGAAGCACCAGGCGGAGGAGATGGTCGGTGAAGGGAATGGTCGGTGGATTGAGGTAAGGAGGCTTTGAGTGCAGTGGCCCTTCGGAGCTATTTATCACCATGGTTGTTCTAGACCAGCCGTGGCGAAAATGTTACTATGACCACATTGTGGCTCGCAATGGTAGCTATGCATTTCTCTTGCTTCCTACTTCCCCCAACCTCCACCCTCTTACTCACTGGAGTCAAACTCCGTTCCATTTGTATTTGTCTCTTGCCTGTGAGTGGCGTATCGTCGCAATGTCTCTCTCGAAACCATGTACCTCCACAAAATCGAAAGTTTCAAGCAGGATGGGAGGGCGCATTTTTTTGCTACCAATATGATGAGAATATTAAATGTATGATTTGTTCACGAGGAAAACGGTTGTATAACATAAAACGGCATTATACTACATGTTACTCATGAAACATTAAAAGGTTGAGTCTCATCATCATCATCATCATCATCATCTCTGTACCTCGATCCTTTTTCAGCAGATGTACGAATAATACGGTTAGCTCTACAATTCAAACTCACAGATCTACAATGTGATGTTAAATGAAAGCTAGATGTAAGGACTTGAAAAATGTTGAACTTTTCAAATCTTTGCCAAAAAATAAATATCCGAAGCTTCGTTCCTTCGCTTGCTCTGTTAAAGCCATGTTCGCTAAAACTTACGTTTGTGAAAAATTATTTTCAACAAGAAAATAGTAAAAACAAAATTTAGATTACGACTGACAGACAGACAAATACCTTCGTGATCAACTACGACTGGCAGTAAGTGACATAATTCCTGATTTTGAAACTCTGTCGCGAACACATTCTGAAGACAGTTAATTTTAGGTTGTGATAATGTGTCCATCCCATGTTTTATTGTTCATTTCTATCTTCGTTACACGTACTAAACATTAGTTTGTAGCCTTATACTGTATAAAATATATTTAAGTGCTTGAGGTAAGGAAAATAAAAATCCGTTAATAAGTCAGTTAGGTCACTTCCCCTTCGGGTGTTCGCCTCCCTCCATAGGTGCTATGCACGTTGCAGGTTACACAGTGGCTCGGCGCACGATCACATTTTCGCCACGGCTGTTCTAGAATCTAGACCATCGATATATTAACACTTTGTAAATTGTTATAATTATTTATTTATTGTCAAGTTATGACTTATTAAGTTAAATCTATGAGAAATTAATTAATTACAACAAAATTATGTTAAGTATTATGTTAGCTTCAATTGGAATTTCTCTGTGTGTTTGACGAGGCTTTCAAATTATACAGAAAAAAAAATAAAATGGTACTACGACAGTGAACTTCAGTATGAAGCTGAAAAGAGAAATAGCAGAAAGTAAGGACTCCGGAAAAGAAAACCTCCCGTAGCATCTTAGTCACAAATCGGGCAACCTCGCAATCTGTTATTTACGCCACTGTTGAAGACCTCGGTCGTAACCTACCGCAGAGTCCAGTGAAATCAGCATTTGTATTCGAGTACCATGATTAGAGATGTCACAAGGATCAGAAACAATAACCGACAACATCCCATGATGGACTTGACCCATTTAATCGGGGTGCCGTCATGTAATCAGCTAAACAGAGTCTCTGAACCTCTTGAATAATTCAGAGATCCTTCGCCGATATACTCCTTCTCCTGCTCCTGCTCCGCGACGCTTGAGCAGAGAGACAAGGTGGAGGAGGGAGAGCTCTGCGGAAAATCAAAGCAAATGTCAAGAGCTGCCTACGCGACACTTTATAAATTATTTGCAGTTAGTATCACTTGTTGCTGCAGCTCGTTGTCGTGTCACAAAGCGAATGACAGGTCAGAAAGAAAAGGCCAAGTCCCGAACTCGAAGAAACGTATATAGATGTTTTTGACGTCACAGTTTAATGGACAGATTCTATTTTTGTAGTTAAGTGGACGGTAGGTCGTACTGCGAGAATAGAAACCAGCGGCTTAAATTACATGCGGCTATTGCGAATTGACCCTTGCGTAGCTCCATGACGTCTACTCATTGACAGAGTAAACATAGAAAGAGACGAATGAATGAATGAATGAATGAATGAATGAATGAATAAATGAATGAATACGTAGAAGGGAGGATGAATGAATAAATACGTAAAAAGAAGGGAGAGGAGAAGAGAAGCAGGCAGAAGAAATTATAGGGAAAAAAGAAGGAAAGAAACATAAAAGAAATGAAAGAAATACAGTAAAGACATAAATGTAAATAACAGGGAGAAGTAAGGAAAAGAGGGATGTAAAGAAAGAGAAAAAGATTATGGTTTATTTAACGACACTCGCAACTGCCGAGGTTGTATCAGCGTCGTCGCTGTGCCGGAATTTTGTCCCGCAGAAGTTCTTTCACATGCCACTAAATCTAGTGACATGAGCCTGTCGCATTTAAGCACACTTAAATGCCAGCGACCTGGGCCGAGATCGAACCCGCAACCTCGGGCATGAAGGCCAGCGCCATGCCAACTGCGCCACTCAGGGTGACTGTAAAGAGGGCGAAGTAAGGAAAGAAATAGAAAATTATAGAAGTGAAAATGTAAACAAGGAGAGAAGCTAAGAAAGAGAGAATTAAAGAAAGAGAGGTGTAAATAAAGAGTAATGTAAAGAAAGAGAAATGTAAACAGAGAGGTTAAATAAAGAAAGCGATATAAACAAAGAGAGAAGTAAACCAAGAGAGATGTAATCAAAGAGGGAAGTAAAGAAAGAGAGATGTAAGTGTAAAGAAAGAGAGAAATAAAGAGACTTAAACAAAGAGAGAAGTAAAGGAAAAGAAATGTACACAGAAAGAGAAGTAATTAAAGACACATATAGGCCTATACAAAGAGAGAGTTAATGAAAAAGAGATGTAAACAAAGAGAGATGTAAACAAAGAAGTGAAATAAAGAAAGAGATCTAAAAAGAAGAGGAAAGTAAAAGAAGAGATGTAAACAAAGAGGGAAGTAAAGAAAGAGAGAAATTAACAGAGATGTGAACAAAGAGAGAAGTAAAGGAAAATAAATATAAACAAAGAGAGAAGTAATAAAAAGAGATATGCATACAAAGAGAGAGGTAAAGAAAGAGATGTAAACAAAGAGAGGAATAAAGAAAGGGATGCAAACAGAGAGAGAAGTAAAGGACGAGAGATGTAAACAAAGAAAGAGTTAAATAAAGAGAGATGTAATTAAGAAGACAAGTAAAAAAGAGAGATGTAAAGAAAGATATCTGTAAACAAAGAGAGATACAAAGAAAGAAGTAAAAAGAGATGTAAATAAAGTAAGAAGTAAAGAAAAAGAGATTTAAACAGTGAGAGAGGCTAAGAAAGAAATGTAAATAGAGACAGAGACGTAGCCTAAATGAATAGAGACGTGAACAAAAAGAGAAGTATAAACGAGAGATATAAACAGAGAAAGAAGTAAAGAAAAAGATGCAGAGACAGAAATAAAGAAAGAGAGGTGTAAACAGAGAGGAAAGTAAAGAAAGATGTAAACAGAGAGAAAATGGAGAAAGAGAGATGTAAAGAAAAACAGAAGAAAATAAAGCGACATTGAAACAAAGAGAGAAGTAAAGAAAGAGATATGTAAACAGAAATAAGTAAGGAAATAGAGAGGGGCTAAAACTGACAGAATTAAAGATAGAAGAGAAGAAAGAAAGAAAGAAAGAAAGAAAGAAGGAAAGAAAGAAAGAAAAAAGGAACGATGGGAAAAGAAAGAAAGAGAATAAAAGAAAAAAATATGGAAAAAAAAGTGAAGACGGTGAAGAGCTTGTGCGTAAGTAGTAATATTATGTAATCTCATGGCGATTTGTCTCACTTAAATGCCATCTCGATATCACCACTAATGCTGTATTAACCTCGCAGTTGATATGATATCGTTAAATAAGCATAAGAAAAAGCGAATAATAAAATAAATCCAAGAAGGGAAGAAATAAGAAAAGAAACAAAAAAAGTAAAGACGGAGGAAAGAACGAAGTGAGAAACAGAAGAAAATAAAGCCGTCTTTTATGCCTGTTATTTAACGACACTGTATTAAATGCTATGTTATTTAACGTCGATGGAATTGGTGATAGCAAGTTGATATTTGGTGAGACGAAGTCGAGAATTCTCCATCAATTAAGTTGCCTTAAAGTTTGGGAAAATGTCGGGAAAACCCCAATCTGGTGATCAGCCCAACCCACACCAAAGCGCAGCCCCAGAACAGCAGACAAACGAGCTATCTCCTGAGCTACGACGGTGGCTAAAATAAAGTAAAAAGATAAATATAGAAATTAATAAACAAGAAACAGAGGAAGACAAAGAATGAAGTAAAGACAGAGAAAAAAAGAAGGAATGAGAGAGAGAGAAATAGAAATCTAGAATGAAAACACAAAAAGAGAAAGAAAGAGAAGCGAAGAAATTAAATTAAAACAGAAAAGTTAAAAAATATACAAAAAAAATAGTTGATAAGGATGGTTTTTTCTGAAGTAGGCTACATGATTGTGGCCCGAAGGCTTTATCCCTAGGTCTAGAAATGTACTGAGAGGAAAATTGTGTTTCGATCCCGTGGTGTATCAGGAAGAATGATAAGTAATATCCCAGATCACATATATAACAGATTGCTCATCCCTATGTTAAAATCGGTAGCACTTTGAAGATAACAACGCCAAGATCGCCACCTGTCCGCCTTAAACGAACACGAAGTGGCAGTACAGTCACTATGCAATTCAAATGGGAGTTATGACGTGACTCCTTATGTAACAACTAGATGGCAGCATAGTAAACCTGACAAAAGTTGTTACCGTCAAAGCCTGTAAGGCCGAGCAAACTGGGTATATATGATCTAAAGTAATATCATTAATGTCATGAGGTTACTTTTTTTAGATATGTCAAACTTTTAATAAAACTTTGCTCATTTTCGTTTCCTTTTCGAGAAAATAATTATTTCGTGTGAAACATTTCATTGCGTGTTTTGGAAAAGCCATTGATTTAATTCGCAATATTCTGATTCAATTTAAGAGAGCAGTATTTTATTTAATGATTGATTGAAATAAATGTACGTAATTTTGACCTTTAATGCAGAAATATGATTCCAACAAATGTAACTTTTCATTCTGGAAAGGAATTTTAAAATTTGTTCGGATCAAATTCCTGTACATTTGAAGGACAGAACTAAAAATATTTCAATAATTTAATATCATAATACACTGCTCTTTTAAATTGACTGAGTATATTGGGAATTAGGGGAGAGTCGGGTAGTATCGGACATCGGGTAATATAGGACAGTGAATTTCTTTCATCTACCACACGATGATAGTACCTGATTGACATGGTTACGTTTCTGTGATGACGCATAGAGAAACGTAACCATGTCAGTCAGGTACTACCATATGGTGGTAGATGAAAGAAACGCACTGTCCGATACTACCCGATGTCCGATACTACCCGACTCTCCCCTAATGGTTTTCCCAAAACACGCTATGAAATGTTTCACATAACAATTTTTATCTCGAAAAGGAAACTAAGACGAGCAAAATTTGTTGTATTAAACTTTTTTGTTTTAAATGTCTCAAGGAATAACCCATTGAATTTAATGACATCACTCAAGGTTCAACCAGCATACTATTTTTTCCACAACTGGGATTAAATTGTCGCAATTTGTTTCTGAAATTCCTATTATTGAAGTTCGCTGGAGCTCTTTTATTGAGTGCTTATACAGAAATAGCATAGCAACAACGATTGATATACTCAATAATAAATTGTATAATTTCATTGTTATGTTATATTTCTCTCCTTGAAATATTACTTACTCTACCTTTCGGGGAAATGTTATATTAATTTATCTCCTGATTTTGGTAATCTAGAAAGCTACATTTACTCCCGGTCGTGGAAAAAAATATTAAGAAAAAAGATAAGAAAGAGTAATGAAAGATATTGAGAAGAAAAAATTCTTCCTTCCTTCTCTCTTCCTTTCTTCCTTATTCTGATTTACCTCCTCTTTTATCCGACTACTGTAGGTAGGGGAGAGCGGTGCATTGAATCGTACATTAGACATGTTACAAATGCGGACCTCCTTGATCATGGGATCGGCATGACACAGAGACACTGCTGAGACATCACAGGACAATCACAAGACAACGGACAAACAAGCAGTCCCGTGGACGGAAGATATACTTCTTCCATTCCCCATAATGAGAATCTCCCTTCGAACGTTTTGTTGGGTAGCGCACACGTTATCCACTTAGGCTGCAAGCAAACATTCTGACGGGGACAGATAAAAAAGTTTTTTTTTTCTTTCACCATGCTAATAATGTCAAAAGAAGTGATTATACAAATTTTGGCCACTCGACCACAATTACGGGGCCGTAAAAATAAGTTCGCCAGGGGCCGTTAATAGAAAGAAAACACAATTTTACTGGAAAAATTTATTGGAACAGACATAGCAATTGTTGAGCTTATTTGAACATATTGCCCACCAGAAATGAGGCATTTGTTATGTCATGGGATCGACACAGAGGTGCAGACGGCTGTCAAACGCTGGTTCCGAGCCCAAGCGGTTGACTTATACGACACAAGGATGCAAAAATTGATCCCATGGTATGACAAATGTTTCAGTTCCAGTGGGGAATATGTCGACAAATAGCTCAAAAAATTGCTATATCTGTTTCAATAAATCTTTCCATGCAATTTCCCCCCCCCCCTGTAAACGGGCAAGGGACAATCACTTTCTGGACGGCCTCGTAATTGCGGTCGAGTCGCTAAAATTTGTATAAACATTTCTTTTGACATTATTAATATGATAGCCACCGGCATGACTCAGTCGGTTAAGGACGTTTGCCTGCCGGTCTGAAGTTGCGCTCGGGCGCGGGTTCGATCCCCGCTTGAGCTGATTGCTTGGTTGGGTTTTTTCCGAGGTTTTCCACAACCGTAAGGTAAATGCCGGGTAATCTATGGCGAATCCTCGGTCTCATCTCGCCAAATACTATCTCGCTATCACCAATCTCACCGACGCTAAATAATCTCGTAGTTGATTCAGAGTCGTTAAATAACCAACTAAAAAAAATTAACATGGTGGAAGAAAAAAATTTAACTTTTTTATCTGCCCCCATAAGAATGTTTGCAAAAACAGACAAAAAGAAAATCCACTGAGAGAAAATACAGGATATATATGAACGAGTGGGAAAAAAATATAGAAATACATACAGAGATACAGATGAATTAAAAGTATATAAAAATACTCAATTAGAAGGTAAAAATTGAAACTGAAGAAAGAGACAAAAGTAATAAAGTAACGTATAAAAGAAATGGGACAAAAAATAAAAAGATGAAGACGTCAGCAGCGCAGTAAATCACTTAATTAATAAGGAGTACATGCGCTAGCCGCAGACTATGCTTGACTACATCAGAGAACATGGCGAGAACAACTGGCGTACAATTCCACTGTACCTCTCTGACTTTAATTGGATAATTTATTTAAATTTTGAACCTGACACATAAGATTAATTAAGGCTAGTTTAATTTCCGGAAAACACGTCTTTTATTTAATGGCAAACGTGTACAGGAGTTTCTCTGAAGTTTTAAAAGACCAGAGGAGGAATAAGTAGCGGAGGGACTTGTATTTCAATTGACGAGCGTAAGAATTGGTTTGATTGAGGTAAGTCTCATTTAGTGAAGGGCACCAATGCGAATTTCATCTGTGGGTTTGCGACACGCCAAGTACGTGAGCAGGGACCAATTCTTTCCATCACGTCTTATATTCCATTAATAATCACCACTGACTTCTTGTGAGAATAGAATGTCCCTCTGATGTTAGCAGAAGGCTTCAATGTGGAAGTAGAGTGATTCCAGAGGGCTTGTTACCAGACTTAAGAGAGAATAAATTTCTTACATTTTCGTCTTTATAATTTTTGGTATTGATTTTGTTTTGTATTTGAAAGAATTTCAACAAGTAGATTTGTTAACAAAATTTCAAAGTTAAATGAATACGCAGTGCACATTACTTTAATTCCCTTTGGTATTACTGTTAAAAATATGTATGTATGTATGTATGTATGTATGTATGTATGTATGTATGTATGCATGTATGCATGTATGCATGTATGCATGTATGTATGTATGTATGAATGGATGAATGAATGGATGGATAGATGAACGAATGAATGGATGGATGGATGAACGAATAATTAATGAATGAATAGATGGATGAATGAATGGATGAATGAATGAACAGATGAATGAATGAATTAATTAATGGATGGATAAAAGAACGAATGAATGAATGAGTGAACGAATGAATGAATGAGTGACCGAATGAATGAATGAGTGAAGGAATGAATGAATGGAGTGAATGAATTAATGAATGAATTGATGAATGAGTGAATGAATGAATAAATGAATGAATGAATGAATGAATGGATGGATGGATAAATGGATGAATGAATGAATTAATGGATGGATAAATGAACGAATGAATGAGTGAATAAATGAATTAATGAATGGATGGATGGATGAATGGATGAATGAATGAATTAATTGATGGATAAATGAACGAATGAATGGATGAATGAATGGATGTATGGTTGGATGAATGGATGAATGAATGATTGAGGGATGGATGGACGGATGAATGAATGAATGAATTAATTAATTAATTATTTATTTAATTTTGATTGCGCAAATACTAAGTCGCAATGTGCAAAGTACAAAAGTGAACAAACACAATTTATTAAAAAAACAACACTAAATACAAAACAAAGCACAAAATTACAAGCCAATACAAACAAATTAGAACACACAAAACAACAATACAATAATTACAAAATAATAATACAAGAAAATATAAAACAGCACAAATACTAAAACTCAACGTGAACACAACTCATAACACTAATGTAAAAACAAACTACTAATTAGCACTTTATAACACACTAAATCGCCCTTAACACTCAACTGGAGAAAGTACTAAACGCTTACGAGGCACTTGTAACGCTAACACAAATTTAAAAAAAATGTCAATACTTACGGAACACTTTCACACTTCGAACATTTACTGCACTATACTTTTCACAGTATTAAACACTTTCAATAAACGCAAACGAAACAACAATCAGAAAACAGAAAGAGTACACTCGGAAATGATAAAACAATGTTATAGTCTGTGACGTAATAATTACAGTTTTCTGAAATGTATCTGCCTTTTTCTTATTGTGAAATCGATACAAAGCTCTGTAATTATGTTACCTTTTTCTTATTATAAAGCCGATACAGAGTTCTGAAATGTTACTGTTTTCTGTCTTATTGTGAAACTGGTACAAAACTCCATAATGATGCTGCCTTTTTCTTATTGTAAGCCGATACAGTTCTGAAATGTTTCTGTCTTTTTCTTATTGTGAAGCCGATACAAAACTCTGTAATGATGTTGCTTTTTTCTTATTATAAAACCGATATAGAGTTCTGAAATGTTACTGTTTTCTGTCTTATTGTGAAACCGGTACAAAAGTCTATAATGATGCTGCCTTTTTCTTATTGTAAGCCGACAGTTCTGAAATGTTGCTGTCTTTTTCTTATTGTGAAGCCGATACAAAGCTCTGTAATGATGTTGTTTTTTTCTTATTATAAAACCGATATAGAGTTCTCAAATGTTGCTGTTTTCTGTCTTATTGTGAAACCAGTACAAAACTCTATAATGATGCTGCCTTTTTCTTATTGTAAGCCGATACACTTCTGAAATGTTTCTTTTTCTTATTGTGAAGCCGATACAAAGCTCTGTAATGATGTTGACTTTCTCTTATTATAAAACCGATATGGAGTTCTGAAATGTTGCTGTTTTCTGTCTTATTGTGAAACAGATACAAATCTCTGTAATGATGCTGCCTTTTTCTTATTGTAAAACCGATACAGTTCTGAAATGTTGCTGTCTTTTTCTTATTGTGAAGCCGATACAAAGCTATGTAATAATGTTGCCTTTTTCTTATTATAAAGCAGATACAGAGTTCTGAAATGTTGATGTTTTCGCTCTAATTGCCAAACCGGTACAAAACTCTTTAATGATGCTGTCTTTTTTCTTACTGTGAAACCGATACAGTTTTCTGACATGTTGCTGCCTTTTTCTTATTGTGAAGCCGATACAAAGCTCTGTAATTATGTTGCCTTTTTCTTATTATGAAGCCGATACAGAGTTCGGAAATGTTGCTGCTCTTTTCTTATTGTGACGCCGGTACAAAGTTCTATAATGATGCTCTCTTTTTTTATTGTGAAACCGATAAGTAGTTCTCTAATCTTGCTGTATTTTTGTTAATATGTAAGTAAAGTAAAGTAAAGTAAAATGAATCTATAGCGCTCCAGCCCTTTGAAGGGCCAAGACCGACCAGCCGGCTGCTGGCCTCACTGACACATGCCGAAGCAGAAGTTGGCGATCATCCAACCAGAATAGAGGTATCGTGTGGTTAGCATGATGATCTCCCCAGCCGTCATAGCTGGTTTGTGAAACCGGATTTTTGCTACCTATCGTAGCTCTCCAAGTGCATTACGATCTGGGTGGGCACCGGCCCCATACACCGGCTGAAATTTCATGAGAAATTTTCTTCCCTCATCAGGACTCGAACTAGAGCGCATTCCGTAACGCGAGTCCTAGGCGGGATGCCTTAGACCGCGACGCCACGGCGCGGGACTTTTGTTAATATGTAGCCGATACAAAGCTCTAAAATATTGCATATTTCTACACCTATTATGATATGGACTACTATTCTAAGGTTTTGTACCATGGTAATTATCATGAAAATATTAAAATGTAGTTACATGTATAATTTAAAACGGATGAGTTAAAATATCTCCCATATTTTACATCATCAATGGTATGGTATTGAATGTGTCTTGATGCAGAAAGTAGAAATACAAACAGACACTATGGAATTATTTTATCTCCTACAGATGTCCAATACGGCACACATCAATTCGTCCTCTGCTGGGTTCTAACATGCGATCCTCGCAAGTAATAGTTGACATGGTAACTACGGCCTGTAGATCATAGAGGAGCCTGTCTATTGGATCGTAACAGAGCTATTTCTCTAGAACAGAGACCCAAACGCCGCCGTTCATCTTGTACGCAACGCTTGAAGAGAGCTTACGAGAATGGATGTTTGTGCCTTGTCAATGTGATGATCTGTATTTTCTTTGACGGAGGCCCAGCGTCGGTCGTGTTGATCTCATGTCATTGAAACACTGTCATACGTACGTCCTTTAAGTAGGTCGGAGAAAAGCTTCACGAATAAAGAATGGGTTAAGGGTAAAATCTCGACAGGGGTATGGAACGTCTTCATATTCACACACAAAGAATCAGCTTATTTGGCACATTTCTTCAACAACAAATTGAAAGGTTCTTGTGGTCATTTTGATATAGAACTACATCATTCTCCTTTCTCCTCGTTAATTGGGGGGGGGGGGAGAATTACTGTCACACTAAAATGCAATTCTCTCTCGGCATTGTTCTCTTTGCATTCCCACTGATCTCCTTGTATCTTCCTTGCTTACGTTGTATTCCCTTTGTTGTCGTATTTCCATCTTTCTTTTTGTATTCCTCTTGTTCCCCTTGTCTTCGCCTTGTTCTCCTTGAATTTTTCTTGTTTTCCTTTTCTTTCCTATGCTCTCCTTTTAGTCCCCTTTTCCATTGTATTACCCTTGTATTCCTTGTATGCAATTTATTCTCCTCTTCTCCTTATTCTTCTTGCACTCCAACTGCACTCCTTGTATTCCACTTGTTCCCCTTGTCTTCCCCTTGTTCTCCTTGAGTTTTTTTTGTTTTCCTTTTCTTTCCTATGCTCTCCTTTCAGTCCCCTTTTCCTTTGTATTACCTTTGTCTTCCTTGTATGCAATTTATTCTTCTCTTCTCCTTATTCTTCTTGCATTCCAACTGCACTCCTTGTATTCCACTTGTTCCCCTTGTCTTTCCCTTGTTCTCCTTGAATTTTTCTTGTTATCCTTTTCTTTCCTATGCTCTCCTTTTAGTCCCCTTTTCCATTGTATTACCCTTGTCTTCCTTGTATGCAATTCATTCTCCTCTTCTCCTTATTCTTCTCGCATTCCAACTGTACTCCTAGTATTCCTCTTGTTATCCTTGTCTTCCCCTTGTTCTCCTTGAATTTTTCTTGTTTTCCTTTTCTTTCCTATGCTCTCCTTTCAGTCCCCTTTTCCATTGTATTACCCTTGTCTTCCTTGTATGTAATTTATTCTGCTTCTCTTCTCCTTATTCTTCTTGCATTCCAACTGCACTCCTAGTATTCCTCTTGTTCCCCTTGTCTTCCCCTTGAATTTTTCTTATTTTCCTTTTCTTTCCTATGCTCTCCTTTCAGTCCCCTTTTCCATTGAATTACACTTGTCTCCCTTGTATGCAATTTACTCTCCTTCTCTTCTTCTTATTCTTCTTGCATTCCAACTGCACTCCTGTATTCCCCCTGTCTTCCCCTTGTTCTCCTTGAATTTTTCTTATTTTCCTTTTCTTTCCTATGCTCTCCTTTTAGTCCCCTTTTCCATTGTATTACACTTGTCTCCTTTATATGCAATTTATTCTCCATCCTTTTTTCTTATTCTTCTTGCATTCCAACGGCACTCCTTGTATTCCACTTTTTCCCCTTGTCTCCGCTTTATTTTCCTCGTCTTCTTTTTCTCCTGCTCTTCTACTTGTTCTTCTTCATTTCCCTTGTTCTCCTGGTTCTCCTCATCTTCCCTTTCTTGTCCTCGTCTTCCCCTTATTCTCGTCGTCTTCCACTTGTTCTCCACGTCTTCCCCTTATTCTACTCGTCTTCCCCTTGTTCTCCTCTCCTACCCCTTGTTCTCCTCTCGTCTTCCCCTCATCTCCTTGTATTCCCCTTGCTTTCTATTTCTTACCCTTGTTCACCTTGTATTACTCTTATTCTCCTTGTTTCATTTCTCGCACCGCGCACGCGTAGTTATAGACTAAGGCTATGCAGCATAGCAAAACTGTGCACCTACCGATATTTTTTAGTGAAGACAGTTTTAAACATATTGGCAGATGCACGAAATGCAGTATTGTTCGACAGAAGAAGTATGTAGTAGGCTAAGAACCGACCGCTCTTTTACCCACCCCTCCCTTTCCATTGAGTTGAGTAGACTCTTGAGGAACTCTTGAGTATAGATTCTTCCTGATGTCTCCCACCCTCGGAGGGAGAGGATAGGGAGAGCGCAACATATCCCGGGCTTTCATTCCTAGTACCTAGTTAGGTCCCTTTAGAGTGAGGCCCCAGGGGTTCATATAATTCAGCTCACTGGCTCTACAACATGCTGACGTGACACTTTCGCCCTGAATAAATTTGCGTGGTGTTCCGGTCCGGATGGATGGACGGGAAGGGAGACAAGAATAGCGGTCCAGACGCTGTTATTATACTCCGGGAGTGAGAGGGTTCCGGGTCCCCGGAAATGTCACGTGTCTGTCCGGGAATTGGACCTGAAAGCAGACGACTACATCGTTCTCCAGTCAAAATCACTCGAGAATTTAAATGTGTGCAATTCATCAGACCTTCACATATAGCATACGTGTTCGGAAATAGTTAACAGTTTCTTGGTGTAGGTAACAATATTATGCACACTACAAAAGTTGATTACGGTTCACTTCATATAACGTTATTTCTGGATGTAAACATATGGATGAGTCGTATGTGTGAACATATCACGTTGTTCTTAGAAGAAACATACATATGCTAGACTTAAATGATGACTATACAGGGTGATTCAAAACCTCTGCGAAAAACTCTGAGGGGTGATAGATCTAACAATAAGGAACCCTTTTTGTTAAACAACCTATGTCTTTTGACGTGTCATTTCGAAGTTACCGTTGAAAATGTTTTTGCGCGGGCGTATGTCAATGTATGCGAATATGTGCACCCCTGTTTGGTTGTTGAGATGTTGGTAAGAGACGAGAAGGGTTGTTGTTGTTTGTTTACGTTTAATGTTCAATACCTTTTCCTTTCAGTCCAGTCTAAGCATTAATTTAGAATGAATGTCTACACTTTTCCCGAGTTAGCCGACATGGTAATGTGTTATGGGGAGGCTCGTGGAAACGGAAGAAGAGCTCTCCACATGTACCAACAACAGTTTCAAAACAGAAATCACCCTCACCACACAATGTTTGCTTGACTTTATCAGCGCCTTCGAGACGATGGGTCCCTTCGTCCCCGGAGCATTGGTGGAAGACCGCGTGTATAGGCCTATATATGCAGTTAAATGTTTCTTGAAACGTGTTGAAAATAATACCAAGAACAGATGTAAAGAAGTCATACTTAGCCTACTAAATCAAAGGCAAATGAATAGAATATTATTTGTAAGAAAAGACTTTTGAGACGACCTAGTAGGTCTATTAATAATTCAGGGTATTTAATCAGTTTACAACTTCTGAGTGTCAATATTGTATCGCATTATTACATTATCGGAGGTAACAGTGTGCCCAGCGTTTAGGGAATTACAAGTATGTACACTTCGCATCGGTATCTTTGAGGTAGCAGGACTGATTTCAATGACCTTCAAATCAGTTTGAGCGTGAGATTTCTGCTTTATCCCTAGAGTTGGCGCTGACATCACTCCAGCTAGCAGTCGACACAGCGGAATATAACAAACGTACAATTAATCTAGGTACATTTAGGTACATTATATAATGAAATAAAATAAATTGGACCGATGAAATAAATCCGTCATTATCTGTAATGTCTAGACTCTAGAGTTCCTTCATAATGAGAACTGAGATGTTGACCCCATCAACAATTTAAAATATGTAATGATTTAATAGCACTGAAAATGGGAAAACAAAACTCCTGTGAGAAGTAAAACCATATGCTTAAATATACAAATAGTTAACGAATTTGATACATAATTTTATAATGTATTATATTATGTTATAATACAATTTATTATATATAAAACATAAACAATTATTATTACAACTAATTTATTACTGAGAAATAAGGAAAACCTGTTACTTGAATTTGTTTAAAACAAAGCTGTTACTGAATTATGCAACAAGGTAGGCGATGTTTGCATCTTGTGTCTCAACTCTTACATTCAATTAGTCTATTGTCGAGGAATTTTCAGCGTGTGCTCGATTACACTAACCTCTAGCGCTGAGAAGTGGAACTGAACGACGGCTCACAGAAAAACAAAACAGAAAAATTCGCTCAGTGTCCATTCTATATAATCCCTATTCGCTGGTGTGCCCAAAGTCATACATTCTCTAAAGTACAAACTACAAAAATGAAATAGGACTGTTTATCATATGCGCGTTATTCTTTAGCATTTGCCTATGCCCAAAGTCACCTTTGTCCATAAAAATTTCTACTTTAACACACTTAAATCTGAAAGCCGATCGATTAGTTTCCTGAATGATGGGCAGCAAACGAAATTTGTCAATCGATGTGCACTTTGTAACAAAATTTTGTGGTAGAAAATTCAGATTACATGTCGTAGATCTATTGCAGACAACTGTTGTATTCTTCACTATTGATTTTGACACATCTCTGCAACAGACACATGTCAGTTCAATCTAGAGAAACGGTAGAATCACGTGCTAAAATTTCGAAAAGTAGAAAAAAATGACAGTAAACGAGTGGGTGCATTCTAAAAATGAAGAACTTGTAATGCTCGTGAAAATATCGATATATTAACTGGCGGAGCAAGTGAAAGGAAGTTCCCTCACACTCTTGCCATATCACCCTGACGTCGTACATCTTCCATTATAGGAGGGAAGCCGCTGTATATAGGGGTGCGCGAAACGTTCAGGAATCCATTACCTTGAATTGGCATCTCCTCCCGTGCATTCTTCATTTATCACCGGACCCAGTCATACGTCAGGTTGCGATGGAACAGGGACCCAGTGGCGGGTTTCTGCCTAGTTTACCCTTACACACTTACTACTCTTTGTCCTCTACTTTTTCTTCAATTTTTTACTTTTCCATTGTGGGTATAGAAAAATATTTTCATGAAACATGGATTAACTATCAACAACGTTAAATAACGTTCTATATTACATCAACTTTACCTTATCATTGTAATTAGATGTATTAGTCTTTCTTCATTTCGATTATTATTATTACTATATAGGGCATTATCTTTCTTTTCATATGAAGTCTCGTAAAGCCTGTGTGGCTGCTTCCTGTTGACATGTTTATCTATGTGTGACGTCACACGCTCTAAGATTATTGCGTCATTCTTTCAGCATAGCAAATGCGTAAGCCAACCAAAATGTCCCTAACTCCTAAACCGTAAGAAATGGAACAAAACCGACTCAATTTTTTAAAGATGCCACATTTATTAATGTATTTCACTTGCAAGATGTACCGATCCATATTTTACAGTTTAGCTGTAGCAAACAGTTAACTGTCTGCAAAAAACAAACAGTACCGGTACACACTGAAGCGGTCGGCCGTCGTTGTTGGTCGTCGTCGTTGCCCTCGGCTGCCAGCTCCGAAATATGCGGAAAGTATCTCGAGGAAGCACGTCGATGTCAATAATTAATTATATACACTGATTAATTTGGGCGCCAGCCTCCTCGAGATTACTCCGGTAGAGGATGAGGTTCCCAGGTCAGCTGCAAAACGGTCGGGACATGGGGTTTGGGAGACGTGCTCGTAGGTTGTAATGATGTAGGCGCACACCAGAAGTTGTTGGTAAGAACTATGAAAACGTTTATTATTATTAAGTGTTCGTTTCAGATTAGCAGAAATGCGCGTCCAAGTGTATAATATCTCGCTCTCACTTCCCGCAAGTTGGTATTTTATTTCTGAGTACACGTAATTATATATTTTGTACTATAAAACACCAGTAATATAACGGACAGTTGATAACGTGATGAGAGGAAAGAATTCAGACTTATAATAATAATGCAACACACGACTTCTTACTACACCCACTAAAAAAATTCTAAGTCCGTAAATTGTTATACTTCCGAGTTAGGTTTGCCGAGAATATGTGGAGTGCAACTTCTCCGTACGCGTTCTATATGCCTTCTGTCTATCTGCCAAATCTATCCTCTACTTTCAACCACCAAACATAGAATTTCGCCCTCCTATCTATATATCACGTGTCTCTATTAAGAATCCTGATTGGCCATGATTGCACTTACGTCACTTAAGACGCGTTCTTCAAAAATTGTTCGTTAACTAGAACATCCCCCTTACTTCCGGGGTTCTGACAATTCTCTGACATATACCAGATCATCTCTTTTGGAACCTGGCTTGGCGTCATCTTACTGACCACCCGCAGGCAAAGTCCATACATTCCCTCATCAGTCAACTCCACGCCTGGACACATGTTTCCTGTCAGCCTAGCTTCCTTTCAGCCTTCCTGTCCACCTGTTACTTCCGTCTCAGATTTTGAAACTAACTTACACGTCCGCGCATCCTATCCATATAAGAATATTAACACGAAATACTAATCTAATGAAAATCTCCTCATCCTATACGAGGAACCGTCTCAAATGCCCTCTCATAACAAAGAATATTCCCAAGGGAATATTTGTTGTCATGAGACGCCCCATAAAATACCTTCGCTACTAGTCTCCGGTGTCCCCTAATTAGTCACACTTGGATACACCTTTTGCTATGCTTATAAACAATGTACAAATTTACACTTACAAATATTACATATTTACAACTATTTACATGTATGAATCTATATACACACCTCACGCCTGCTTACACCTCACACGCCAGTTTAACTGACCTCTACCTGACATATATACAGCATCCAATCGTAACATTCAGGGCACATCCGAATACAATGGCGCTCTCTCACTCACATTCATGATCGGTTCCTTGATACATACTTATACTTATAACATAGAAATAAGAATTATGAACCACAATAAAAAAAATATGCTAAATAATACATAATACATTTTAAAATACCAATTAACCCTTTATATCATACTTCATACATTATCTGCAACCCTTGAAAACACATTTACGTCCATAAAACCGAAATAATTATTAACCAGAATCAAAATTATACTAAACGATACATAATACTTCTGAAATACTGACTCTATTTATCATATCTCATACACAAGCTGCAACCTTGAATACACATCTCGAATAACGTCCCCTCAATATAGAGGACAACTTTATGTCTCGAACTAAAAATGAGGGTCTGGCACTTAATATTGATTCTAAAAAAAATGGATACATATTCAAATCGAATCATTCAACCTCTGCAGATAAATGAACATAAATGAAGTTAATTAAAAAAAATATTCTATCATTATTATTAATCATTATTAATTCTTATTAATATCATCTTTAAATTATTGCCACAGGGAATACTACTTATCGCATGATCTTATAAGAAAACACACAAAAACACTAATTCTGAAGGTGGCAAAAAAGAAAACAAAAGCAACAAAATTTTCACAAGGTTAACATTTCCAGCACTGAAATCAGTTCTTGGTTCTAGTTGCTTATACCGCTCAAATACTACATGCACAAAACAAACACATTCTTATTTTTCTTATAATTAAAATCATATTATTTTTAACTTTACACAAATTCTCGTTCATTAACCTGGTACGTCGCCTGGATGTCTATCATGAATCGGATCGTCATTCTCCGAATGGGATCGTCTGCGGCCTTCCTCATATGTCATTGTGCCATTCCTAAATTGACAGTTTACACTTGGAGACACACTTCTCCTCACATTAAATCTACCAGCATGCTTCCACTTAACTTTTTCTCCTCCTGCAGAAAAATGAGGCCTCCAATAGCCCTTCCTATATTCACTCCTTTGATCGTTGCAGTACCTCCTGTCATTATTGTAGGGTTGTAAACCATGACCGCCAGCACTGTGTGGCCGATCCCTACTCCAACCGTCATTATGGTCATTGCTTTTGTACCCTCTGTGGGGTGGGAAGGCTTCTTCTGCCCTCTGCCCCATGTTTGTGATGGTTTTAGCATTCTCTTTCCCAAGTCCACTATTGCTCCTAAACTCATAAAACTTTTCGATTACTCTATTTACTTGCTCCTTGAATGCTCTATAACCTTCTAACACCTGGCTCTCTAAACTGATACTGTCGTCGGCTAGTCTATACTCCAATTCATTATTATTCTCATCGAGATTATCGTCCAATCCATTAATATCCATAGTTATTTTACTTTCCAGCTCATTATTATTTTCGGCTACCTTAATATTCAATTCCTCAGTATTCTCATTAATATCCTTAGCTAATTTACTCTCCACTTCATTACTATTTCCTGCTATCGTATTACTCAATCCATTAATAATCTCAGCTAACTTATCTTTCAGTTCAGTACTATTTTCATCTAGTTTCTCTTTCAACTCATTGATATTCACAGCTAATTTAATTTCCACTTCATTACTATTCTCAGCTACCATATTATTCACTTCATCAATATTCTCTTCTAATTTATTATCCGATTCATTACAATTCTCATCTAGATTATCTCCCAATTCATCAATAGCCACAGCTAATTTATTTCTCACTTCATTACTATTCTCGGCTATCTCATTATCCAATTCACTAGTATCCACAATTAATTTACTTTCCACTTCATTACTATTCTCGGCTACCTTATTATTCAATTCACTAATATCCTCAATTAATTTACTTTCCACTTCATTACTATTCTCGGCTATCTTATTATCCAATTCACTAGTATCCTCAATTAATTTACTTTCCACTTCATTACTATTCTCGGCTATCTTATTATCCAATTCACTAATATCCACAATTAATTTACTTCCCACTTCATTACTATTCTCGGCTATCTTATTATCCAATTCACTAATATCCACAATTAATTTACCTTCCACTTCCTTACTGTTCTCGGCTAGTACATGTCCCAATCTATTATAGCTCTCTTCTATCATATTTCCCAATCTATTAGATCTCTCGTTCATTATATTTCTTAATTGACCAATTTGCTCTTGATATACGTCAGAACTTTCCATTAACTGGCTCTCTAGCCTACTACTATTCTCAGCCATCCCCTCTTCAAATTACCGAACTGGCTCTCTAGCCTGCTACTATTCTCAGCCATCTCACTCTTCAAATTACCGAACTGGCTCTCTAGCCTGCTACTATTCTCAGCCATCTCACTCTTCAAATTATTACTAGTTTCTATCATTTCGTTCCTCATCTGATTCATCTGCTCCAATATCCGCTCTAACACATTATTCGACATGACATTGTCCGAACCTCGCGAACTTTCTTTATCTTGGCTAGTACTCGTCCCTGCTGTAGTCTCCATTTTTTTTTTTTTACTTCTAGTCTGGCTCCTTAGCAACATGTAATATATAATATATCTTCAACAATTCCCCTTACACTCAAAAACAAAATAAACCCTACCAAAATGAATTACACACATGTACATATATATGGACACAACAATTGAAATGAAACCCTTTATGCTTACGTATCGACGTCTTCTAGGTTACGCCTGGATGATCGTCTCCCCCACCGTCCATCATTGTTCTCAGCTGTTTGGGGTCTGCATGGTGTTGTGGCTGTCGGTCGTTGACACTGCATGGTACTGCAAGCTGCTCTACTAACACTGCGTCGGCTGTCGGCTCTCGCGTCGATCCCCGCTGCGATCATTGTTGCCATCAGCCGCATTAATCCTGCGTCGGCTGTCGGCTCTCGCGTCGATCCCCGCCGTGGTCATTGTTGCCATCTCGAGCCCGACGTTGTTCATCAAGGGCTCGACGTTGCTCATCTCGGGCCCGACGTTGGGACGCCAAAATATGAAGCGGTCGGGGTCGCCATATCTGCGACGGTTGGCCTTCGTTGGGCGCCAAATATGAAGCGGTCGGCCTTCGTCGTCGTCGTCGTCGCCCTCGGCTGCCAGCTCAGTCGTATATGGAAAGTATCTCGAGGATGGCACGTCGATGTCAATAATTAATTATATACACTGATTAATTTGGGCGCCAGCCTCCTCGAGATTACTCCGGTAGAGGATGAGGTTCCCAGGTCAGCTGCAAAACGGTCGGGACATGGGGTTTGGGAGACGTGCTCGTAGGTTGTAATGATGTAGGCGCACACCAGAAGTTGTTGGTAAGAACTATGAAAACGTTTATTATTATTAAGTGTTCGTTTCAGATTAGCAGAAATGCGCGTCCAAGTGTATAATATCTCGCTCTCACTTCCCGCAAGTTGGTATTTTATTTCTGAGTACACGTAATTATATATTTTGTACTATAAAACACCAGTAATATAACGGACAGTTGATAACGTGATGAGAGGAAAGAATTCAGACTTATAATAATAATGCAACACACGACTTCTTACTACACCCACTAAAAAAATTCTAAGTCCGTAAATTGTTATACTTCCGAGTTAGGTTTGCCGAGAATATGTGGAGTGCAACTTCTCCGTACGCGTTCTATATGCCTTCTGTCTATCTGCCAAATCTATCCTCTACTTTCAACCACCAAACATAGAATTTCGCCCTCCTATCTATATATCACGTGTCTCTATTAAGAATCCTGATTGGCCATGATTGCACTTACGTCACTTAAGACGCGTTCTTCAAAAATTGTTCGTTAACTAGAACATCCCCCTTACTTCCGGGGTTCTGACAATTCTCTGACATATACCAGATCATCTCTTTTGGAACCTGGCTTGGCGTCATCTTACTGACCACCCGCAGGCAAAGTCCATACATTCCCTCATCAGTCAACTCCACGCCTGGACACATGTTTCCTGTCAGCCTAGCTTCCTTTCAGCCTTCCTGTCCACCTGTTACTTCCGTCTCAGATTTTGAAACTAACTTACACGTCCGCGCATCCTATCCATATAAGAATATTAACACGAAATACTAATCTAATGAAAATCTCCTCATCCTATACGAGGAACCGTCTCAACACATGGGTGGACAACTGGTGCTCTCAAAGTGTCAACACAACCTCAGTGCAGGTAGAACGGACTCTGTATTAGCTGTAGTGTCTGTATGCGGTTCTTGCAAGAAGCAAGTTCGCTCGCGTCTGCAGTAAGTGGCGGCTCTTTTAAGTGAAAAACAATATAATCCCCAGATCATTTCCCTTTAGTGATGAGTCGAAAGAGATTTTTTTTTTTGTTAAGAAGGGAGGTAAAGCTTGTATTTTGTTCTATTACACTTCCTTACGCATGACATTTTATGTTATAAATAAACACAGTGAAAGTTTTAGTAAAGGAATACTGTCTAGATCTACTTTAGAACAGCTAAAAGTAAAAATGGAATATCAACACATGAGACTGATATCAAATATCGTTATCATATTGTGCCTGCAAATTACAGAATTGTACGACATGTGATCGATTAGCTAAGAGCATTTATGGATAAATTCGAAGAACATAGACAACTTTACTATCTTTGACCATAAACTATCTTAAAGAGTGATAAGAAAATCATCTTATCAAATATGAGACCCTACTTTAAGACCAGCAGAATTCACTGGTAAGTTTGGAGAAACAGTGACATTTAACAAGGAATCGAAATTTTTCTGAAATACATTTCGCTTACAGCCTATAGAAAATCCTGAAAGTTCATAGCTTGAATTGTTAAATCTACAGAACAGCACGCCACTCAGATTCCAGCGAAATCAGGAATCGAACTGTTAATAATGATGCCTAAGTCAGAAAGAATTGTGAAAACTCTCAATGTACAGGAAGAGTTCAGAAGTAAGTTTATTTCATCTGCCGTGACATGTAAAAAATACTTCCTTGAATTTGTGATTCTTTGCGAACACAGACCATTACCCTTCAGAGAACACAGGAATACTCTTTAATGTATAAAAACTTGTAAATTCTCGCGTTCTAAGTTTCAAATAAGACATATAACAAGAAATATTAACAAATAGTGTAATAATAAATAAGTGTTGCAGCTATATTTGTTGTATCTTGAAAAGGTTGTATTCAGTTTGTTTTTCCAGTACTAAACTCACTTACAAAGCTAGGAAATAATATAATTTTGTTATATGTTTTTAGGTACAGTCTGTATAAAATTATTATAATTTTGTACCATGCGACATTCTGAAATTCAAATCATGGAGTAGATATCATGACCACCTGCATGAGCCGCCAGAGCGCACCGTGGCAGTGAACTGCTTTTGTGAACTGCTTTTTGCAGCGAAGCTACAAACAACTTGTAACTGCGGCGGCTGGCTCCGTCTGTCTTTCTCTCTTTCAAGGTTTCTTAGCACTTTGTGAGCACGAGTTGTCCATCCATGGGTATACATATTTTCGAGTTACTGTTTAAACAAAAGAACTTAATTTTTTGGAATAAAATTTGCATCATTTTTGGATAGATGAATCTCTATTCTTTCATGTACATATAGACTAACAAACTATTCCAGTAAATACGCTATAGGTATTAAATTATTAATATCCCACAACAGAGTTGCATCAGTGCTAGCGAAAATCTGTCCGTTTCATCCCACTTATCTTCTAATAACATTATTAAATGTTGTAAATATTTTAAAACTTTCACGACAGTTTTAGTTTGGAATTTTTTAGTTGTCACTAGTACATTTTTATATATCCAATGTGAGTACTTTGATCGTAATTCACCCAAATGACCCACTCCTCTAGAAGTAGCGAATCAAGACTGTAGACTGCTTTGATGTCTTATTACTTTTATAATGCCCAAGATGAAGTGCATTTTTCGTATTTTAAGGTACAATATTTTCCCTCAGCTTCCTAGTTGTTTCCATTAGTCCGGGATTATTTTTGGTGCTGTCCTATAGGGATTCTCAATTGTTTTCCACTTTTCCTTACCTTACCGGTATGAAATCAGAACCAACATAATATTATTTTCCAGGGCGCTTTTCTTACAGATTTTAACGTAATACACTCATGTAATAGTTACATTAAGAAACGTAGAATATCAAGCTTTCTGTAAACTTTTTTTCTATTATAGACTTACTGAAATAGTGAAATTCATTAGGAAAATAGTCCTTAAAAACATTATTTGAAGTTGAGGTAAATACAAACGGTAATAGCTGAGGCTCTTTCTTATATTCCTCGGTAGGAAAGTAAAGCTACGAAGTTAGTTTCGAGATTTATGGCACGTAAAAGGAACTTGTCCCTAATAAAAGGTTCCATGCGAAAATTATCAGCCATTTTTCGCCCATATTGAATCAATAAATAAAATGCTGGTCCTGCTCCTGCAACTACTTCTACAATCACCATCACCACCACCCTTTCCTGTAAAGCTTTAGCTTATTATTTTCCTACATTCTATCAATTTTTATTTATATATTTATAATGCACACCTCTTATATCGCTTAGCTATGAATAACATTCTATTCTATTATTTTTTACAGTAGTTACACTTAGCACATTTTTACACGCTAGAAGCTACGATTTTTCCTCGAATACGGGAAAAAGAAAACTGAAACTTTAACCCCCACTACCGTTTCAAATATTATGTTACAGCGCAACCGAAATTCCTATCTCGTAACGTAACGAAACAGCATTTATGTAATGTTAGTGGTGGAAGAGAGACCAATAATGACACTTCCTCCATTCTTCTTGGTTTTGTTTCACTGAATGCTCTGACATGTCTAGATGTGTGTGTGTGCTATAAACGAGTGTACAAACTATTTCTGGTGTATTTGAATATATCCAATAATTTCAAACTTTGCATTTGGGTAAGTTATTTTAAAAACCTGCACAAGATTTTCCGCTTTCACACTATGAAGACTCGTGGGGACATAATCGAATACACATAAACAAAAAATTATGACGTCTCTGAATAAAATTAAAACTTCGCGTCTATGGCTCAGCTCTAGACCTGTGCTTTCTTTCAGATGATCCGGCTTTGATCTCAAGCCTGTAATTTCTATTGGGCAAAGCAGACTTTTCAGAGGGTTTTTCTCTATATGGTTACATTTCATTATACCATTAATAAGTTTTTTTTCATCAACTTACAAGGTTATAGTACATTATTTAAGGGGTTAGGTACAGCTTACAATAGTAAAATTTTGGAAATATTCAACATTTTCCCTTCATTATTATACCTTGTACAATAATGAAAAAAATATTTTTACGGTTTAAAAAATTATATATATATATATATATTTTTTTTTTCAAAATTCAAAATGGTGGCAGTCACCGTGCAGTGATGAAGCGTTTCCCTCATAACTCAAAAACTAGCCAACATTCTATAATGAAATTTTTTGTGTTTATTTATGCACGTCATATTTACAACATGATTTAAAATCACTTCTCTACCTTTGATAGATTGCCTGATAAAAATAAATTAATTAAAAGAAAATGGTCAAATAAAAATATTTTCTTCTAACACAAAAAAAATGTTTATTAAGGAATTAGTTGAGAGAGCATGATATTGTAAACATGAGTTTCAGCAATAAAATAAAAGAGAAAGAACATGAAAAAAAATAAAATGTTTATGAGTTATGAAGGAAACGCTTTGTCAATGCACAGTGAACTGCTACACTTTTAAATTTTGAAAAAAAAAAATATATATATATATATACATATAAATATTTTTTTAAATCCTAAAAATATAGGAGGAGGACAGTGTTTTGCATATACCAATTTTCGTTATTGTACAATATACAGTAATGGAGGAAAAAAATGTTTAATATTTCCAAAAATTTTACTGATGTAAGCTGTACCTAACCCCTTAAAGCACCGGTTCACAGCATTTTTCAATGATGTACCACGATTTTTAATTTAGTATATTAACTACACTACTAACCAAATTTATTATGGGAAAATGTCATATGTTGCTCCAGGGTGATAATTAAGGTTTCTACGGTGCATTACCAATAAATGATTGCTTTATTTAAGCTATTTAATTAAGAAACCGTTACTCTTTGAATTCATTCAATGGAGTGCTTCATAAAATAACAGGCATATATTTTATGATAGGCTAATTTATATGTTTATGCTCGACCATGCCGAAATGTAGTAATTATACACCTGGTAGTAGCCCTTTAATGCACCTCATTAAAGTACACCTATTCATTATAGTTCAATTGTTCAGCCAATGAGAAATCATCATTGTAGCATTATAAAAGCGCAAGCATCGATTATTCTCGGATATGCAATCGAAAGACAACTAGCGAAACGTCACGGAGGTTGGAAATCCAATACTGTCGCAGAAGGTTATGTTCTATTACTATAATAATTAGCGTTAATTGTAAATAATATTCAAATAAATTCAATTTGTCATTTCGTTTTTCAGTGTCTAATTTAATTTCAATGTTATATCGAGATTAATATTTAGTTTACTCTCTGGATTATATCAAGGTCAATGACATTCGTTCCTCGGAAAAAATCAATACTTTAGCGTCTGCGCACATCTCACTATTTAGAAGGTCAGTTCCGCTCCTCACTTAGATAACCATAACATGAATACTTATGAATAATTTCAAGTTAGAAATATGGTCGCGCATTAAAAAGTCGTATGAAACTTGCCTATAATGGTAATTAAGACGCTCGTATGAAAATTATGAAACTCGCTTGCGCTCGTTTCATAAACAAACATACTCGCGTCTTAATTACTACCATTATAGGCTCGTTGCATAATGTACTATTATTTCACGCTTTAAGTACCACCCAGCATTGGCTCACGTACTACCAATGGTACGCGTACCATAGCTTGAAAACCGCTGATTTAAGGTGATTAAAGAATCATATCCGTACATACGGACAATAGTGCCAAAATCACTTCAAGTAAAAAAAAAAATGTGATCATAAAGAAAATTAAGCTCCGGGCCCCTGAAGTTGTAAATCAGGCCCTGGTATTTGTTATTATTCAGAATATAATTTGATTAATGGGATAAAATTGTATACCTCGGAAGTTTTAATATACATTTACTTAAAAATCATACGAAAGGAACGAGAAAATGTCATTCACATTCAAATGTTTAATGTAACTCAATAATTCCTCAAAAATATATTCATTTCATCACTGATTCCATTACAATAATTACAAATGAAACGGTTATCCTCTAAAGCTAGTCTCATAAATGCTCTAACACAAAACTTACTAAGTTTGTTCAGGATCGAAAAATGTTTCTTTTTATTAGCCTAAGGTAAGAGACAAGTGACTGCACTACTGCGCAGCTAAACTATTTAATTTACACTGGACTCAATCGGTAAAACTGTTAATAAGACCGCGAAAATTCGCATTCGGAACGATTTGTTTTTCAGCCGTTAGGAAGGGTTGGTTGGCTTGGGGGAAGAGAGGAAATTGGTTAATCCTGTTCCCTCGGCGAATGGAGTGAGAACACGCTGCATGGTTTTTTGTGTAGGCGACTGTAGTCTTCACAATTTGTTCTGCTACTTTATGAAGTTGAAATAGCCTTATTTTCTCCTTAAAGATAATCGCTTGGAAGACATCTCAGTAATAGCAAAAGGGATCACGAGTTCTTAATGTAATCCTTTCGTTTTATTACATCTCCCAGGCTACCCACATCTTGCTGATCGTCACCATGCAGGTTCGAACCTCTTGCAGACTCTCTGTTTCTACTATGAATGTAATACAGATTGTTCCAGCGCAATTAGAAGATTCAGAACTTCTGATGAAATGAGGTACGGACACAATCTAGTATATACAGTCACGAAGCTTGAGTTGTGAGGGTGCTAGGAACGATAGACTGTGCCCGTAAAATTTCGCATTGTCTGTAATGAGGCGATATTAGCGATCCTAGTGGTTAGCAACTATCTGTGGATGCATATTTACTACGTATTGAGCTTCGTGACTGTATATACTAGACTGTGGTATGGACACGGTGGCATTTTTCATTATTGTGGCAGCTTACAAGAAACATTGAAGGTATTGTTTTCTTCTAAATGCTGTTCATTCCCTTGTCTAGTAACGATAGAGGACATGGCAACTGTATCTCAACGTTTTGAAGTTGGTGTATATCTGAACGAATCGCATTCTTTTATGAACAAAACTGTATAATTATTTTTCTATAAATTTATTTATTAAAAAAAGAGTAAATCCTACTTGACATCTGAAAAATCCTATATTTAATTTATTTTGAATATCCATCCGTGTCAATTTAAAATATGGTATACTTTTGTTAAAAGTCATAGTAATGTATTTATTTAATTCATACGCACATTCATTTAACGCCTTTTCCATTGTATAGGCCCATCTTTGCACAGGCCCATTTCCAATTTTACTTTTTCCCTTATGATTTATTTCATTTTTCTTTTACAATTCATTTTGAGGATTTTTTCAGATAAGTCGTAGTAAATTCAATTAAATGGTTTTATTATTTTCAGTCTATGACTTATCATACAATATTTAAGGAGTAGTTTAAATTATATATTTTGTTGTTTGTATTAACGTTTTCATCGCTTCTGCGACATCATCAGATACATTCTTACATTATCCAATATGTTAACCTTATTTCCAATGTGCATAAGCATAGCGAATATCAAATATAAATAACAAAGTTTAAAAGTTAAAAGATACAAAGTAAAAACATTTAAAATTTGTGCTACGAGCTTTTACGTACATTTTTAAACTTATTTTGGACTGTGTTTGTGATTGATAATGCAAAATATTTCTTCTAGTTTAGATAATACTTCAACATCGGCCTATAATTCCAAATATCAACTTTAGCATACAAACACATGAGAGCAACCACATATTCAACCATAAAACAATACCACACTAAAATACTAATTAACGAACATAGATGCAATATACAACATAGTCTATACAATTCACATCTTGTAAACCAAAAACTGTTGTTAATTCTAATAGTGTGAGTGAAAACTCGTTTACAATTTTTGGTTTACAATATGTGAATTGTATAGACTATGTTGTATATTGTATCTATGTTCGTTAATTAGTATTTTAGTGTGGTATTGTTTTATGGTTGAATATGTAGTTGCTCTCATGCGTTTTTATGGTAAAGTTGATATTTTTAATTATAGGCCGATGTTGAAGTACAGTAGAACTTGTTTAGAACAATATCCTAGAGACCTTAAAAATTATGTTGTTATAAACGAGTGTCGTAATAACAGAGATTCATATTATCAGTCTAGTGAGGTGGAAAATGAAAAACAACACACTTAATTAGGCTAATTTTAGATTTTTGTAATCACTTTTAATACCATAAACATAATAAAATACACATATAATTATAAAGGCAGTATTCTGTATGAAACCAGTTTGTTCAGTACACATCAAACTTCTTTAGGCCTACTTACGAGCGAAGTAATCAGTCATTTTACGCTGTTGTCTTCTATTTGCCCAATACACATTTTCTAAATTACGTTCTATGTTCATTATTTCAGTAGCAATTTCACTGCTCCCTCCCCTAGTTTTATAGAACATATTCACAATTCTAATGGCTTCTAAAGCGTCACTCACTTCTTTTAGTGGCCATACTGCGTTAAAGTGCGTGCAGTTAGTGAAAACGTCCTGTCGAAACTGACTGCACGTAGGTACCGTTAATATCGCATGAATTCGAGCAGGTTATAATAGGGTGGGGAATCTGCCTGCATTCCAGAGATCTATGACAGAAGGGAACAGTAAAGAATTTGCCAGGTTGCAGATTTCAACACAATATTTCTTAAAATACTTTGGTTCTTAGAAAATCTTATTCCAAACTGAGGTTGAAAACGACGTTATATGCGAGGTAGACGCATATACATTTGTCATATTAAGTAAGGTAAAAAAAAGCATATGTCTTGTGGGGAATTAGTTGGGATCACAGAATATTTGTCGTTATAGGCGAGATGTCACATAAAATGAGGTCGCTTTAACCAAGTTCTACTGTATTATCTAAATTAGAAGAAATATTATCTATGTATTAAATTAATTGAACAACATTTGATTAAAATTAAATGTACAATTTAAACCTACATGATTATTATTTGTGTGTAGTTTAGATGTTATCTTCTATTAGGAAGCAGTGGTGTAATATTGAAGTACTCTCAGAAGTTTTCAAAGCTGGAAATTAAACTCCTGTAAGTGTTTTGGTGTATTTCGATGTCAAAATGTAAGTGAAAGCTCTTAGCACATATTTTAAATGTTTTTATTTTGTATCTTTTAACTTTTAACTTTTAACTTTTGTTATTTATATTTGATATACACTATGCTTACACACATTGAAAATGAAGTTAACATATTGGATAATATAAGAGTGTATCTGATGATGTCACAGGCGCTATGAAAACCTTAATACAAACAACAAAATATGTAATTTAAAGGAACTACTCCTTAAATATTGTATGATAAATCATAGACTGAAGATAATAAAACCATTCAATTGAATTAATTTTTCATGTTTTCCGACATTCTCTCTTTCTGTATTATTTCTCGCTTTCCTTCTTTTTTTTAAAATTTCATTCTTCCTCTCCTCAATTTTCCTCAAAACTTCTATTTCTTCCTTTTTACTCTTTCCTCGCCGTTTTAATTTATTATAGAGAATTTCTTTCCCTTTATTTTCCTATTTTGTCCTATTCCCTTAAGGTATTTTGTCTGCATTTTCTCTTATCACAATCCTTGCGCTTTCAGTGAGACTTCCATTTAAGCAACACAATTGAAGGGTTCAGTGGCATAGTGGGCCAAGCACCATTTATTAAAAATGGAGAAAACAAGTGTTAAAATTAAGTTATTACCATAATTTAACGAAACATATAGCAAGTACCATAAAGTATGCACATTGAAACTAAATAATATGTTAATCTCCTTTAAACTATGATATTTACTTAACTTTAACCCTTGCTTTCTCCGGTTACAATAAATGGCGCTTGGCCCACTATGTCTCTGAACCCTTCAATTAGGGCCTATATTTCATTAACGACGGACAAATATCTATGACCGTGGCTGCTTTAAATATCCATTTTCTTCTCGGAAATTGAAAGCAACCGCTCCAGGTTGGAACTTTTTCTAAGTTTATTGGTGATTTTAACACAGTGATTAACTATTTGGTTGAAGTTATTCATCATATTTGTGCAAACAGGTTACAAAGAAAGGAGATTCACTAGTACCAGAGTGAAGCATTTGTAATATGAGGCATAATTATTGTTTTTGCTAGGAATTGAAGTGCTAATACTCACCACAACACGGGTCCATTACTGTAGCGGCCATCATGCATATTGTATGATGTTACAGAACACTGAGCTTACAAGCCCGAAGTCAGCATTACGGATTCATACGGCCACCTAACAGGAAGGGCCCGGCTAAAACACGCCGGCGAATAATGCTGACATTACGTCCGAAGTGTACAAATGTAGTGTGTACAAAATAAGTCATAACGACGAGTAGACAGAACTGCGGTGTTGCGCAGCATTCTTTCCATTCATTGATATTCTTGAAAGACATGAAAATCTATTTCTTAGCTTTCTTATAAGTATTATATTTTCGGCTCTTTTCATCTTCTATAGTAATTCTTCAACCAATTTACCAATAGGGTATAAGTAACACAGAAGAACATTTCAACACAAACTTAACATTCAAGAATAGAAAATATATCGCATATACGATTAAAAATTATGCATCAATAATCATTTTGGCTTCAGGAAGAGAAAAGGTACGAGAGATGCAATTGCACTGCTAGATGCCTAGAGAAGAATAAAGAAGTGTATATAGTATTTGTGGACTTAGAAAAGACGTTTGACAGAGTGGATTGGAATAAACTGATGGGGATTCTGAAGAAAATGGCGTGGATTGGAAAGAGAGGAGACTGTTCAGTAAACTTTATACGAAACAACGAGTCAGATTCAGGACAGAAGAAGAAAATGTCAGAAGAAATCCAAATAGAGAGAGGAATACGTCAAGGATGCTCTTTATTACTTATACTACTCAACATCTATTTGGAGGATTTAGTGCAGGACTGTTTTCAGAACATGGGAGGAATGACAGTAAGAGGAAGAACAATAAAGTGCATAAGATTTGCTGATGGTACGGCGTTGTTAGCAGAAGAGAAGATGATACTCAGGGATATGCTACTGGAGCTAAAAGACAGCTGTGAGCAGTATGGAATGAAGGTAAAATGTCAAAAAGATGAATATCATAGTCATAGGAAGAAACATAAAGAATAAATTTAAAACAAATTTTATAAATTATAACTTTTTTTGGGGGTTTAGTGTATGTTAAGTCATAGAGATTGATGTTTTAAAGTTTCGAAATTCGATACAAGTATATATGTATATTGGCTTATTTGAAAATCAACATGAATTGTAAAGGTAAAGAAGGTAAACTTGAGAATTCTAAATGAGGTAATAAAGCAAGTGGACAGCTTCAGATACTTGGGGTGTACCATATACAGAGACATGAGCTGCTGCCGAGAAGTCAAAAGGAGAATAGCAATAGCAAAGGAAGCTTTTAATAGAAAAAGGAGAATCTTCTGCGAACATTTAGAGAAAGAACTAAGGAAGAGACTAGTGAAGTGCTTTGCGTGGAGTGTAGCATTATATGGGGAAGAAACGTGGACATTACGACGGAGTGAAGAAAAGCGACCAGAAGTATTTGTAATGTGGATATGGTGAAGAATGAAGCGTGTGAAATGGACAGACAGGGTAAGAAACGTAGCTATTTGGAAAGAGTGGGTGAAAAAATAATGATGCTGAAACTGATCAGAAAGAGGAAAAGGAATTGGTTGAGTCACTGGCTGAGAAGAAACTGCCTACTGAAGAATGCACTGGAAAGAATGGTGAACGGGAGAAAAGTTCGGGGCAGAAGAAGATATCAGTTGATAAACAACATTAAGATATATGGATTATATGCGGAGACTAAGAGGAAGGCAGAAAATAGGAAAGATTGGAGACTGCTGGGTTTGCAGTGAAAGACCTGCCTATGGGCAGATTACTTATGTGTGTATTATTATTATTATTATTATTATTATTATTATTATTAATGTTATTTTGGAAACTGGCTTTCAGGTAATAGCTCCCTGTGAAGCAGACTCAAATAATTTCAAGGGAAAAATTGTTCCGGGGCCGGGCATCGATTTCGGGACTCTTCGCTTAGCGCACGAATGATCTACCGACTGAGCTACCCAGGAACCATACACGACACCGTCACAATTTTTCCCTTTATATCCACGCAACTCAAATGGGGTGACAAGACGCCAGAAACCCAACTGGCGTCTGGTCAGCCCATTTGATTTGTGTGGATATAAAGGGAAAAATTGTGATGGGTGTCTGGCGTCTTGTCAGCCCATTTCAGTTGTGTGAATATAAAGGGAAAAATTGTGACGGTGTCTTGTATGGTTCCTGGGTAGTTCAGTCGGTAGAGCATTCATGCGCTGAGCGAAGGGCCCCGGGATCGATGAGAGGCCCCGAAACAATTTTCCGCTGAAATTATTATTATTATTATTATTATTATTATTATTATTATTACTACTACTACTACTACTACTACTACTACTACTACTAATACTACTACTACTATTATTATTGTTTGAAATACACTTATTTCAATCCCATTTGAAGCCTATTAGTTGTTGGGAGTGTGAATATAATTCTTGTTACAGTATATCTATGCGCGATATCTGTAACTTTAATTCGCCTCTGCACAGCTGTAGAGCTGGAAGCAGTATTTCGTGAGCAATAATAGCTCTCTGCTGCTCCAAGGAGGAATCAGTTGCCCGGCCCTGCTCTATCACTATCCCACAGAATGTGTGATAGTGGATACATATTTCCAGAAATTTTAATAGCATTTCAAATTTTAAACATCGTTAACAGAAATGACTGTATTATTAAATTTAAATTCCAAAACTGTACTCAAAATATTGTGTGCATATTATTTGCAAGTAAAAAATTATCTTTCTGTGTATTTCATACGTAGTAATTGTGTTATAGTACGACCAGTTTCTAATGCTCTCTACAATGACTATGGAGAATGATTACACAAGTTTAGGTACTTCTGAGACCACAATAGATATATAAGGTCCTAAACAAGTACTGACCTGTTGATTCTAACTATTCATAATAATGTAGACAAGCTACTTTTTGTATGGGTAGCACTAAAGTCGTGTGAAATTGGACAAAGCAAAATTTGGAGTTTATATTTTAGAACACAGGCACGATAATCATAACGGCATTGCACTGATACCAGGATCAACGCAAACTGCACCGCTTATGCAAATTTTATTTCACCGGCTGGCGTGGGAGTATTCAATATCACAGTCCAGTGGTACTGCATACAAATGGGGAACGTAACTGATTGAATAGGGGGGGAGGTGGGGCCGGATCCTGTATAACATATTAACTTCAATTGCACAGACTCCGAATCTAGGACAATCTGTTGGAATTTGTAAAGTGAGAGAAAAATTATTTTGGTTGGGTTTATTTTCATAAAAGTGCTCGTGTTAATATGCATAATGTTATGGAGCCAGTTGGATGTAATTGCAGGGTGATCAGAATACAAAAAGGCTTACACGTGGCATTATCAAAATAATAGGTTGTAGGACTTAATCCACAACGTTTACAACATTCCACTACAAATTTGCATTAGCTTAACGTTTCCTTGAATTCTTTTAGCTATACGAAATAAAAAGATTAACATGACTTCAAATACATGCAAGTATATTTGCGACATATACAGAGTGTCCCAAATTGATGTATACACATTTTCAAACACTATTTCTCAGCAACGAAAAGAGACAAAAATACGATTTTTGAGGTTTTGCTTTCCGTAAGCCCTTACATGTTCAAAATGGCCTCCTTCCGCCACAGTACACTCCCAACAACGACGTACAACAGATGTTACTCCTAAGAGATTGACAGCCTTTTCTTGAAAGATGTATGGGTTTTCGTTAGCCCAGTACACACAATTGTGCTGGTTAATTGTGCCATTAAGTTTAAATGTGGCTTCACAGGACTAAACAATTAAGTCTTGAAAATCTTCCCTTTCAACACACATCTTCAAGAACCACTCATAAAATTCCAGTCGCCTATCTGACTTGTCCTCATTTAGTGCGTGGACACTCTCGGAATATAAGGCTTCCATTTTTGAGATCGCAAAATTCGATGAACACTGGATTTGCTGATACCAGTCTCACGAGAACATTGCCTCACTGACATATTTCGGGATCGTGCAAAAGCCTGCATGACTGCATCAACACACTCGTTATCAGTGGAACTTGTCTTTCAACACATTGCACCGTCCTGCCAACTTCAAACTTGTCTCGGATTCTTGTGACAGTTAACCTTGATGGTTGTGTTTCAAATTCAACCCTCCAACGTCGTTCAACCTCAACAACATTCTCCACTTTCCAATAACATTTCAGTATCCACTTACGTTCATCGAACGATAATTGCACCGCCATGTTTTTTTTTTATAAACAGATGAACATGTTTCTATGCTTTCCACTGATTTCTGAATCATAAACCGCAAAAATTTTATTCCTACCTCATTTCTTTGCTGTGAAATAGTATTTCAAAGAGTGTATACATCAATTTGGGACACTCCGTATAGTTTACAACATTATAAACGTTTATATTTGTCTTGTGTTCTGTCAGGCTCTCCACAAAAAACAACTGGATTATACAGGGAGTATGAAATTATCTTTACAATGTTAATAACCTTTACTTTTAAAGGCTTCTCCAAGTTTAACAGCGATCTCGTTCTATTCCCATTTACCACTGGTCTTGCTGTACTTCTCGTTTCAGCATTGAAATTTGTTTCGCCTATTTCTCCTGATACATACGCTGTACGTGACCATGTCATTACAGTGATAGTCTTTTTGGTACGCTACGCAATATTTTCATGTATGTTAGTTCCTTGTAAGATGGCTGCATTTCTAACAATGCTGCAATCTGAAAACCAGCTTAGTCTTTCGCCCATCCATCTCCACTGCTCTTAGTTGTTCTTTATTTTTCTCAGAAAGTGTCCGAACATCAGCGCTATATGTTAATATGCTATCTACAATAGTTAGAAGTAACATTCTTAAGAGAATCTCATTGGATATGCTGACTTCATACTATGCTGTTTAGCTGCTGGACCCCAATTAGCTTCTGGTTGAAGTTGCTCCAACGTAAACAACCCTGTTGGCTCCCTGGTCACATATAATTGTACACCATTTAGCTGTTCCACAAATTACATTTCTGAAACTCTTCAGGGTATACAGTATTCGAAGCGAAAATTCCTTTGTTATTCTTCATTGTTGTACTTACACCTAGTATGTCTCTGAAAGGTTGGAATTACACATTAGTAAAGAGGAAG
This sequence comes from Periplaneta americana, assembly GCF_040183065.1. NCBI lineage: Eukaryota > Metazoa > Arthropoda > Insecta > Blattodea > Blattidae > Periplaneta > Periplaneta americana. The sequence goes on along the minus strand of NC_091129.1, from coordinate 72,712,722 downwards.
AAGTCTCCAAAGGATGAAAACATGAAAATTCGAGAATATATTATTAACACATAAACAAACTTGTTAGGGTTGGCTTTACGAGAGCTGCAGCCGGGACGGTACCGTACACTTAGGCACGATTGACCCCTTGTGCACCCTTATATGCGATGATTTTCCAAGTTCGACAGGTGACTTGCGAGGTATTCGTGAATCCGATATTGACAGATGGGCCATCTTGCTTCAGCCCCTGATAGTGCCAGATCCCGGTTCGCGAACGAATAGCCTGATATGCCTCAGGGGCTAACAAGCCCTTTCTGCCATCGTCGGTTGACAGTTGGGCCATCCTGCCTCAGCCCCTGATAGTACCAGGTCCCGTCCGCATCCGAGTGGCCTGATGAGCCCCAAATCCTGCCGATATCAGCATTGGAAAACCTTTACTATCCCCAAGACTTCAATCCAGCGGATGATGAAATGAGGGGAAGGTGGAGAGTAATGGTGGAATGATAGAGAGAAAAGCCCTCTGCAACGTCTGCTTTCTCCACCACAAATTCCAACACGACTTGACCGGGGATCGAACCCGGTTTGCCTGGATGGAAGCGCAATAGCACTTGAGCTACAGGCGCGGCAAAACAAACTTATTCTTAACTACACGAACCACTTCAAACAAATCATTACAACAAGGATTCCAGAAGGTTATTTAACAATTCATAACTGAAATGAGACAGTAGAGCAAGCGAACAGATTCAAATACTTGGGATGTACTATAAGCAGTAACATGAGCTGCTGCCATGAAGTGAAAAGGAGGATAGCAATGGCAAAGGAAGCTTTTAATAGAAAAAGGAGCATCTTCTGCTGACCTCTCGAAAAATAACTAAGGAAGAGACTAGTGAAGTGCTTTGTGTGGAGTGTGGCACTGTATTGGGCAGAAACATGAATATTACGAGGAAGTGAAGAGAAGCGACTAGAAGCATTTGAAATGTGGATATGGAGAAGGATGGTGCGTGTGAAGTGGACAGATAGAATAAGAAATAAAGCTGTGTTGGAAAGAGTGGGTGAAGAAAGAATGATGCTCAAATTGATCAGGAAGAGTAAAAGGAATTGGTTGGGTCACTGGCTGAGAAGAAACTGCCTACTGAAGAATGCACTGGAAGGAATGGTGAACGGGAGAAGAGTTCGGGACAGAAGAAAATATCAGATGACAGACGACACTAAGATACGTGGATCATAAGCAGAGACAAAAAGGAAGGCAGAAAATACAAAAGATTGGAGAATGCAGGATTTGCAGTGAAAGACCTGCCCATGGGCAGAACACTTATGTAGGCATATGTATGTAGGTGTATGTATGTATGTATGTATGTATGTATGTATGTATGTATGTATGTATGTATGTATGTATGTATGTATGTATGTATGTATGTATATTATATATCTCAATTATGATTTATTCATTTTGAATCTTGCGTACACCACCACACACATACACAACACATCTAACCACCCCATACAACACAAACATGCTGCATTCAGGACAATGGCACACAGATTACTCAACATACCCATTAGCCAACAACACTACAATGAAGAAGTGAACACAATCAAATACATAGCACAAGAAAATGGTTACAACCCAAACATAATAGACAACATCATAAGGAAGACAAAACAAAAACTTAACAAACACAAAAACACACAAAATACAACACAAACACAAGAACACAAGAAATACATCACATTAACTTACGAAAACAAAAGCATACATAAGATCGCATCTTCATTCAGAAAGCAGAAATACAACATAGCATACAGAACATAAAACACACTACAAAGACATGTCAACACACAAACAGCACAAACAAATAAATACAACCACACAGGCGTATACAAACTCACATGTAATAGTTGCGACAAGTTCTACATTGGACAGACAGGCAGATCATTCCAAACACGCTACAAAGAACACATTAAAGCAATAAGCAGAAGACACAATACTTCTACATATGCCGAATACATAACTAATTCTAACCATTCATACAATAACATAAATACAGACATGGAAATCCTACACATACAACCCAAAAACCAAAAACTCAACACATTAGAACAATATGGAATATACAGACACACTAAAACACACCATAATCAAATTCTCAACACACAGATCAATTTCAGAACACACACACTATTTGACTCTACTTTTAACACGCAAACGCACCCCTACAAAAGGCAGCGATGTCGAGATGACGCCGAGATCTAGTAGGCTCTGATGATGGTCTACAGTATACACCGAAACAGCTGTAAGACACAGTGCTTATATAATTAACACTAGTAAGTTTGTATTTAATCAATCATTTGATGATTTATTATTTAATATACAATAGCAAACGAATAAATGAACACAAATTGCGTAATGCGAGAATCATTTGAAAACTAAGTCGCATCTCTATCCACAGCCTGCTTATACAGAGTTATTTGTATTACATTTTTATTAACACCGTATAGCAGCGGACGAAATAGACCTAAAATGAATTGCAATATTTTTCGTTTACGCCATTCGATATTGATGGTTCGTGGCCCATAGTGGACTAAGAAAGAAACCAATAATTTTCCCGTGGTAGTCTCTCAAAATGGAACTTTTTGGTCTTCAGAGTCTTTCTTTGTAACGAAAATTGTCGTTTATACATATGTTAATAGTTGTAAGAGAATCTTCAATGATGCACTGCATTGTAGAATATTTAAGAAAATCATTACGTTATGAGTAGGCTTCGTATTCCAGCTACCTAAAGACTGAAGTTTAAAGACACATTGGGTATATAGTACGCCGAACACAAGTAATGCAACGGATAGGGATATAACAAACAGGTCGTCGCTGCGTGTTCGTGGAGTACAGTCAACTCCCCACATTCTGAAGCTATACTAGTAAATGCATTCTTGAGCCATGATGTTAATTTTCGTCGTGATCTTTGCAATGAATAATAACGTGCATTCGTAAGTTACGGAACTTGAACATTTGCGGATGTCACTTGAAATGATTTTATATTGCAAGAAATTCTTCCAGTAGCACATGACGTTATTGGTGCATGATGCAGTACAAGATATTCCTATTGTCTGATATTTTTTTGTGTTTCCTTAGGGTATTGCAAATGTCGCTCATCATTGAAACCCCACTAATTTTCTATATACTTTTCTAGAAATTATCTAAAATGCAGATTATTTAATTTATTAATTGGAATGTTGGCATTGAACAATATGGTAGGCTACACAAATCCATGCTAAACGTAGAGTTAAAATATTAATAATTTTCAGATTTTTATGGTACCGGTTCTTTTGAATTGCGTTCAACACACTTTCTGTGCCTTTTGGTATTACAGTTCCTTTCATTGCAACTGTTGTTTTGTCACTTTTACATTTATTTTACACAATTTTGTGTAATGTTATCTATATTGATAGTGAAAATATTAGTTCAAATATCCTCAACTATACCCTGAAATATTACACGGTTGAGAGTGTTACCTAAGGAATTTTACCTCTGCAATGAACCTTCTGTCATAAATAAAATAATACAACTGGTGAGTGCAGTGATCGATAAGACTACTCACTAAAATTGAGTCCCGTTTTGACTTTCTAGAGGAAGAGAGCAGAGGATGCATAACTATTTTGTATACGCACGTACCTGTACCTGCACTGTGACGTCATATACATCGAATCAGGCAACTTGATTCTAGTTTATAGGTAGTTGGAATACGAAGCCTAGTCATTATTTATCACAGCATTACTAATTGAAGCATTCAATACCGTAATAAAATTGATTCTTTACTTAATAGTTGTTATGATTAATAGTTTTATGAGTAAATTACGTATAATTTTGCAAACAAATAGACTTAATTTTCCATAAGCTTGAGAGCCAAAGCCGATTGTATGTGGTTACCATGGACACGCATAATGACGGCTAATCATGAGAGATGGTCGACTGAATCTGTACACAAACTACGAGTTTGTTCTCATTTGGTACAACGCGCCACTATGTTTGTTAAAAGATTGGACCTGGGATACTCTGCGCGGCGTAACGGATGCTGAGAGGTTAAATTAAAAAGTGTGGAGCTCCCAGTATCACAGTGACATGTGTGAGTTTCCTCTGATTTCATTATGCCAATTAACATATGTGGGTCACGTACAGAAAACAAACATATGCAAGATAAAAACTATGTATACACATTTTCCAACCTTTCTCCCTTGTGCACCTATAATTATGCAGCTCCGTGTAACATGGGAACAATTTTAACTTTAGCAGTAGTGGAGACAATAAATTTCACCGTAAAAATATTATGCAGCGTAAACTTCAGTTACAATCCTACTATCTCGACTCATAATTTATTTGAAAAAACAGAACCTGTTGATAAAAAAGATCAATATTGCGTTTTAACAGTTACGGGAACCTCTTAATATAATAACCATTAGAAGTTTCACATGAATATTTTTTTTAATTTTTCCACACAGAACATTCATAAAAACTAAGCTATCTACAGTGAAATAAGTCACATCTATTAAAAATGTATCCTATAACAAAAGAAAGTAATTGTTGACGTAGCAAGTTTTTTAAACTGCTCTAATTTCTGTTGCAACCACGATAGATTCTTGATCATTTTTTAAATTACTAGATTTAAGTTACTGCAGAGCATGTAGTTACATATCACTCGTGACTAGTGTTGCAAGTGTACAGAATTACTATTATTTTATACTTATCGTTAAAAAAATGCATTTTATTATTAGGCCTAATATTCGCTTAGTGTAAAGAAATGCTATAAATTTGTGTCTTAGTGTTAAAAAATGTGCATTTTATTATTAGATCTAATACTCACTTAGTGCGAATAAATACTCTAACTTTGTACTTAGTGTTAGAAAAATGTGCATTTTATTATTGGATCTAATACTCGCTTAGTGTGAAGAAATACTATAACTTTGTAGGCTTACTTAGTGTTAAAAAATGTACACTTTATTATTAGGCCTAATACTCGCTTAGTGCAAAGAAATACTCTAACTTTGTACTTAGTGCTAAAAAATGTGCATTTTATTATTAGGCCTAATACTCGCTTAGTGTAAAGAAATACTGTATTTTTGTACTTAGTGTAAAAAAAAGTGCATTTAATTACATTAGTCAGCAAACTGAAACTTTTTTCCTGTATCTCGTTTGTAAATTTGTGATTTCACCTAATTTCGGAGTGCTGAATTCTATGGAAACATCCGTTTCTTTCTATCACGTCACATTTTATAGATACACAATACTAACACAAAGATAGTAATAGTACAATATTGGCAAACATTTTCATTTTCAATATAAACATAACGTAACACTCAGGGCCAACGAAAGTTTTCTTGGTAACGTAAAACATTTATATAAACTAACAAAAGCATTAAATAATTCAAACTAATCCAAGATATACTCAGGGACAAAAAAAACCGGACACTTTAATATTTGCTGGTATTTTGCAAAACATTATCTTCTCATACAATATTATGGTAGCCATCTGTTGTTATGGAGACGCGTATACATTGTTGATTGTTTTTTGTTTTATAAACAAGCCATTACAACCAAATATTCCAATTTTGCTTTCGGAGTCTCAGCTATAACAATTTTGTCTCAACCATTTTGTGCTTCATTATCGTTATCATTCGTTATTTCTTTGTTTTTACATTTTCTGAGTTTAAGTGGGGTTGTAACATTTGTCTTAAAACAAGATGCGACCTGAAGATGTGGCTCGAGCTGTAGCCCTTTACGATGATGGACGCAGTGTACGTTACATTACAAATGTTATGAATATGGCTAGAAGCATAACCCATGATGCCATAAAACGGTATAGAGAGAGACCCTAGAATATACCAGAAGACCAGGTTCGTGTCGTCCAAGAGCTACAAATCCAAATGAAGACAGGTATATGGTGTTGAGAGTTCTTAGGGAGCGCAACCTGCCAGCTACTAGTGTAGCCCAGCAATTTGTTAACATGCATGGACGCCCAATTTCGGCCAAAACAGTTAGAAGGAGGTTGAAAGCAAGTGGACTGATATCAAGTAGACCTGCAACTGGTCCCAGACTTCTCAGGATGCATCGAGTTGAACGACTGCGTTTTGCAAATGATCACAGGGATTGGAGAAATGGACAGTGGAGCTGTGTTCTGTTCACCGATGAGTCCCGTTTCAATCTGTGCTCACCTGATGAACGTGAAAGAGTTTGGAGAAGGAGGGGAGAACGATTTTCACAGTGTTGCATTTCCGAAAATGTGCCGTATGGAGGTGGTGGAGTGATGGTTTGGGCAGGAGTGTGTACGGATGCTCGTACAGAGTTGGTTTTTGTTGAAAATGGAAGACTAACAGCTGATAGGTATATAAATGAATGTTTGGCTGATCATGTTGTGCCATTTGGCCAATTTGTAGGCGATAATTTTGTTTTAATGCATGATAATGCCCATGCGGTCGGAGATTATCTCCAAGAAGTGGGAATCCATGTTCTTCCATGGCCAGCAAGGAGTCCAGACATGAACCCAATTGAACACGTGTGGGACATGCTGGGACGGCGTGTTAAGAATAGACGACCGAGACCAGAATCGTTACAAGAGTTGAGGCGAGCACTTGGCGAAGAATGGGAACTTATTCCTCAAGAAGACATTGCTAAACAAATTGAGAGCATGCCAAGACGTATGGATGCAGTTATTCAAGCCAGAGGGGGTAATACCCGTTACTAAAAAGAGTTTTTAATGTTTAAGGCACCATAAAATGAAAAAACAGTTAGACCAAACGATGCCATATTTATACGCCCTTTGTAATTTTTTTGTAAATTTTCTCATCAGAGATTTTTTTTCAAATGTTGTCGTATAAGGTGCTAAATGAAACATTATTTTGTTTAAATGGGTTTTGTTTCATTTTGAAATAATTGACAACAAAATACAAGCAAATATAGAAATGTCCGGTTTTTTTGTCCCTGAGTGTATTATAATTTGCAATGTTTTATGACAATTTCCTTCAGCAAAATGAGATGACAATACTTTCCTTTTGTTCGCTGTCTTAGCCGTCTCTCTTAAAAGAAATCAACAGTAATCACCCGTCATTGAAGGGTTCTAATGACCTTGGTAACAGCGCTCCAAGATAGGGATGCCTTGGTTAAAGCGTTCACCCTGTTTGTGGCTACAAGCATCACGGCTTTTTTTTTTTTTTTTGAAAAAGTTAGAGTGTGAGTGTAAAAAATGAATTTTCAATGACATTTTATACTCCATATGCTTATACAGCAGTTATCCAGTAAACCAGTCACTGTGAACATATACTCTTTTGAAAACTTTTCTCAATCTATATGACATCTAAACACAGAGTGTAATCAGCATAGCCACTAATTTATTATACAATTTCCCTGGGAAATACGAACACAAAAACTTAAAAATATAAAAACTTTGTATAAAATCTAAAATATTCCAAAAACCTTACGTGATACAGCAATTCCGCAGGCATATTCGGATCCTACGACTAAAGATTGATATGAATTGTTGTATCGCACACCAGATGTAAAATGGCTGTCAACCAGTGTTATTAGACCTAATACTTGCTTCGTGTAAAGAAATGCTGTAACTTCTTACTTATGGTTAAAAAGAATTGTGCATTTAATTATGAGGCGTAATACTTGCTTATAGGCCTACATATTGTTAAAAAATTGTGCATTTTAATATTAATACTCTTTTATTAATTCTTCTTTACAGAAATTTAACATTATATTCTGACAAGTTCAAGCTCTAATCTGATTAATATGGTTTAAGAAAAAAAAATTACACCAACAGGATACGTTTTAGATCTATCACAGTTTAAATTTAGTAATGTATCGTAAAATCACTATTCCAGGAAATAAGAGATTTCTGAATTCTTTAAATCTGCAGCGTTACACTAAAACATTTATTTTTCTAACAATAATCACCAAACGAACGCCACATTAAACTAAAGAATTAGATTACAAAGTGAATGACCATTTTCGACCATTGCAGGTCCAGTCACAAGATCTTGTACCGTGCTTTTTCAGTGTTTGAACATCATCTCCATAAAATAAACTGAAACAGAGACCAATTCTAGACTGATAAAAGTTGCTTCACTACTGCTGTCGACTTGCGTGGTAAACTTTTCTGATACTATTGGAAGAGAATCACTACTATCCAGCACTGCTACCTTGGAGACGTTTTGTGCTAGACGTATTGCCAACCCACAACAGATGACGTCACTAAGGTTCGCCGTTTATCTAGGTTTCGAAGTAGAAAAAGCCCGCATGTTCCTAGTCCAGTCCCCTTCATGCGTCGTTAGTCGGATATTTGCGAATGCTATGGAATAATAATGATCTCGGATGAAACGATGTTCATACATAACAGACGGAAACAGAAAAAACCCAGAAAAAAAACAAGCAAACACATGCGTCCTAGTCCGCTACAATTGTCACAGATTTTTCAATAAAATATTCCAGGTCTGGCCAGGACTCGAAAATTATCGCCTGTGTCAGAGGCTGATGGTTTAGAGTACTAAGACATCGTATGCACAAAGTAGCCAAAAATTTAATTTCAGTTGTATATTATAATTTATAATATTTATCGAGAGTTTAGGGATACTCCTATTTCGTCACGAGGACAGTGATCCTTTCCGCTAGGAAGGAAATTAATTCGGAAAGCCAAGTTATTCGATTTCCAAGTTTGAACACAATACCTTACCAGAGACTGTTTAGATTATTCCAATCATGTCAGAACTAATGGGCTCATTTTTCTTCTCCGATTTATATAAGATAGCGAAATTTATTAACTAACATTCACATCATTGGGGTGTGCTATAAGTAGTAACATGAGCTCCTGCCAAGAAGTCAAAAGGAGAATAGCAATGGCAAAGGAAGCTTTTAACAGAAAAAGGAGCATCTTCTACTGACCTCTGGAGAAAGAACTAAGGAAGAGACTAGTGAAGTGCTTTGTGTGGAGTGTAGCATTGTATGAGTGCGGAAGCATGGACATTACGACAAAGTGAAGAGAAGCGAATGGAAGCATTTGAAATGTGGATATGGAGAATGATGAAGCGTGTGAAATGGACAGATAGAGTAAGAAAAGGAAGCTGTGTTGGAAAGAGTTGATGAAGAAAGAATGATGCTGAAACTGATCAGGAAGATAAAAAGGAATTGACTGGGTCACTGGTTGAGAAGAAACTATTGTGAAGGATGGAATGAAAGGAATTGTGAACGGGGTATAAGAAGACATCAAATGATAGACGACATTAAGATATATCTATCATATGCGGAGACAAAAAAGGAAGACAGAAAATAGGAAAGACTGGAGAATGCTGGGCTTGCAGTGAAATACTTGCCCTTGGGTAGAACACTATGAATAAATAAATTATTATTATTATTATTATTATTTTTATTATTATTATTATTATTATTATTATTATTATTATTATTACTTACTTACTTACTTACTTACTTACTGGCTTTTAAGGAACCCGGAGGTTCATTGCCGCTCTCACATAAGCCCGCCATTGGTCCCTATCCTGAGCAAGATTAATCCAGTCTCTATCATCATATCCCACCTCCCTCAAATCCATTTTAATATTATCTTCCCATCTACGTCTAGGCCTCCCCAAAGGTCTTTTCCTCTCTGACCTCCCCACTAACACTATATGCATTTCTGGATTAGTCCATGCGTGCTACATGCCCTGCCCATCTCAAACGTCTGGATTTAATGTTCCTAATTATGTCAGGTGAAGAATACAATGCGTGCAGCTCTGCGTTGTGTAACTTTCTCCATTCTCCTGTAACTTCATCCCTTTTAGCCCCAAATATTTTCCTAAGAACCTTATTCTCAAAAACCCTCAAACACTGTTCCTCTCTCAAAGTGAGAGTCCAAGTTTCACAGCCATACAGAACAACCGGTAATATAACTGTTTTACAAATTCTAACTTTCAGATTTTTTGACAGCAGACTAGATGACAAAAGCTTCTCAACCGAATAATAACAGGCACTTCCCATATTTCTTCTGTGTTTAATTTCCTCCCGAGTGTCATTTATATTTGTTACTGTTCCTCCAAGATATTTGAATTTTTCCACCTCTTCGAAGTATAAATCTCCAACTTTTATAGTTCCATTTCGTACAATATTCTGATCACGAGACATAATCATATACTTAGTCTTTTCGGGATTTACTTCCAACCCTATCTCTTTACTTGCTTCAAGTAGAATTTCCGCGTTTTCCCTAATCGTTTGTGGATTTTCTCCTAACATATTCACGTCATCCGCATAGACAAGAAGCTGATGTAACCCGTTAAATTGCAAACCCAATTATTATCATCATCATTATTATTATTATTATTATTATTATTATTATTATTATTATTATTAGTAGTAGTAGTAGTAGTATAGTAGTAGTATAGTAGTAGTACAGTAGTAGTACAGTAGTAGTAGTAGTAGTACTTTATTTGTAATTGCAGTAACGTTTTAGGTCCCTAAAACTGTATTTTAATGCCTCATTTCGATTATTATGGAGCCTAGTTGAGGTGTCTAAAAGTTGGTTAATGGCTTAAATATTCGAAGTCTAGTTATAACGTATAAAATATAATATATGTTTTTGCAGGTATCATTATGGCATTAATAGGTTTTTTATACTTTCAACGGACTCAACGTACCTATGATGTGCGATAAACTTGCTAGAACGCTGTACGTATTAGGAAGAGAGTGAGATGGAGATACTATACGTCACTCCTTCTTCTAACGGAGGCGTCTTGCGGTCAACATTGTACTAGCCAAGACCCATAAGACCAATGATTTTTTCTTAAGGTGGAATAGTCCATACTGCAGCGTAAATTGTTAACTCGCAACTTGCACTCCGTACCGAAAGAGCTACTGTTCTCCAGCCAGGAGATTAACCGTGAAAGGAATGTGCTTACTATTGCGTCATCTATTGGGGCGAAGTAGATAGATAATATTAACGTTATAACGTGAGTTTAAAAAACATTCGCTCTCCTGCATATGTTATTTAAAAGACCAGGAAATTAACCGTGATCTAATTTTGTAACTATGGTAGTATAAATATATGTGTATCAGTGTTATCGTTTGTGCTTTAAGAGTTAACCAATGGAGATGCGTGTACCCACTTGTGTGACCTTATGACATCAACGTTCATTCATAGCATTACCCCGCTGCGTCTCATTCCCCTGAGACTTTCTCCTAGTTGGAGTACAGCAGTATGATCGATATACATCTAACTTGTACTCAAAGTAACCAAACTCAGGACTCTAGTAATGATATACTAAGAGAACTTATTATGTCTCACGTAATTCACATTTTTTAAACTTCTCACAAATTGCATGGTCTGACACAAACATGTCGATTATATCCTGGAATTGTCCCCTAATCATTTAGGTACACAATAATACTTCTTATGTGTGGGCATAAGCCAAACTGAGTAAGCAAAGTTTAATGTTACGAACGACATAGGCCTATTCTTGAAGATGCAGACAGTAATACTTCCGAAACATCAAATACTTCACACTTCAACACGTTTGAATCTGTAAAGAGCTACAGCGCAAGACAACCTCGTGAAAATCCCAAATATCAAACATAAAGTCCTTGCGAAGGGAGTAAAGCGATCATAACCGTCTCCACTGAAGCATTCCACTGGACACGAGTCTGGGCTGAATCAATACAATTCCCAACGCCTTATCCTGGTTCTCTCAATTCCAATCCAATACATTGCTCCCATCTGTGTCCTGATCTCCCTAAGGGACTTTTCCTGTCGGACTTTCTAACTAAAATTGCAAACTTTTCTGGTTTTGTTAGTATTGCATGCCTCCCACAACACCAGATCAGTGGCGGAGCCTTCGTCACGTGGAACATGAAACAATATACAGAGTATCCCTCTCGGACTTCCCTGATTTTGACTGTTTATGAAAAGAAGACCAAAGGTACATGGAAATTTTTGTCGTTTTTAGTTGGAATACTTGAAATCCCGAAAAGACAAAGTATATGATTATGTCTCGTGATAACAATATTGTGTGAAATGTACATATAAAAACTGGAATTTTTTTCCTCTGAGGAGGTGGAAAAATTCGTATATCTTGGAGCAACAGTAACAAATATGAATGACACTCTAGAGCAGTGATCGGCAAAAGCTGTGTCGCGACACATGCCCCTGTCTCCACTCAAGTGTAACCATGACATCATATCCCCACCCTCTGTTTACAGCCATCACTTCGATATAAGCAAATACTCTCTAACATTAATACTGGAAAGCTTTCCTGTTTAGCATTGCAAGCGGCGGCGAAAAGTAACAGTGCTGCCATCCAGCGGCTTGAAACGTTCGCACACTCCGTGCGTCGTGCTGGGTTACGTGAAGAAAAGAGGAGAGGTGTGCATTTGATTTCAATAAGAAGCTGCAAAGCAATAAATAGTATACTTTAGAGTCACTTTGTTCATAACATTTTTAATTAATAACAAATTACAAAGTTATTAGAATAGAAATGAATTGATAAATTCTCATATTTTCAAATTTGATGAAATTTAGTTGTGCATGACTTTAGCAGCTTTCATACATCGCTTGTTTTGTTTTTTAGCTGTATGGTTGTCCATTTTATTTTTGATGTAACAATTTATTAACACATTGAAATATTTATCAATGAAGACATTGGCACATTCCCTGCAAATGGACATGTTAACAGGGAGCACTACCATTTTAACTAAGGTAGTTCTTTTTTTACACCAATTCTAGTTTTACAAATAACACTATCAATTTCTTTGAAAACATTAGGACACAATTGGCTGAGCATTAGAGAAACATCATTAGGGAAAACAATTTTTGAATCTTTACAGTATTTTTTATTTGCGATGTGCGTTGTTACGTCATCGTTGGGGTTTTCTTTACAAGATAAATTTCTTCGACAAATTTCGTCATTTATTCTGCTACACATCCAACCTGCAACATAAGCCCTTGCATTTTCTTGCAACACGGTTTCTTCATTTGTATGCTGTACATTTTTGTCATCAACAGTTACATCCAAATCGGAGACATCTGTAATACTGCCTTCCCATTTTTTTCTTTCTTTTTAAGCGCACTTGCGACATAATGAATTCATCATTAGAAAGAATTTTGATTAAATCAGTATTTGAACTGGTTGTCTTCAGAGCTCTCACTTCCGCCCGAAGAGATTAAATAATTTTTTTGTGTTTAGATTCCAACTTTTGAGCTGCAATCAATTTCTTAGAAAGTGTCTTTATCTGAAGATCTTGAGCCATCTTTGACCTTTTAGGATTTCTTGCATCTTAAAAAATAAACAGGGACTTAATTTAGTGAAATATTAATAACGTCTTGAAAGTCTAGGCCTAGGTAAATAATATTTTGCGAATAACTAACTGATTCAGTTTTTATGAGAAAACATGAATTCACACATTTTCTTCACAAAATCAATAATTCGTATTTTTATGTTATGTATCACAATATCCGTCTATTTAGTTTGAAAAAGTCATGACGTTCAGTATTTTATATGGAGAAACTATAAAGAAATTCTGTTTGGTATGATGGAAGTAAAGTAGTTTTATGCAGTTTAATAACTGATTCACTTAGCACAGAGAATATGTTATTGCTAATGTACTATCTGATTATGAGGTACCTGGTAGAGGACTATCGTCGTTTCTGTCTGGAATCGGAGAACCTGTCGCCTCCTCGATGGAAGGTCTAATGCGTTTCTTTGGGGACCTTCGCGGTTCTTTCATCGTACTTTGACCCATATTTTCGGAAGAAGGAGCTGTTAAATTCAGTGAAGGAATAGCGATTCTTTTCAGTCTGTTATTTAAAAAAAATATTAAAAATTAACAGGTCTATGACTCATTTGAAACTTCGGTACTTTTCCAATTACACCTTATTTTTACTTACCCCTGACTTTTCAAATTAGGGTTATTAAAGTCCGATAATCTAAAGTGATCTGAACATATTCTGTGATTTTTGTACAGATTCTCTGTTCCTCTAGTTTTAAACGTTTCGTCTATATCCTGTCTTTTACATTTATTTACCCATATGGCACATCTATAAGACAAAAACAAATAACAGTAATAATAATAATAATAATAATAATATGGTGATGATAATGATGATGATGATGATGATGATGCTGGTGAGGATACGAGACCTGTCATGTGAATCGTGCGAGTGGGGAAAGAATGAGCTAACAGAAAGAGAGTTTGTTTCATGATTAAAATTATACGAATCTACTGACACGCAAGTTCATCTCAGACTAATTATCTTCCTTCTCCATACCCATTGGTGATAGCCACAACACATGATAAGGTCACAGAACAAGTTATCTACTGTCTCCTCTACTGTAATAATAATAATAATAATAATAATAATAATAATAATAATAATAATCATCATCATCATCATCATCATCCTGTGGCAGAAAAGTAATAGACTACTCGTATTTACATGACTACTCACTCACCTATTTGTATCTTTCGGAAATCTGAAGAACGATCTAGCATCTTTTTGCCAAGCGTAGTTTTTACAGAAGAACCCAGAACAAACAATTCCACTTTTCCCTGACATTTTGTGGAACAACCATGAGAATAATCCTTACGACTTACACCACGTGTTGAAGTACAAAACTCTTGTTAGATGCAGTTTACCGCGCTACGTGTCACGTTACCCTCACTGTCAACATTCCCTGCCGCTAGATAGCACTGATGAGTCATTCGCCTCTCTTATCGTGAACTTTCCAGTATTAATATTAGAGAGTATTTGATATAAGTAAAGACATTTATCAGCAGCGGACGTCCGCATGTAATGTTACAAGTGTGTAGGACGATATGTTTCGATGTCTTTTCGAAAACAGATAGTAAGTAAAAACTTAATTTTAAGGAGCATGGAAGGAAAAATATTTATTTTGTACACATGGCAAAAATATGAGATACTTAATTTGTTGTAAAATTTTAAATTAAGTATAAGTACGTTGTCATTATTTTTCTTATTATGAAGACTACCACGCCCTTACCTGTAACTTGAATAATACGCGAACAATAAAAAGTAACGGCTTCTGTGTCTTAATCGGGGTAAAATACTTCGACATTTTTTTCGACGTATGTAGTGTAATTTGAATATTTCATTAATAAATAAACAATAAAAAATATCGGCTTCTATGTCTTAATCGGAGTAAAATACTTCAACGTTTTTTTGAAGTACTGGATGTTCATTTCAAAGTGTGCCGTGACGTCATTGTTGTTGGGTCACCGATTTGAAGCGAGTTTCAGCTTATATGTTAGAGTAGTTGCCTATTATTTAAGGCGTTCTTCAATCTGAACTTGAGAACGTGTACGGTATAACTTGAACGTCGTAGCAACAGATGGCGGTCTGTACGGTCTGTGTGCTACCATAACCTCTTTCGAACTGTGTTTTGCGCCGGCAAGTCGTACGCAGGGTATTTGTTATCATCGGTTGCGTACGGTAACATTCCACAACACAAATCAAATGCTCCGTGTCCATGTTGACCGTCGAAGTTAATGTCAACAAATACGTAAGTAATCGTCTTAACCCTCTCCCCATATCCTGACAGTACGTATTTCCAAACAGTTCACATTCCTGCCACTACCGGCGTTACCGTACGTATCGGTACGTACTCTTCAGTATGAACGCCGTACTTGCTAGGCAACTTCTCTGCCTCTTAGGTTATACACCTCTGCGGAAGTGTAGGAAGATTGAATTCTCTAGGCTCATCGGCTAGCCACATGACGGCATACAGCGAGCCATGACACACTTTGAACTGAACACCCAGTATGTAGTGTAATTTACAACTTCGTGACCAGCCTGGTACGTTTTAATTTCAAATTACTGCGGATGTAAAGTACGCGTACTTTCTATGTTAAATAAGAAAATAAATTTATGTTATTTTATTAATAATACGAAAGTAATTACTAGGGGGATAAAAAATTAACATGGAAAAAAGTGTGTACAGTTAATAAGTAGAAGAATATTATATTCCTTTCGTTTTTTGGTCACAGTCCGTCTCTGCATTGTTATTCACTGCATTACCTGAGGAGATACCCACTCCACCCCTCTCCCTGCGATAGTGGTGTGCGGATTGCATTTCTATTACGTCACAATTTCGTGGTGTTTGGCAACCAGTGCTATAGAGAATATTAAACGCAGAATAAATATGGGAAATGCCTGTTATTATTCGGTTGAGAAGGAGAAGCTATTGTCATCCAATCTACTCTCAAAAAGCTGAAAGTTAGAATTTATAAAACAGTTATATTAGCGGTTGTTCTCTATGGTTGTGAAACTTGGACTCTCACTTTGAGAGAGGAACAGATGTTAAGGGGTGTTTGAGAATAAGGTGTTTGAGAATTGGAAAATATTTGGGGCTAAGAGGGATGAATTTACAGTTGAATGAAGAAAATTACACAACGCAGAACTGCACGCATTTTATTCTTCACTTGGCATAATTAGGAACATTAAATCCAGATGTTTTTGATGGGAAGGGTATGTAGCTCGTATGGGAGAATCCAGATAGGCCTCATAATTTAAATCTTTTACCACCTAAATTGGAACACAAAAGAAAGAAATCTGGATGCAAAAGCGACTTTTTCTTCAAGCGTTTTCTCTTCTTACCCCGTCTTAAATACTATTCGGTAGCTTGGCATTTCATGTGTAATTTTGGTAAGACCTATCGTCTTCTGTTGCAATATTAAGACAAATATTGTGTTTATTTCTGTGACTTTTTTTCGGGAGTGGGATACAATAAATTTATCTCGACAACTTTACATATAACCAACCGACATCGAACATGACATATCCCAACATATTCAGTTAGAATATTACAAAAAATACTCTGTATAATTAAACCTCCCCGGTAAAAGGATGTAACATCAGATTCCTGAAATATGTTGCGTACAGTACGATTCCAATTCTGTGAATGGTTATAAGTAGGCTTCGTAATCCAGCTACATAGTAAACTGAAATGAGATTGTCTGATTCGAAGTATATGTGACGTCACAGCGCTGGTATAAGTACGTTCGTATACAAAATAGTTACACATCCTCTGCCCTCATCCTCTAGAAAGTCAAAATCAGAACGCAGTCATAGTGAGTAGTCTTATCGATCACTGCTCTTACTAGTCGTATTATTTAAATAAATACATATTTATGACTGATTGAAGTTTCATTGCAGAGGTAAAGTGCCTTAGATAAGACGCTAAAGAGTGTAATATTGCAGGAAATACTTAAGGATATTTGAACTAATATTTTCACTGTCAATATAGACAACATTATATATAAATTGTGTAAGATGAACGTAAAAGTGATAAAGCAGTCCACTGAAAGACACTGAAATACCAAAAGGCACAGAAGTGTGTTGAACGTAATCCAAAAGAATCAGTATCATCAAAATCTGAAAATTATGAAGATATTAACTCCACGTTTAGCATGAATTTGTGTAGCCTACCATGATGTTCAGTGCTAACATCCCCATTAATAAATTAAACAATTTACATTTTAGGGAATAACTAGAAAAGTAGATAGAAAATTAGTGGGTTATCAATGATAAGCGACATAATTATGCAATATACTAATGACACACGAAAAAATATCAGACAATAGGAATATCTCGTACGTCATGCACCAATAATGTCATGTGTTATTGAAAGAATATCTTGCAATATAAAATCATTTCAAGTGACATCCGCATATGATAAAGTTCCGTAACTTACGAATGCAAGTTACTATTCACTGCAAAGATCACAATGAAAATGAACATCACGGCTCAAGGATGTGTTTTCTAGTATAGCTTCAGAATGTCGGGAGTTGACCTTACTCCACGAACACGCAGCGACGACTGTTTGTTTATATCCTTATCCGTTGCATTACTGTGTTCGGCGTACTACAGTATATACCCAATGTGTCTTTAACTTCAGTCTTTAGGTAGCTGGAATACGGTGTCAAGTTATAAGCGTACGATGGCTTAGTAAACAATGATGATGCCAGTTCAGTTCAGGCACTGGCACTGGCACCGAGCACATCACAGACGGTAAGAGATGTCTGTCAAGCGGACATCTTTAAACGTGCAACAAAAACTGCAAGTTATCCGTCGAGTTGAAAGTGGCGAAAACTTTAAACGTATCGCAAGTAATTAGTACAAGATTAGTGCTCTCACATGATTTATAATGTTGCTGCCTGCTGGGCTATAATTTTCATTGAAACTGTAAAGACAAGCTGGAATAAATTACTTAGATATTATGTAGTCGAAAGGACGACTTCTGAATAAAGAAACCTTATGTAAAATCCAACAGTGAATATGATGCAGGAACCACCAGAGCTGTTTGTAAAAAACCATTAATTATTAATTGTTTTTCTTTAAGAGCAGAGTAAAACTATACGAGTCGGACTGTGTTCTTGTGAAATTTGTATCCATGCCTTGACTTAAGAAGTATTTGCAGAAGTTTCGGGAAAACATCTTTATTGAGAATTAAGTGAAATCTTATTGTGTTCATTTTTTTTCTCAAGCGAAGTTGCTGTTCAACAGCATCGAAATGTTACATCAAATAACACTGCGTATTTATTTTGGTACTATCGTAATTAAGGATCTTTTCCTAGTACGCCTGCATCGCTGCAACCTTGGCAAACCGAAAAAGTGAGCTCTTTCTGTGATGGGTTTTATACAGAATTGAAGTTGTAGTGTAGTTGGAAAATGTATTTTTGAAGAATTTATTTATAAAAATAATTATAGCATTCAATGGCTAAATAAACTTGTATCCTTGATTAGTCAAATGGTTGTAACAGTAAATATAGACCTAATGAAACATGCCTCTGAAATTATGCCTCTTTAGTTTCCTTTCTCCTGAAACATTAATTACAGTTTTGTCGGTTAAATCCTTATTCCGGACAGGTCTTCATATTCTCTGAACGTCTCTAGAAAGTGAGCTACAAACACTATGTTTTGACGACGACTATTTTACGCATAACAAAGGGCCCGACTAACTTGTAATCTCAAATTAGAATATCACGATATACAAGAAATACAAATAGATTAAATATCACGATACACACCCTGTATATTTATCTGAATTTTTTTCGGCCGTGGATACAAATAGCTTGTTTCGACGACTGTACAAACAACCTGCATTGGGCATGACTAATAGCCTAGCGCGACAAATGGCGCCTCTGCGAGGGGTTCAGTTTCCAATACAATGCGAATTGGAAGCGGAGATCATGTTCGCGGCGAGGTGGATAATGTTATAGATGGCAGCACAGTGCATAAAACTTTCCCTAACATTTGCCAGTAGCAACCAACATTTCATGAAGCCTATACTCGTCCGTGGGTCCATGATGGATGGAGGGTTTATCGACAGCTACAGTGCTGCCAGACAGGCGGTGAGGGGGTGTTGCGTCCGCCAGGGTTGCATATGTTTCCATGCCGAAATCAGTTCTACACCACGCCACCAAGGCTACACACGGGAATCCCTGGTTATTTGACTCTAGGTATTTGTGCCAAGGGGGCCCGCGAGGTCGTTCCACACATAATACAAGTTGCATTAGTATTCAAAAAAGTAGACACCGCCGTTTGGGTGTAATTCGATTCGTTATCTGTCCTCTTCCAGCTCTTCCACCTTGCTTCACAAATTTTGCTGAGCCGTTACACTACGGATACAGGATAATACTCCTGCCACGTGATGTCAGCACGGAGCCTACGCTAAAAATATAGCGATAACGGACAAACATCTCCATTTGAAGGAGAAAGAAATGGCTGACCAAACTTCTTTTAGCTATTCTTATTCAGGGGCAGAAATCTATGTTAAATTTTCAAAGAAATTCACATTAAGCTACAATATCGCATTTAGAAATGTATAGTTTTATCGGTAAATATAGGAAATGTTATATCTCAACATACACAATACCTAATTTATTATTATTCTTATTATTATTATTATTATTATTATTATTATTATTATTATTATTATTATTATTATTATTATTATTATTTTGTACGAAATAGAAATATAAAAATTGGAAATTTATCCTTCGAAGAAGTGGAAAAATTCAAATACCTGGGAGCAACAGTAACAAATATAAATGATACTCGGGAGGAAATTAAACACAGAATAAATATGGGAAATGCGTGTTATTATTCGATTGAGAAGGTTTTATCATCCAGCCTGCTGTCAAAAAATCTGAAAGAATTTATAAAACAGTTACATTACCGGTTGTTCTTTATGGTTGTTAAACTTGGACTCTCACTTTGAGAGAGGAACATAGGTTAAGGGTGTTTGAGAATAAGGTGCTTAGGAAAATATTTTAGGCTAGGCGGGATGAAGTTACAGGAGAATGGAGAAAGTTACACAACACAGAACTGCACGCATTGTATTCTTCACCTGACATAATTAGGAACATTAAATCCAGACGTTTAAGATGGGAAGGGCATGTAGCACGTAAGGGCGAATCCAGAAATGCATATAGAGTGTTAGTTGGAAGGCCGGAGGGAAAAAGACATTTGGGAGGCCGAGACGTAGATGGGAAGGTAATATTAAAATGGATCTGAGGGAGGTGGGGTATGATGATAGAGACTGGATTGATCTTGCTCAGGATAGGGACCTATGGCGGAATTATGTGAGGGGGCAATGAACCTCCGGGTTCGTTAAAAGCCAGTAAGTAAGTAAGTATTATTATTATTAATATTATTATTATTATTATTATGTAAGCATTTAAAACAGTAAAACGTAAGAAGTTGTACGAAATATTACACATAAAATATAGAAATGCAAGTACAATTACAATTACTTCAAGTTATATAAAGATTATACGTATATACGCTCTTCCAATTAAACATTAGTAACCAATTTTAGAATAAAATTTGTAATTAATGCTACCATTATTACTTTAGTTATGACTTTTGTATTTTTTATGTTTTTTATAATAATAACGTATTACGATAAATAGGCCTATTTCTCTTTTCAGCAATTTAATAACGCTCAATGTTTTAATTAATTATTACGAACTCTAAAAAAAAAGAGTTACTTTTAGACCACATGCGTAATTAGCTGGATGAAGTTAAATAAAATTATATCCAAATTTGTTCTTGCAGAAGAAATGTTAAAAAAATGTATATTAGTATAACTCACGATTTCTTTCAAAATGAAATATGGATCGTGTAGGATATAGGAATTAAATATAGTTTGAAAGTAATTAGGCCTACATAAAAATGCAAAATAAAGGCTTCACGGAGAAAATGTCACTAAGGACAAAGAAGGAGGAAACCAATGGGAACAACTAAGCAAATTAAACTCTCTCTTTTTCTCTCTTTCTCTCTTGTACAATTTCATAGGAAAAATTTATGCTATATAGGCCTACATGCCGTTACTTAAATTTTAATAATCAGTGTACTGATAATAAAACGAGCATAACGTTGAGAAGTCACGAAAGACATACCTAATCTTAAAATATACTGTTGTTACTGTTCAGTCAACTGTCCGAAGACAGTTTTGAACCTCATGGTCGTAAGTGACACTAACATGGCATTACTCATGAAGCAACTAAGCCAGGAGACAATGAGGTAGTGTGGCCAGTTACTTTCCTCCTCCAATGTATACTTCGCTGACTAGTAATGTATTTCTCTAATCGGACTTACGGTCTGTACAAACAATTCTTCCTCTGACACATATCATCAAGTGAGATGTACTGTTTGATAATAGATGTAGCCTACATATGAGCCAGAAACTCAATCAGAGATAACTTACAATATGATATGCTATTATTAGTGTTGAGAATTACATGAATGAATGAATGCTAACCATGATGTCCCATGTTGGGCAAAGACCTCCTGTGATGGGGATAGAACCCCCTTTACAGTGGTGGCTCGTGGGAACTCGCTTGGTGAACTAATCCAGGCGAGATGAATTATATACTGTACACTGAAAGTTCTTTGTACATCATAGAGGTGAGGGAACAAAACTTATAATCTGATAAAAGGATAGGATTAACGTCCAAATCACTATTATATCCTTAAAGCACGTTGCTAATTTCCCTATCTTCTTTACACCTTCAATCTTACACGTTTTCTTTACAAAATTTATTGACAATTCCCCAAGTCAAATTAAGTAGTTCTGAATAAAATGAGTAGATAAAACGCGTTATCACCTAAGATAAATAATTACCGCAAGTTTTAGCGAAGTCCGAAGAACCAGAAAAGAGTTTTTTTTAACAGTAATCTCACTGGAGATTATTTATCTAGAGAAAATCAAAACTCGAGTGGGATTTAATTGACTATTACAAGATTAGAAGAAAGTATATAAAGATTAGAAGAAAGAAAGTACTCTAATACAATAAAATATTAATTGACTTACTGAAATTCTTTTTCACTAATGTTAGCTTCACCAAAACGTTCGAACGGAGCCGCCATTTTGAGTTGACTGTCTATGCTGTAAACAAATGACGATCGCAAAGCATGTTTTATAGTACCGTAAAGAATTTAGTTTGAAATGTTGGCAGACAAAGAAACAAATGGTAGGAAGGTGACAAAAACAGGAGAAAGTATATAAAGATTAAAAGAAATAAAGTACTCCAATACAATAAAACAGATATTAATTGACTTACTAATGTTATCTTCACCAAAACGTTTGAACGGAGCCGCCATTTTGAGTTAACTGTCTATGCTGTAAAGAAATGACGATCACAAAGCACGTTTTCTAGGACCGTAAAGAATTTGCAGTTTGAAATGTTGTCTAACAAAAAAACAAATGCTAGGGTAATGATAAAAACAAACAAATGCTAGGGAAGCGATCAAATTAAACAAATGCTAGGGAAGTGTTAAAATTGTGCGAAAAGCAGCCATGGTTGTTTGAAAGACGTCCTTTCGTATAGTTTTATTGGTCAAAAGTAGTATGACGTAGTAAACGTGTAATAGTTGCTACAGAAGTTAGAAAAAAATTCATAAAATATACTCTTAATAACGAAATATGCACAAATATCCAAAATATACACATATTTGCAGTATAACCATGCGCCAATCATCTTTATTAAACATGAAATATATAATTAGTAAGTTTCATTAAGATATTCAATTCCGTTACAGATATGCATACAGATTACCTTTACTGACATTCTTTTATTAATGAGATATATGAACTGAGAAAAATTAAAGATAGCAGTATTAAATGAAAATTCTAAAACAGTAGCGGACTACATATTTTGATCTTAAACGGAATCCACACATCATACAATAACTTAAATGATAAATGTCATGTCATAGACACAATGAGATAGTATATAAATTGATGGCATAACCATGTCCTTAAGATGGAATCAAATTTATTTAGCGTACAGGAAACATAGCTAAGAACAAAAGTTGAAATGGAGTTACGGCGCATTGAACATCCTAGATTCCAATGTAGTGATGGGGTTACGACAAAGCAGCGGACCAATGGCTTATACCACGGTTTTTGTGATGACAATAGTGATAACGTTGAAAAACCCATCGCCATCGGCCGAGTCTGAACAAAAGAACGTCGGATTTAATGGAAACCATCGTAAACACTCCACCAACGAGGATAAAAGTCGTCCTCGTTTCTAATTCAGATATAGATGCATCATTAAGCCATTCGTGGTGTAAACGAGATGTAAAGAGCAAGCTTCAAACTATATTGAATGCATAGTCGTCAGTACGAATTCAGCCTGGGGATATGGGTATTTGTCTGCCATCTAGGTCAGGAGATCTTAAAAATTCTTTGTGGCGCCACCCTTGGTCAGTGTCGTAGAATTTAATGCTCCTCACAATTTTGATTCCAATATGGCAGGGATGTACAGCATCAAGGACACAAGAGAAAGGCGAGATGTTTTTATTAAGTCAGAATGATTCACAAGTAAAAAATGTTGTGAAAATATGCAGGGCTTTCATTTCAAAACACCCCAGTCTAAATACATATTTATTTCAATTAAACACGTCAATTTAGGTATTGAGAGGAAAGTTTAAAATCAATATTAATTGCAATTTAGGTTTCATCCCCTTACTCCTCAACCTCCCCTTTAAAATATCAGGTGACACCCCTATATTATGAACTTAAATTTGAAAGTATTCAATTGTTTACCCATCTTATTAATTTGTTTCACATCTTTTGTTTTTTTATCGTTCCAGACTCTTGATTAGGGGGTGTTTGAATGGAATGTTTTAATTTCGCTGATAGAGTTAAGGCTATTAGGCCTTCTCTTCCACTCAACCAGCCTTAATGAATACAATAGTGACAAACGTATTTAAATTATGAATACATTAAAGATTCTGCAGCAATATTTTTCAGTTAAATTTTAACGACTAGTGCATGTCTATTTAATTTGAGATAAAGCCTATACGAAAAAGTAATAACTTAATTTATGAGCTAATGTAATTCAATTCAATCTACATATATGCAATAATGTAAAGAATTATAATTAAGTTGAGATAGCTAGTCGATTAAATGATGACAATCAATTTAATAGTAGTTTACTAGAACTATATTATAGGGAGCAAAATATAAATCTAAAATATATTGATATAATGAGAATAATATTAATGTAATGAGATTTTGCCATTAGAAGTTTTGTATTCCGTTTAGAGAAATTAATGGCGATAATAAGAATGTACAAATGTTAGTTTCATTATAAGTAACAAATATTAATCAGTAATTAATCTGTTAAGCAAGAATTTATGTAATTTTGACCTAAATGAAGTTATTGTCCAACAATCTCTTACATCACTCGGAAGCGAGTTCCAATTTATACCAATTGAAACTGTGAAGAATATAAAGATGTCTTGTGGCAGGATATGAGTAAATTGTTGTGATGAGACATGGTACTTAGCTGATGATATGCGGATAAATTTTGGAAATGAGAGGTGGATATTGTTGATCTGAAAATAACTGAAAATACCAACAAAATGCATTTATATTTGCATAAACTGCTCTAAATGTTAGAAAAAATGACTCGAAATTAATAAATTAAAGATAGGGAACTGTAGGCTATAAGAAACACAAAAGAACGCATAATTCGTGAAACAAATTAAAATTAATTTTTGTTTCGGTTTCTCTTGTATAAAAAATGATCCATTCCCAATTTATACAAATTCGCTCATAATCATGGCTGTATACTGCAAAACAGAATAAGGTATGATTTTTTTAACTAGACAATATTGTGAGATACGCGGGCCAGGCGATCGAAATGCAATGGAGCACCGATGTTTTTCTGCCACATACTAGCCTGCAACTGCAAGGTAACGTCCTCGAGAAGTTCACACAAGGCATGCTGTAGATCAGTGATGGGCAAAATGAACGCAACCCGCAAGACAGGATTTAAATGGCAAGTACATACTGTGGAAGGGGTTGCACTCTACAGTGCAATGACAGATTTACAGACATTTGCGCCACTACACTCCTACCTACCATATGTAATTAGAATAGTCCATTCACGTGATATTTAATTAATCATTTTTCAAAGCAATTTCTTCGAAACTGGGATTTATGTCTGTGCATGCTATTTTCAGTTGCGCAAGGAGATGAGCATCGCTTAAGCGGGATCTGTGACTGGACTTTATAAATTTCATTTTAGACAACAGCTGTTCGCACTGGTAGGTTGATGAATACATACCGTCATTTCCCATAACTATGGTCCTGGAACACAAATATGGTCCACGATACAACCATTCAAAGATCATTGTAGAAGTAACATAGACCGTTGGTAGATAGCTGTAGTGACTTGACTTCAAACTGCAGTACAGCAGGAATGCCCGCCATTGCTGTAAATACTCCAATTCTCATTTCTGGCCATGGGTTCCTTAGTGAAAAATCTTCACAATATCAGCCTCTATATCTTCCGAAATTTTGAAAAAGTCATTCTATTACACCATGTGTATGATTTTTGGCTCCATTCAGGCCATATTTATTATCCCAAACTGCACATCTTATCACGTACATTTTTTTCCATAACTCAAACTCATAGAAACTTGTGCGACAATTTATGAAGTGCCCATGGTTAATTTCAACATTTAATCTTACATTCGGTAAGACAAATGTAGTAAAAGTAACATCACAACATAGTAAAATAACTCATCAGATCATAACGCAACTCATTTGTCTAATTCCTGTAGCATGTATTTATGATGTGATACTTCTTTGATGGATTACATCGAACATGTAAAAATTGTGACAAGATTGAATTTTGTACTATAGTCGTTGATTCAATATGTTTTTTTTTTAGCCTAGACAGCTAACGGTTAATTTTCCGTCTCCCTTCCTTCGATCTGTGAAGGAGCAGCGCGAGAGGAATCCAAAATCCATAATATTACTATTTCATCTCTGAAGTGATGGTTCTATTCAAATTGTGAAACGCGCAAGCGAGGAGGGCTCGGGAGAGGAGCGCAGTGCGTTTATGGAATTAATTTATCGCCAGTTTTAAAATGCCGAGCGGCTGAGCGGGAAACAGCATGCTGAATTCGTAATCGGCGCGATCATTGGTGATTGATGAACACCGAAGTGTGCCTGACGGGTACACGAGTATTCTCTTTTATGGATGCTGCTAGCTAACTTATAAACGGTGATTCTACCCTCCCCCCCCCCCGCAAAATACACGATTGATTTATCCCTTCGACCTCATTTACAAAAATAAGGTATACATACATAGTCTGTGTAAATGCGTGCCAAAGCGACTCAACCCCCGTCCCTGAGGATAAAGAATTCCTGTGTGTATCCTAAACATTCCTCGTCAACTTCGATATCGAGATTAAATTAGGAGCAGTCAGAAAACCTTTTCCAATATGAAGTTATTGCGATAGGCTATAATCTTTATACAGCTAAACATTCGTAACATACTTCTAGTGTGTCGGGGTTGTTAAGTACACTAATAAAATATTGCACTATACAGGGTGATCAACGAAGAAAAGTCGTAAATTAAGAAATAATAATTGTAATTGCCCACATCTAACACCTTCCACACAAGTTAAATATTTAGGAATTATTATAGACCAGCATTTCCGTTGGGATAAACAAATTGATTTCATGTGTGCAAGTATAAGAAAGACGATTTATAAATTCATAATACTTCGAAATTTTATCACTACGGAGGCATTGAGAATAATGTTTTTAGCGTTGGTACAATCATTAATACAATATGATGTAATAAATTAGGGTGGAGTAGCATCACCTGTCCTTAGCCCATTAATTTTATTACATAGAAGATTAATAAAAATTTGTCTAACTAAAAATATGGATTACCCAACAAATTTAATTTATACAGATTTTGAAGTATCAACTATTGAATAAATTGATAAATACTGTATAGTTTACGAACTTACTACCACAGAAATCAAATAAAACAAATATAATCGACATGAATATCGTACTCGAAGACAAAAGTCTACTTTCCCATTAATTGAGCCTAAATGTCATACAAGTGCAGCTCTTAAACATGGTGCTAGTTTCGGCCCAACACTTTATAATAAAATTACAAACTATTTTCCAAATTTGAAATATTTTAAAATTGAAGATCTTAAAAAATAAATTCGTAAAATTATCCATGATATATAATATTAACGAATGTATTTTTTTACCTTTATTTCTGTCGACTATATTCATGTTTTTATTGAATATCACTGGCTTCTGTCAGATTGTCAATTTATATTAAATGGGTATTTTTCTCTCTTTTTCTCTTTCTTCTTTATTCTTGCTCTTGTGTTGTATTTATTGGTTTGAATTAAGTTACTGTATTTAGTAAACTGTCTTTGTAAATTTTATGTTATATTATTGACTTATACCACACCGTACACGAGCCTGGCTCTCACGGTAGTGGCTAGAAACATTTTTGTTTTATAAATGTAATTTGTACTCACCAGCTAGCTAGTTAAACATAAATAAATAACCTTAGAATATGACTTTTGAAGCAGTTTCGAGTAAAAAATTCATATGAAATATGGATCTGATTTGAGCGGTAATAGAACTATTGTTACTTTAATCTACCAAAATAGCTACTCAGTCACTGTTCTAAATTACATTTCGGGACTGGCAGCCAAACAATTTGAATCGATCATATGTTCTTAGGTTTGCCAACTTTTTTTGAAGAAAATATGGGAAAATAAGGAATCGACATTTCACATAAAACATTGACAAATTATTCAGTTCCGTTACTAAAGAAACAACTTTGTTCTACAATTTGGAAGCTAGGCTTAAATTAAGAGTATTCTGAGACAGATTCTGTCTCGCGTAATAGTTTCCCTACAAGCTGCTTTACATATTGTTGTTAAGTCAACTGTCCGAAGAGAGGTCTGAACCTCACAAATGATACCAACCTGGCATTAGAAGCAATTAAATTTGTTTAGGCTTACCTGGATCTCACTGATGGGATTTTGTTTTCTACATTTCGCCATCATTAATTCACATACCATCATCATCCTTACAATAGCCCGGGTTAAATTCAAGGTGCAGCGTGCTGTACTTGTACAAGAGTGCGGCCGTTCGGCTATCCAATCATTAACAATAATAGGAGTGGTAAGCACAATAAGCCTCAGGCTGGAGTGAAGCCTTCGGGTTCCTCCTCCGTATAAGAGAAAATAAAAAATCTGCATGGTAAGACTCAGAGTCAAAGTCGTTTAATGAGTCTGGCTATGAGCCTCCAAAAATTGTTTGTGAAGTGGACTGCAATTTGCAGTTCCGATTTGATTAGATGTCTCGTGCTTCTGTTTCCAACATCTGACCAATTATTGTTCATCAGATGAAACACCCTCTTTGTATGAGCATTACTACTTGGTATGCTGAGCACAAAACTAGCCAGGTTTCCAAATGTATAACATTAACTTATTTTAATATTAAACGGGTGAGCTGATGCTCATCAATTTTTGACAAGCATACGTTCTACAAACATTGACAAGGGAAGGGTTTCGGCTCGAACAGGAATTTCGTATCCAAAATTTGTATACAGGCCCATCTTTACATCTCTGTAAAGCTCCCAAAAGCATTCGTTTGTGTAATGTCTGGTTTGTCTGTTAGAGCACTGTACAAGTTGAGGGGTGGGATGAGCTCTGCACAAGTTAAGGGGATGGGGCACCTTACCTGTAAGCATAGCACTAGCCTAGAAGCTAGTGCGAATGGTAAAATGTCTAAAGCCCATTTAAGAACACTTTTCTCCAACGTTCTGTCTGAAAATATTGCAGCTAATCAAAAGTACATACTGTTGTATGTGTCATTGAATGCGCATAAAGACGCAACCTTAATAAATGAATCATTCCAAGGCTAGGACATAGAATTATGTTCATTCCACCTAAAAAAAAACTAAATATATCCAGCCTTTGAATATCTATTTCCTTAGACAATACAAAATATATGCTCGGAGGATAACAGATTACATAAGGACTCTTGCTGAGAATCCAGAACTTAACTTGGAAAATCGAGTGTTTATAATGAAAATGCACTCTGTTATTCATAACCAGTTGTCTGCTCCAGTATACCGCCCTATGCTTCAGTATTCCTGGCAGTCAGCCGATTACATGAATCGTGAACAAGTCTCGTACTTCAAAAATGTAATTCAGGTAGCATTTGATTTTTCAGCACTGGAGTGTGGTTCAGAAGATTGTTCAGATGTTGCTTCTGCGTGTTGTGCTTATTGCACTGCTCCATGCTGTTTCATGCATTTTATAGAGAATCCTCATGTACATTTTTAAAGAAGTGTATTGACCAATACCAACCAAACGGAGAGTTACACAAATGAATGCTTTTACGGTCTTCATTACCATTGTGAGGTAAGTGTCTGTACAAATTTTTAACCAAAAATTCCTGTTCGAGCCGAAACCCTTCCCTTGTGAGATACGAGTTACGGAATCTTAAAATCGGAGCAAAGAGAGGCCCATTGTTTTGCAATAAACCTCTAAGTTGAGATACATGTTTCAACACCTAAAAGTACAAACAACGCAAGATACAAGGTTTTGATACATCTACATTCTGGTGCTATCGTTCAATATATTGAGATACGGGTTCTTGCATCTTGTGCGGCACGTGTTGTTTCATATCACGAAACTCACAGCTCGAAATAGTAAATTTTTGAGATACGAGATTTTGCTATCCTAACGACGATATGTTACTAGTCAGCGATGTATGAAATGGAGGGGGAGAGGACATGCCACCTTCTCCATTACAAAAATATGAGGACATTTGTTTTAAATAAATATTTTTTCTTAAATATGTATTCCAATTATGACACTCGAATTCAATTATTCACATGTATAACAATCAATTCGTAGACATTATTATGCACAGCAAATCGATTGTTGAGACAACAATGTGTTTGCGTTAGCCAAAGGCTTTGAGCACTGATAGCCAAACAGATATGAAATATTATGTGCAAGGGCTTGGAGGGGGTGCGGACTAAAACTGATTTAACAGGCAATAAAATCTGATCGATTGATTGAAACGACGTATGCTTTTGTATAATGGGAGGTGCTTGACTGCGTTTGCTTGAATTGTAATGATAATCATTGCCAGTCATATTATTTGACAACGAGAATTTCCGGTAATTCTGTTAAAACGAAATAAAAATGTGATGAATTGGATATTGTATATTGACTGTAACGTCCCGTAAAATTCCATCGTTAATATTATGTCGGTGGTCCTTCAATTAATATCTCCACGCTGTCTGGTTCAGATGATGAAAAATTAATTGTGGAAAGGTGAAAAATGTTTAATCGCACCGTCTTTTTTCCGCTGTATCTACACAAATGATGGTAATTAAGCACAACCCCTGTCCACTGGGAATTCATGTGGAATGAAGCGTATGAAATATTCGCCATGGCTATCCAATAATTTTATCTACTTTTTATCGTATCAATGGCAGCGATCCATGTCGATTTTATATGTGCAATGTACTCGTCGTTTTGTGTCGAGAGATCAATTTTGGTGATCTCCAAGAAAAAGTTATTAAAAATAGATACTAATGCTAGCCACAAATGGGATTATGGAACAACATTGTAACTATTATATCAGTGAAAGTATACACAAAGCTCCACCGACATTGCAATGAAGACATAATATAAACACTAAATTTTGCTGCAATAATTGAGTCCAAAGAGAATAACTGGAAAAGGAATGAACACCTTTCAAAAATGGATGAGCCTAGGCCTACATCCCCGAAAATAGCCTTCCAATATAATCCAAATGAATTCAAATGTATGCGATAGACTAAACCAGAAGAAATTATACAAATTTCAACAGATGGTCTAGGAACTAAGAACAGAAAACATAACATGTAATGACATCTTACTCTAACAATAAAACAGTATTAAAAAATAGATACTTCGAAATTTTTAAAATTTGCTGAATTTTTCCTCAAAGAATAGGAGAGAAAGCACTATGGGTAGGAGGGACGCTCCATGGATTTTCTTTTGTAAGAACTAAGATACACCTATCGTGTTTCACTATGTAGTGAATATTTTATTTGGTTTTTTTTCTTTCATATCTTACATTTATTTTATTTTTATTATTTTTGTGAAATTTGGTATGAAGTTTGATTAGTTGTGACTGTGATAATGATAACGGTAGTAATAATAATAACTGTTGTTTCACTATTTTATTATTAGTAGTATTATTTTTGTTTCCTTTGAAGATTCAAACTGTGCATAGTTCTAACACGAATGACCGTACGGGCTCGTGCGAAGGATTTTGTGTACATGAGTTTGTATAATTGTGTATCAATACATGCACTTCATTCATTCATTCATTCATTATTTTATTTGCAGTAGCTCTATACTATATTTCATAATGTAGAGAGACATAATACAACACCCTGTATATTCATGTGAGACATAAACAATTGTAAGAATATATGTCCATGTATGTTTGTTCAGTCAGTAATCCGAAGACTGATTGGAACCTCATAAGTACAACCCCGATTCTGTGTAATTACATATTCTGTTCCTATATATGTAGCAACAAGGAAAGCTAAAATGTCGGCGAATTACACCAAAGGAATCATTATTCCTATGTCTTATGTTACGTATTTTTACATATTTTGGTGCATAATAAATATTTTGGCATATTCTGCATATTTTTAAAGAATACACATTTCTTTCACCAATTTTCTCTCGACTTGACTCATTCTTTTTCGAAGACAAATGTAACCACTTTTTAAAGTACATCCTGATCCAACTTTTTGAGTTGTATGTAAGAATACTGTCTACCGCTAGTTTACGTAGGATCTCTTTTTTTTACTGACAAACCCATACCATAGAGTATTTAATTTATATACTTAGGTCTAGTAACTTTAATTGCTTGATTCATGCGGTTTAGTATGTCCTTTGACATATTTCAGAGCCGTTAGATATGGTACCAAGATACTCCGTATTTAATATTATCAACATATTTAATTGTAACAACATTCACAATAAGATCTTCTCCGTTGTTCCCAAAAAGACAACCGTATATACTCAGTTTTAGTAAAGTAATATTTTGATCTGCTGACATATAATATAAGCAGCAATAAGCCCATGTTTATGTGTAAGATGTATACAGGGTTGTATCCGATCTCTGATAACGAATTGGAATGACATCATGTGCGTCAGGAGTCACACGATAACAGAACTGTGGCGCGAGGTGACAGACCAGTAGTGAATGATCTCATAGTCAGAGTGCACGGCGACACGGCTGTACAGAGAAATGAATGTAAGCGTTAAGTCTCATGATGAACACTTTATTACATCCTCATGATCATGTGATAATGGTACAAGATCAGGAAGGTATTACAGGGTTGTTTCCGATCTCTGATAACGAATTTGAATCACACTGACAGCTGACTTGCGGCGAGAGATGACAGACCAATAGTGAGTGATTTCATAATCAGAGTGCACGGTTTATCATAGTAGGAATGTCCAAGAAAATCGAGCCTTTTTAGGAGGCGTACATAACAACCCTTTCCAATGCCAAGTACAGTTAAGTGAAAATAAAAGAAGCCAGCAATAAACGAGGTTTCGTTATTTCCAAGAAAGGCATCTTGTCTGTACTTAATAAGATGGGTAAAGTTCGAATGGACTATCATCTAGTGGGGTGCGGCGACTTGTGACGGGGGTGGATTTGCTTGGTTTTTCACTCTGGAATTAATCCCATCCCAGCTCTGTTAGTCTTATTATGTACACACAAGATGCCTTTCTTGGAAATAACGAAACCACGTTTTTTTGCAGGCTCTTATGATTTTCACGTAACTTTACTTGGCATCGGAAAGAGTTGTTATATACCCCTCCCAGAAAGGCTCGATTTTCTTGGGCATTCCTACTATGATAAACCGTGCACTCTGATTATGAAATCACTCACTATTGGTCTGTCACCTCTCGCCGCAAGTCAGCTGTCGGTGTGATTCGAATTCGTTATCAGAGATCGGAAACAACCCTGTAATACCTTCCTGATCTTGTACCATTATCACATGATCATGAGTTTGTAATAAAGTGTTCATCATGAGACTTAACGCTTACATTCATTTCTCAGTACAGCCGTGCATATGAAAGTGTAAAATCTATGCCCGCCGCGCCTTCGTATCCTCTAAAGAGGATACCTATAACTTCATCGTTACTATTTCTCGATAAGATTTATTCTATCTCTCTAGAGTTTGCTTAAGATAAATCTAGAATAACGTTAGCACTTTCCATTTTCCATTCCACATGGGAATTTAACTTTCTTCCTAGGCGGCTAACGTACAGTGGGTAACCATGAGTTTATTATAAATTTTTACAGATAGTGAAGGTGGTCATTATAAACAATTTTCTTACAGGAATTCATGATCAAAAATAATCCGTTTGATAGTCACAAGTCACGTTGGTGTCTGTAAAAATATATATAAGCCACAGTTTTCCATTCTAAAGTGATTACGAGACTATGGTAGGCCGAAATTTCTTTATTTTCTTTAATTCGTATCTTTTTTTGTACTGGTGATGTTCTTAAATATTACGAAGTTATGGACAGATTTTAACCACAGTCTAGTAGTATATACAGTCACGAAGCTCAATACGTAGTAAATATGCATTCATAGATAGTTGCTAACCACTAGGATCGCTAATATAGCCTCATTACAGACAATGCGAAATAGTACCCGCACAGTCTATTGTTTCTAGCACCCTCATAACTCAAGCGTCGTGACTGTATATACTAGACTGTGGTTTAAGTCCAAGTGCGACAGGTGGCCTAGGTCACATTCGTGAAGTTGAAATTGACAGGTGGACTACCCTGTCCCATTCTCAGATGACTACTTGATAAGCTCCGTCCTACTACAAAGATTTCATCACAGTCTATTTTACTACAGTCCCGCTTAAACCTCCTGACGTTTCGCGAGCGCCAGTAGGCCTAACATGCAAGCGCGACGTTGTCACAACTACTCTCCCCGTCTCTGTCTCTCAGCGGCAGTAGTTTTAAAACTGTGGAGCGCGACCATATTCTGAGTTTGGTTTGATAGTGAGATGCAGGTGGTTTCATAATAATAATAATAATAATAATAATAATAATAATAATAATAATAATAATAATAATAATCAGATTGCATCGAATGAAATTAAATGTCACAAAATAAGAAAAATAGTTGAGTCAGACGTAAATAATCATACTGGCTGAGTTTATAACAGTTTTTGTAATAGTTATACTTTTATTAGGATGAATAAAGTTGTCGAATAACACAAAAGCGCAATGTGATAAAATAAATTGGATTATAGGATTAATTTGAAATGGCAATTTTCTGTCAAATGAATTGGCATAGCCCTAAATAGCATTATGACCATGCTGTCAAAGCATATACTTGCAAAAATAGCGGTTATTCTATGCCTGCAAATTTCATATATAACGACTTTATAAAAAATACCCCGTTTGTTACGCTCAAGTCTCGCATAATACGCTATTTTTTGTAGAATATTTTCGATGTAATTTTCAGCAATGTAGGCTACTGTAACAGCAATGAAACATTTTAGCCATTGAATGGAAATTTTTCCTGGCCAGTTTGTCGTCTTTTACTGTACTGAAGTGTATGTGAGTATTATTACAATGAGTGTTAAACGAAAAGCGCTTTCTGCGTCGAAAAAATTGGAAATCTTATGAAAGTACTATGAAAACAGTAGGCCTACTTTTAATCAGAAACAACTCTCTGATTCATTAGGAATCCCATCATCGACATTAAGGATGATAATAATCGCGACTCAATCACTGCAGCTGCGATGTCGGGAGGATGTAAGCCCAGGAAAGTGAAGTGTGGTAAATATGAGGACTTGGAGAACATGCACATGGCAAACAAAATTAAGTGACTTTTTCTCAAAAGAATTAAGTACGTGTTGTAAATGTCTTTGGCGTACAGTACAGTAATTACATAATGGAGTAATACTGTATATGCTTTCATGAATCATGTATTTCAATAAAGAAAAATGCTAATAGATACTGCATATAAGTCTAAATTAGTATACTCGCCTAATATTCTATCCTAGTTAATACGCAGTTTACACGCGGTATCTTGAACAGCGTCTTATCGGGGTTTTACTGTATTAACCCATAAAATTGGAACCACGTGGGGTAGAAAGTGACTTTTGTTTCTGTGTGTTCATAAAACATTAAACATTCATCACATATACATGGTGGGTCCTTGCAACATACGAATTTTCTGAGCGCACTTGTCATTTGATTTTGAGACTTTCTATGCGGCGAGTCTGCGTGCCCACATGTCCATATGTTGCAACGCAGCACTTCCGCTATTGGCTATTGCTGATAAGCGGACACACCTCCAAATGTCAGGACTTTTGAGAACGACTGTAGGGCCTACTTATTGAAGATGACAGATGAAATGAGGGATGGATGAAGAGTAGGCCTAATAGTGGAATATGAGAAGGAAAATGAAGTACCCAGAGAAAACCCCTTCGCAAAGTCTGTTTTGTCCACGACAAATAATTCTATCACGACCTATGGGTGCGTACAAGACGAAGCCTGGCTGGTTACCGAGCTCGTTGCCCGTAGTCTAGCTGGTCTCAGAGTAGAAAGTCAGGGTGATCAAAACGAAGCTTGTTTGTATCTGCCAGTCAGTGTAGCTGAACTCACTCTGCTTTTTCAAAATCGTCTTTGAAAAACAATACCAATTTGTAAAAATGCTATGAAGAATTATATTGTTCTCCATGATCTCCTGAGTGTATCTTAGATATTTTGGTACTTTCAATGCGGAAATAACCAAGCAAATAATTCCACTTTTCTGGAAAGCGTCTACTGGCATAATAAAACCCTTTCATTAAATCCCATATAGTTCATTCTAATGCAAATAGAACATTGATAAAATAATATGTATTAATTGTCAAAAGATCAGTACCGATAATTTCACACCACCTCATTGTAGTGCAGAAATCGAGAAAGCATGGGACTCTACCTCTATGTCCTCAAGAGCCTTTATGGCATGTGAAGAGACTACCTTTATCTTTATTGGAATCCATTTCAACTTCTACTTCATCTTACAATTTCACAATAAGATATAGATTTTGTGGTCGGGATAAGCCTGATTTCAAACATTCTAAATATTTAAAATTAATCTTAATTAATCCATTAT
The DNA here is from genome assembly GCF_040183065.1 of Periplaneta americana. Taxonomy (NCBI): domain Eukaryota; kingdom Metazoa; phylum Arthropoda; class Insecta; order Blattodea; family Blattidae; genus Periplaneta; species Periplaneta americana. The sequence continues at coordinate 72,676,172 of NC_091129.1, read as the reverse complement.
ACGTCTCAAAATTAATAGAAGTAGGCGTTTAGCACGTGGGGAAGTGTTTACGGACTCTCAGAACGCAAGCGCTGTAAAGGTATTTAGATCACTGGTAGCTTGAAAAAAATGAGGAGTTACATTCTACCAGCTACCAGCGGGCTAATAGGATAGGTAGCACTCGATCGAACAGTCTTCGTCTTGCACATCTCCATTGCGTAACGTTTAGACATTCCTTCTAGCAAAGTAAAAGTCAGGCTACCAGCTACGCTTCGTCTTGTAGATACCCTAACCGTGGTTCGAACGCGAGTTGTCTGGATGGAAGATCACCGCTCTAGCGCTTGAGCCACGAAAGAGGTAGATTAAATCCATACCTTGAATGAAAAATTTAGTAAGCAGATTTTGCGGTATGTGTTCATTCACGGAACAGGATAGCGACATCAACGAGGAATAGGTGACATGCTACGACTTAATGAAACAGAAACGCTGACGTCGCGACGCAACTTTTATTATCGTACCTTACGGTGAAGTTTGAAGTATCGTACTTCCTCTATCGGGCGAGGAAGAAACGGGAGCAGATACGGGATTTATCAAGTGGCCCCAAATGAAATTCCGTTCCATCCATCAATGTCCGACCATTTTGCACTTCCACTTTGTCTCAAACTACGGAATTCGAAGTTTTAGCCAATGGACGATGTACAGGATGTTTCGAAAATGTTACAGCAGTAAGAATGTTTTTATATGTTTTGGTTCTATACTAATGTGTCATAAAACTACAGGTAATATTCCAGAAATGTAAAAAAAAAAAAAAAAAATCAACATTTCTTAATTTTATGCTGTAAAATTTGCTTAAACCTAGTTTAAAATTATTGTTTCCCTCTCTGTTTTAAAACAGTTCATGGCAAATTCAACAGTTCATGGCATAAATACACGTCAGAAAAATGACTCGTACGCCATCGGCAAGTCTATCGTGCTATCAAAAAGGAGTGCGTTACATGGCAGTAAAAATTTTAATAGCCTCCCTATCGATATAAAAAATGAAACTCAAAACATAAGATTATTTAGGGCCAAATTAAAGAAGTACCTAATTTCTCACGCCTTCTATTCTGTAGATGAATTCATGACATTCAATAACGCTTCATGAAATTGATACTAAAACTATGTGTTGTACTAGTAGACTATATTGTAAATCTCTTCTGTATATATTTCATCTAGACTGTGACTATAAATTAAGAGTATATAATGGTATTAAGTTTTTTGACTTGTTCCATATTCTAGCTGTGAAGCAATGTATGAATACCATGGAATGTTAATACAATACAATACAAATACACCAGAATTAAATTCCAGCGAGACTTAAAATTCCTTCCAAAAAATTTGTATGGGTTCCTGGTCATGATGCATAACTTTAATGGTTGCCAAAAAAAGAAACATTTATATAATAATAATAATAATAATAATAATAATAATAATAATAATAATAATAATAATAATAATAATAATAATATCCATAGGTTCCAATGTTGATAATGGCATTCATAGTTTCGATTATAATGGTATTGGCTCATTTGATTGAAGGTACAATAGTGTTGATAATGATACCATCATAGCTAATCGGCATGTATGCAATGGAGAGGAAAGGAACTAGCCATCTTACTCCATTATCTCCTGGCCTAGCTGCTGTTATTACGTATCATACACAATGTTTACTTAAAAGTTTTATATAAAAGTCAGCCTATACTCTACTAGTGCTGCCATACGGGATTACAAAAAACGACACACTGATTTGATACTTCATTCCTGTAGTGACAAATGATTATGAGTGACACTGTTATATGTACAGGTGACAGTACGAGTTAATCTGCAGACAGTAATTGGCAAATCAAATGAAAAATGATTAGTACGATGATTAAATAGGTTTTCTAATCGTATATTTGATGTTTTTCGCAACAATTCAGTCCCTCTATTATATTGCGTATTATATAAGTTTACAGTTTGTCTTCTTGAAGTATTATTCAAGTAGCATGCATAATTGAAATTAAGAACTCGAATAAGATCAACCTTAGCTTTTAATTTTCCAGAACTAACAAGGATTGAGACCTCAAGTCCCGTTCTGAGGCTAAAAGAAATTGATCGGACAACCTTCTCTGTGGTCTTCCTAGAGCTCATCGTCCAGCTGGTCTTTAACACAGAGCGCTCCTCAGAAATTTCTCTGTTGACATTCGACATGCAGTGGAAGGTCTTAAGTTCGACAGAAAACAAGTTCGACATCCTATAATTCGACTGCTTACGTAGGAGAATTAGACACGCTCCTATACGGGCACTAAGAAATGGGTTTGCCATTTGAATGGGAATTGGTTCTGTGTCTTGTAGTGATACTTTTGTTAAAGGAAAACAGAATTACGAAGATAAGAGGCTAAAGATTCTTGAAATGAAGCACCATTGTGTGTTTTTGATTTCGAATTAAGACCTTATTAGTTGTTATTAAATAATTATATCTCTTGTGCTTCATTCCCGGACAGATTGATTTGTATTCACTCATTATGTAAAGTTTCTTAAAACAGTTTATGATGAAACTGTTGTCCGTAGATGGAAAGACATGAGCCCATAGGCACACTTACTCTATTGAGATGAGAAAAACATGCAGGTTTTTATTGCGAAAGTCTCGAAATAGAAGTATACATTCGTCAAACGGGTCACAATATTGAAACATGTGAGGAAGGACACTCGCTATTATATATTAGATTAAACCGTCCTGATAATTAAGCTATAGAGGAACACAATATTAATTGGGAACACCGGATTTTGTTCGATCGAACCCATGTTTTAGCCAGTAAGGCAGCCTATTGGGACGCATAATAATTAGAGAGGCCATTGTCCCTGAACAATGAACACGTTTCATTTTGAGAATGACTTGGAAATCAATATCACATGATCTTCTAAACACAGAGAAGGAAGACTTGATATGAATTGAAAACCATCAAATAATTTGCATCGTTTACTGTTGAACACAATTTCTACTACCCACGATAGACTTCTCTAAATCGAAACTCCATTAAGTAAGTTAATTTAGTTAATCACCCTGTCTACTTGATATAGTCCAAGCAGCAATATTTAATTTCACTGTGGCATGAATATGATTGCATTATGGGTGTTCACACTACATGGTCGTACAGCTACTATATTTATCCGCTAGCAATCCGACTTAAATTTCTGGACATTATATTTATTATGTTGTTATTATATTTATAATACATAATTATTAAAAATAAACTTTGCGTGACTTGTTTATTTTCCTTTAACAGTTTCTTTCCTTGTTATGTGATGTATATATTAGCAGATCTGGCTATATGTCAACAACTGCTAACCTGGATGCAGTATGATGACACGGAATAATTAGTTAACATGCATAAGTGATCCTATAACTAAACATAATTATGAAAGTTATAGAATAAATTTAGGAGATTAAAGTAAAAGAAAAAATTGATTTAAAAAAATGTTTATGGTAGAAAATTGTCAAAAGGAGCAGATAAATAAGTTTTAAAGTTTTAGGGTCTATTCATAGACATTTCGCAGCACGCGCTACGAGCGTACTAAGCTAGCCCCGGCTATCCACTGGTTACTTGTACAGAATTCAAATCATATCCTATCGCTAACACTGGTTTATGAATACGAAAAACGCTGATCATCCACCGGAAACCCGCGCTAAAAGTGTCTATGAATACGGCCCTTAATGATTAGAGCGATTTGTTTAAACATGCACTAAAACCAGACGTAAGTGCAAGTTTGAACCAATAAATTACTGAGATTTGCGATAGATTAACTAGTTTAAGAAATTGTATAATTATTATGTATAATTATTTGTATATAGATCATTTTTAAATTATTAAGTTTGTACTTTTGTGAACTCATCGTCATCAATAACAGTCTTGGATTAGGCCTCCTGGCCTGTTCCGCTTCCAGAAGAAAGTTTGAACTTTTGTGAACTAATATCAATAAATCTATCTATCTATATTAGCAGATCTCCCACGCCCCTTCCATTCCTCGACTATAAAAAACATGTTCGACGGATGTTCAAATGTCTTCAAACATGGCTGTTGCAAAGCCACTCTATGAAATATATTATTGCGATGTACCGAAGTACATATGATATTTCCGTGCATAAATTGATCCCGGCCACTTAGTCACACGTAATGAGTACACCTCTGCATATAGTGTGTTGGACATTGTGCCACTGTCATACATCTGTGACACAGTGCATGAGAGTTGGCCACTAAAGGGAAACTAAGAGGTGGAGCTTAAACTGAGAGGATTCAATTCGGCATCGGAATTGGAATCCGGTGTGGCTCAGTGGATACAGCGTCAGCACGTAGAGCTGAAAACCCGGGTTCGATTCCCGGTGTCGGAGAGAATTTTTCTCCACTCCACCCATCCTTCATCACTCTATGAAACTCTATATATATTTTTGTGATCTATCCTTTGGCTAATTACTAAATCACGGTTCTTTGTTGTTTGTATTACCAACACTATGTTAGTTATAAAGAAAATTTAGTGGGTTCCATATCCAGGCATAACGGGACGAACATACATACATAAGCCCAGGGGAAGTAAAAGGTACGGAGAAATCTCCGTCATGTCCTTTTCGCTTACACCGCCTTATAAACAAACGCAAAGTAAGTGGTGGATTTTAGCCTAGCCGTCCACTGGCACCGTGAACGGCCGAATATTTGTTAGGCCGTATACGGCCGAATACCGGACAACCGGCAGAAGAGCCGATCGATCGTCCACTGGAGCCGACGCTTCGGCCGTCAATTACCAGTTGTATGTCCTCGTGCTACATGCTTATAATTAATAGGCATACATACATACATACATACATACATACATACATACATACATACATACATACATACATACTGCCACCGGCGTGGCTCAGTGGGTTAAGGCGCTTGCCTGCCGGTCTGAAGTTGAGCGAGCGCGGGTTCGATCCACGCTTGGGCTGATTACCTGATTGGGCTTTTTCCGAAGTTTTCCCCAACCGTAAGTTGAATGCCAGGTAATCTATGACGAATCCTCGGCTTATCTCGCCAAATATCATCTCGCTATCACCAATCTCATCGACGCTAAATAACCTCGTAGTTGATACAGCGTCGTTAAATAACCAACTAAAAAACTACATACATATACACAAATGGCTTTTAAGGAACCCACAGGTTCATTGTCGCTGTCACATAAGCCCGCCATCGGTCCCTATCCTGTGCAAGATTAATCCAGTCTGTATCATCAAATCCCACCTCCCTCAAATCCTTTAATATTATTCTCCTATTTACGTCTCGGCCTCCCCAAAGGTCTTTTTCCCTCCGACCTCCCAACTAACACTCTATATGCATTTCTGGATTCGCCCATACGTGCTACATGCCCTGCCCATCTCAAACGTCTGGATTTAATGTTTCTAATTATGTCTGGTAAGGAATATAGCGTGCAGTTCTGCATTGTGTAACTATCTCCATTTTCCTGTAACTTCATCCCTTTTAGCCCCAAATATTTTCCTAAGAACCTTATTCTCAAACACCCTTAACCTCTGTTCCTTTCTCAAAGTGAGAGTTCAAGTTTCACAACCATATAGAACAACCGGTAATATAACTACTTTATATAATATAGGCCTATTCTAAGTTTCAGAATTTTTGAGAGCAGACTGGATGACAAAAACTTCTCAACCGAATAATAACAGGCATTTTCCATATTTATTCTGTGTTTAATTACCTCCCGAGTGTCATTTATATTTGTTAATGTTGCTCCAAGATATTTGAATTTTTCCACCTCTTCGAAGCATAAATCTCCAATTTTTATATTTCCATGTCGTACAAAATTCTGGTCACGAGACATATATACTTTGTCTTTTCGGGATTTACTTTCAAATCTATCGCCTTACTTGCTTCAAGTAAAATTTCCGTGTTTTCCCTAATCGTTTGAGGATTTTCTCTTAACATATTCACGTTATCCGCTTAGACAAGAAGATGATGTAACCCGCTCAATTCCAAACCTTGTCTGTTATCCTGAACTTTCCTAATGGCGTATACGGACTCTGCTGTAAATTTCACTGAGACACATTTTAATTACTCGAACTAGTTTCTTGGGAATACCAAATTCAATAAGAATATTATATAAAACCTCTCTTAACCGAGCCATATGCCTTTTTGAAATCTACGAATAACTGATGTTCTGTACCCTTATACTCCCATTTTTTCTCCAATATCTGTTGAATACAAAGAATCTGATTAATAGTCGATCTATTAGTCTAAAACGGCATTGTTGATCCCCAATAATATCATCTACATATGGAGTTAACCTTCTCAAAAGAATATTGGACAAAATTTTGTACGACGTTAACAAAAGTGGTATTCCTCGAAAGTTACTACAGTTAGTCTTGTTCCCTTCTTAAAAATAGGTGCATTGTTCTGGTACAATTTCCTTCTCCTTATTATTATTATTATTATTATTATTATTATTATTATTATTATTATTATTATTATTATTAGAATGAATTTGGAGGACATATTACTATTATTGGACAATCCCTACCTTATGACGAGACGGAAGACGAAACGACGAAAATATAGGATATATCCGATACTTAGAGAAAGGTGTCGCCTGGGTAAGTTTCATCATCTACACCTACACAATAAACTTCTATATGATAGTGCTAAGTTTTTCGATTACTATCGGATGAATGTTGACACATTTCAATATATTTGAAATGTAATTCGTCCATCTCAAAATGGTCAAATTTCAGAGAAGTTGTACCACCTGAGAAACGTTTCTCAGTAATATTAAAGTTAGTAGTACATGAATAATAAAGTAGGACGGGAGGATACTTTTAGACCAACTATTGGAAAAGAGAGCCTACACGCAATTAGTAGTGACAATGGAGTTAGATTAGTCAACTTTGCCACATCGAAAAATTTAATTGTCAAAAGTACAACATTCTCCCATAAGGATATACATAAATATACTTGGACTTCTCCAGATGGATTGACACACAACCAAATAGATCACATCTTGATAGATAAACGGAGACATACTAGTATAGTAGATATTCGAACTTTCACGGGTGCAGACTGTAATTCTGACCATTATTTTGTGATTTGAGAATTAAGAGAAAGATTATCAGTAGCCAAGCGAGTAGAGCAACAAGTTAATATTACTAAATTCAATATTTTGAAATGAAAGGACGAGGAAGCTAAGCAAAATTATCAGGTCGAAATTTCGAATAGGTTTGCCACTTTAGAAAGTTCCGACGAAGTTGAGAAAGAATTAGATGTTAATAGCGTGTGGGAAAATATCAGAGATAGTATCAAAATTGCAGCTGAGCAGAGCATAGGTTATTATGAAACTAAGAAAAAGAAACCGTGGTTTGATGAAGATTGTTGCATGGTAGTACAAAGAAGGAAACAGGCAAAATTTAAATTCTTACAGGATCCAGTTGAGGAGAAGAGAGATAATTATTTCAATGAAAGACGGGAAGCAAGTCGTACACTTAGGAATAAAAAGAGAGATTACTTGAAGGAAAAACTGAATGAGGTAGAAACAAATAGTAAGAATAAAAACATTCGAGATTTATATAAGGGTATAAAGGAATTTAAGAATGGATATCAGCCAAGGGTAAACGTGATCAAGGATGAGAATGGTGACTTGCTTGCAGACTCTCCATCAATCCTAAACAGATGGAAAAACTATTTTGCGCAACTACTAAATGTACATAGGCCAAATAGAAATGATCGGGACGAAATTGAAATACAAACTGCTGAGCCATTTATACCCGAACCCACGCTTGCAGAAGTCGAAATTGCGATAGAAAATCTGAAAAAGTACAAGTCTCCAGGTATCGATCAAATTCCAGCAGAATTAATACAAGAGGGTGGAAGTGCATTATATAGCGAAATTTATAAACTTGCTATTTGGGAAAAGGAAATTGTACCAGAACAATGGAAGGAGTCCATAATTGTACCTATTTTTAAAAAGGGGGACAAAACCAGCTGTGGTAACTTTCGAGGAATATCACTTTTGTTGACGTCGTACAAAATGTTGTCCAATATTCTTTTGAGAAGATTAACTCCGTACGTAGATGAAATTATTGGGGATCATCAGTGCGGTTTTCGGCGTAATAGATCGACTATTGATCAGATTTTTTTGTATTCGACAGATAATGGAGAAAAAATGGGAGTATAAGGGTACAGTACATCAGTTATTCATATATTTCAAAAAGGCATATGACTCGGTTAAGAGGGAGTATTATATGATATTCTTATTGAATTTGGTATTCCCAAGAAACTAGTTCGATTAATTAAAATGTGTCTCAGTGAAACATACAGCAGAGTCCGTATAGGTCAGTTTCTATCTGATGTTTTTCCAATCCACTGCGGGCTAAAGCAGGGAGATGCACTATCACCTTTACTTTTTAACTTCGCTTTAGAATATGCCATTAGGAAAGTTCAGGATAACAGGCAGGGTTTCGAATTGAACGGGTTACATCAGCTTCTTGTCTATGCGGATGACGTGAATATGTTAGGAGAAAATCCACAAACGATTAGGGAAAACACGGAAATTTTACTTGAAGCAAGTAAAGCGATCGGTTTGGAAGTAAATCCCGAAAAGAAAAGTATATGATTATGTCTCTTGACCGGAATATTGTACGAAATGGAAATATAAAAATTGGAGGTTTATCCTTTGAAGAGGTGGAAAAATTCAAATATCTTGGAGCAACAGTAACAAATATAAATGACACTCGGGAGGAAATTAAACGCAGAATAAATATGGGAAATGCGTGTTATTATTCGGTTGAGAAGCTCTTATCATCCAGTCTGCTGTCCAAAAATCTGAAAGTTAGAATTTATAAAACAGTTATATTACCGGTTGTTTTGTATGGTTGTGAAACTTGGATTCTCACTCTGAGAGAGGAACATAGGTTAAAGGTGTTTGAGAATAAGGTGCTTAGGAAAATATTTGGGGCTAAGAGGGATGAAGTTACAGGAGAATGGAGAAAGTTACACAACACAGAACTGCACGCATTGTATTCTTCACCTGATATAATTAGGAACATTAAATCCATACGTTTGAGATGAGCAGGGCATGTAGCACGTATGGGCGAATCCAGAAATACATATAGAGTGTTAGTTGGGAGACCGGAGGGGAAAAGACCTTTAGGGAGGCCGAGACGTAGATGGGAAGATAATATTAAAATGGATTTGAGGGAGGTGGGATAGAGACTGGATTAATCTTGCACAGGATAGGGACCGATGGCGGGCTTATGTGAGGGCGGCAATGAACCTTCGGGTTCCTTAAAAGCCATTTGTAAGTAAGTAAGTACATTAATAATAATTTGTTAGGCCTTAATCATTTTATTTCACTTGTTTAATGAAATTAAATACAAGATCTAATTAATTTTTCGGCGTTCATGGCGAAATTTATGGAAACAGTGACCACGTGTTGCTCTGTTCGGCCGAAAGAGACCGGAAAATCCCAGTAATAGGGCGAGTGTAATGGACGCGCGCCAATGCATTCTCTTGTTGTGGGATCATTCGGCCGTGTACGACCGTAAACGGCCGAGTTGTTATTCGGCCGAATTCGGTTCCAGTGGACAGGCGACCAGCGAGAGCCGAAGGTTCGTAAAAGCCTTATACAATCTGTCACTGAACTTCCTGTCCGCACCAAAACATAGCCTGGGAAGCTGGAGTGGGGAGTTAAGGTGTGGTCTGCAGTGAATGAATCTAATTATTAGCACCCAGGCCTGTACTAGATGAACCGTGAGTTCCAACTACACTGCCCTGAGGACGATATCTCTTTGCAAAACTGAAATACTCAAAAGTTTTTTTCTGAATTTTAATGCAGTTATAAATATGCTACAATGATGAAAGAAGAAACGTTATAAGCCAGTACAAGAAATGTGCCTAATATTACTGATTGTTAGGATATTTTGTTCAAAATATTCCCCACTTAATACGTTAAGAAAAGTTAATGATTATTACTGTATTTGTTTCTTACTTATTTTCGTGTTAAGATATTGGGACACAGAGTCACTTTATAACACAAATTTCAATTACAAATTATACTAAGAAATAACAATAAAAGTCTAAAAATTAGAATTGCAGTCTACTCACCGTGGACATCAGGGTGCAGAATGGTGAGAAGACCATTGTTCCTGAAAAAGGAAAATAATATGTAAGCCTAAGAACAACTTTCACTGGAAGAAAACTTTCTTCTCATCCCTACTTTAAATTGAACTCTAATTGAAATTATTTCTTCTATATTCCGAAGGCACAGCAGCTGAAACTTTTTTATGTTTGTCGATGGAATTGATGATAGCGAGTTAAGGCAGAGGATTCGCCATGGTATTACCTCATATTCGTCTTACAGTTTTGGGAAAAGCCTCGGAAAAATCCAACCAGTAACAAGTTCAATCGAGTTTGTAACCCACGTACGAGTACAACCTCAGATCTAGGCCGGTGACCTAATGGAAGTTATACAGCGGTACAGCACATGCATTTTGACAAGACACTCGCGATGTGCAGTACGGAACAACGTTTCTGTGGAGAGTGTAGGAGTATAAGGGAAGGTCGGGCATGTGTCTACCGAGTTCAAGGCAAAAACTAACCCATTCCCCTATAATTCGTAAGTAGACTTATCCGAGCTCGTGCGCAGCTCTGTAGGAAGAGTGGGGGAGTGTCATAATGAATGCGCTGTACTGTTATTTGATACTAGATTAATTCATCACTTATGTATGTTTCACTTGGATCACTAGATTTACTATTCTTTATTTTACTACAAAAATACGTTTAAATTATATTATCATATAAATAATATTTACAGTCAAAGCTTAGCAAAAGTAAAAACGGAAATGGAGGGCCAAACATTTCGTCTGGATAGAGGAGTGCGTCAAGGCGACCGGTTACCTCCTAAAATTTTTACGAGTCTCACGAAGGATGTTTTCAGAAGAATTATTGCAACCAGAACCTTGGAGTAAGCATAAACGAAAGACGACGGAGAAACCAGAGATTCGCGGAAGATCACCAATGGAATAGCAGTCCATGCTCTAAGAACTCAGTACACAAAGCAGAACGGCGGGCCTATCCACGAACATGACCAAAACAAAAAGGATGACTAATGGATCCCAAACCCCATTCACAGTAGATGGAACGATTGTACCATACGTAAATGAGTACGTATACGTAGGGCAACAAGTATCCTTCGAAGACAGCATGGAGAGAGAGAAATACAACGGAGAATCGCACTGATATGGCGTGCATTTTGTTCCCTTAAATTCGTGCTTCTAGATAAAATCCTCAGCAGAACACTACAACTAGACACCCTAGAAACCTGCATTTACCAAGTATTGCTCTATGGAAATCAGAAATGGTCACTAACATCTAAATGGACGAAAGCGATACAAATATGCCAACTGAAGATGATACGCAAAATTCTGGGCTTATCCTTAAGAGACAGAATCTCCGACGAAGAACTGCTTCAAAGGGCATCAACAGCAGATATCACACATCTAGCTTTTAAAAGTAAGTGGAGCTGGGGAGGCCATGTCACAAGAATAGAGGAGGACCGATGGACCTACAAGTCTACTATGTGGGACTCCAGAGCAGACAGGCGGCTTCGAGGCTGACTTAGGAGAAGATGAATAGACATCTTCAAAGAAAACGGAGGTCACAATGGTCCAGGACAGCAAGAGGAAGAGGAGAGTGGAAAATTCTAGAGAACAGCCTGAATAGTGTCCACGATCAAGTGTCCACACTAACACGGAGTAGCTTGCCACTTTAGGTATATAAGAGCTAATTCCTTAACAGGAGGCCACTGCCATAAAAGAACATAAATAAGCTTATCTTTGTCACCATCGACACAGTTTAAGCCTAGTGTCCAGTTTCGTCTTCAATAAAACTAATCTGACTATCTCACCGTAGTTCTGCCAACGTTCCTTCTTCCAGCAGGTCTGTATTTTGATATTATTGTGGTGCATGGTATCCGTCCATCCTGTCTACAAGATCGTTCTATTGCTGTCTGTATCATCCTATTATATCTATTAAAGGTGCAAAGCAAGCAAATTACTACCATTACCAAACACTTTCCCTAAACAGGGATTGCTTAGAAGACAAAGTATACCATTTACAAAACAAAATTTTGAATAGTACATATTACTTGGATAATTTGTTATGAATATGAAAACCAATGAAATAAAGAGAAAGAAATAAATTACAGTCTTATCTGAATTGATTTCTTAACAATGCAATCGAACCTTTCAACGCAAGTAAACAAACATTGGTAATTATAGATGATGGCAAATGAAAAGCCTTGCAAAAATCAACAAACTGCTTCGGGATGGATCCTCTTGCTCCGACCATCAAGCCAATTACTTCTATCTGTTGTAATTGATATTTCTCTTGATAATACAGGATTGTTTATTCATAGATGAATTGTTTTTCCTTATGGACATCTTGCGGTTGGCTCTTGCAAGTCTCCAAACGAACTGTAGAGTCAATTATAAAACCTCTACGATGGTCCTGGAAAGCGATCTTATCCATCGTACGAGTGCTGCCGGTGGTTGATAGACCATTAACTTCTTCGAAAACAGTAAACCCCGTATTACGTAGTGCTTGAGCAATGGCGCTTCTTACTTTGTGGTGTCTGGTATTGCGCAAAGCCTTGCCATTCGGGCAAGAACCGAGGACCTGTGGGAGAGTTTCTATCTCGCTGCCGCAATGACATGTGTTGTTCGTGTTGTATAATTACGAACATAAACGAACCTTGTCCCCGAGTAAATGGATTCTAAGAGAAATTTAGTAACCATCCATCGACCACATCAAACTTCAAGTCTGAAGCAGTCAAAATGGGCTCATATAGGCGAACTAAGTGAGCCATCATCCATAAATCTAATCCATCTATTCATGTCTAGATGGTCATCAATAAAAAGTTAATAATATAGCTTCATTCAGTTAATGTACAGTAAGTTAGAGTTCATCATCTGATAGCGAGTCACGCTCTTTTCTCCAGTTTAGAGCCCGACTCTTGTTACCGAATGGGCAAGAAAATTCTTCATTATGTTAAATTTACATCATAATTCCGGTTCCCCTGGAGAAATACGTGTCACCTGACTAGAGACTTCAGTTTATGTCGGTTTCTTGGTTTCAGATTAACTTTCTGGTGGTGGAGGGGTGAAGAGACGTCAAGTGTGAGGATCAAGTTTTCATTATAACTTAGGTACGACGTGCTCTGAGTCTTCTACAGGGAAAGAAAAGTTGAGTTTGCTTGTTATTATATTTCTGATTATTTCGAGAAGCCACTGAGGCAGGAGATGAAGTAGAGAATTGAGAAAAGGGGGAGACTCAGACACGCTTCTGTAACTCATATATATACACATTTTCATAGCTGAAGCAAATTAAAAGTTCCAAGAATTCATATCCGCCATAGGAGAGCTGTAAGACATGATCGCGAGAATAGAATTAAAGGAAAAAGACTGGAAGAAAAGTGATACAACACCGGAGAAGATGTTGACATTATTCAATAAGTCAGCAATAAATCCAGTTTACAAAAGGTTCCGTCTGTTTTTATGAACCCCAATTTAATATTCAATGAAATATTTATACAGTTACACAACACAGTCTTCCTTGCTACAGGCAAAAAATGTAGAAGACATTTAACAATAATACTGAAGATTATCACTTGTCACCCATTACATTACTATCTCATGTCTGGGGCTGTGACATCGGTATATTTGTATTAGTCTGAGGTGAACATACGACGCCCCGGACAGAATGCAGTCGACGTGTTTCAAGTACAGGCAGCGGAAGCGAATTTGACACACCTAAGCAAGCACGTTCCGTGTTTTGAATACGATTATTGCGTATTATAAAATCAAGACAATACAATTATTGTATAATAAGGGCTAATATCGCATGCTGATGAGATTGAGAAATCATACTTAAATTGTCACAAACGTGGTAAAACATAAGTCTGAAAAGATTTTTTTCAGTATGATTTCCAACAATTTATTGCCAACATTACCAGCATTTTAAACCTTTCCGATATTAATCCTTATTAATACAATAACTATTGTATTGTCTTGATTTTATAACACGCAATAATCGTATACAGAAAACGGAACGTGTTTGCTTAGGTGTGTGTCATATTCGCTTCCGCTGCCTGTACATGAAACGCCGACTACATTCTGACCGGCGTCTTATGTTCACCTCAGACTAATATAAATATACCGATGTCACGGACCTACTCATGTCTTGCAGAAAATTCAGGACCCCATTCTAATTTTCCATTATCACTACAGATTTATTTCCCTTGTCTCCACACAGATAATGAAGTCATTTTTTTAGTAGGTTATTTTACGACGCTTTATCAACATCTTAGGTTATTTAGCGTCTGACTGAGATGAAGGTGATAATGCCAGTGAAATGAGTCCGGGGTCCAGCACCGAAAGTTACCCAGCATTTGCTCATATTGGGTTGAGGGAAAACCTCGGAAAAAACCTCAACCAGGTAACTTGCCCCGACCGGGAATCGAACCCGGGCCACCTGGTTTCACGGCTAGACGCGCTAACCGCTACTCCACAGGTGTGGACTAATGAAGTCATTTTTTCATCAAATTTATTTTGTACTCTCCATTTCCCGATCCAGTCAAAGAGTTGTTCAATTACTGGTTTCTCCTTCATCCCCTTCACTTACGATTCAACTCTCCCTCACCATCAGTCAATCTTCTTTTCCTTCTCTGTTTTCATTTTCCCTTAATAATTTTCTGTTGCTCATAAGGTGGCTTTAAATAAATATTTAGTATGTTTGTTATTAAATCCACATGACAGAATATTTTGTACTGGATTGTAGGCTTATTCTAAGTGCCTAATGGAATAAACAGATAATATGTAAGTACACGAAACGAGAGACGAGTCAGAGCTCTCCTTTCCATGTACACCTAACTTGTACTCAAAGTAACCAAACGCAGGACTCTAATCATGACTTAGTTGAAAGAAATATATTTTTGTCTCAGATTATTTACAGTTTCGGCTACCGGCCTAGGTCAGTCGGCTAAGGCACTTGCCTGCCGATCCGGAGTTGCTTTCGGGCGCTGGTTCGATTCCCGCTTGGGCCGATTACCTGGTTGGGTTTTTCCGAGGTTTTCCCTAACCATAAGGAAAATGTCAGGTAATCTATGGCGAATCCTCGGCCTCATCTCGCCAAATATCATCTCGCTATCACCAATCCCATCGACGCTAAATAACCTCGTAGTTGTTACAGCGTCGTTAAATAATTAAGTAAAATAAAAAAAAATTACAGTTTCCAGTTTCCTCTGTTAAAGTCACTAAAATAATCAGAGAAAACCACTTCACAACTATTTCTCCACCACAAATTTCACAGAATCTGCCCGAGTTCGAACTCAGATCCCCTGTTCTGAAAAGCCGTTAATCAAATGATTGAACTACATAAAAGAATAGCTGGTCGATTATGGCACATTATCTTCAACTTCTTCTATTTGAACTATCAATATTTTCTCCATTAATATTTATCATCAATTTCATCAATACAGAAACAACTACGCATTGCTACAAAATGTTATATCCTTGGGGTATGGAATGGAATTTCTGTTTGAAATGTATTTCACAGGATAAATAACCAAAGGGAATTACTAAATATGTTTGTATCCATAATGAGGTAAACTACAGATATTACACACCACTTTTCCTGTTTATGTACTTTCCCTACAGCTTAATGACCTGTATTTTACTTTTATCTCTGTGTTTAACTAAAATTAATCAGACATGGCAGTATAACAATGTAACGTTTTTACTTCGGCTTGTTTTAACTAAAATCAATCAGTCATGAAAGTATAACCATTTAAACTCTTCCTTCATTTTTTCCCCACATGAATAATAATTATTCATACGGGAAAAAAAATGTTATTGTTGAGACGTGCACTTACAACATGGTGCCGCGTCGATAGAACATAACCAAAACATGGAGATGGGAACGGTGACCGATTAGTCATTAACTATAGGCTCATTGTACTGTGCAGAAAATGACGTCATGCTGTGCTGTTTTAAAACTGCATTTACTGTTAACGTCGTGCGTCATACGGGATAGTGTAGGCTATAATGGCTGAGCCAGTTGCCGGCAATTTAGAGTTCAAACATCATAAGGGAAACCCCTTTAAAGTCCACTACTTAACGTGCATGCTTCATAATGTAACTACATTTTAGTAAAAATCCCGCAAATATTCGATTTTACATGTTAGGTTATTATTTCAAAATAAATAATTATCTGTAATGTAACGTCATCTGCATTGCTTCACACGTGTCGATATATGCCTCAGACGTGAATGGATTTTGCGTTATTTTTGTTGATATGCGGAGTCTTCTGGTATGGAATGAGGATTAGAGGACGTTTCTTTGGCTACACTGCATGTTATGACTTTCAGCAAGACGGAGCACTTTCTCATTATTGGTACAATGTGAGCTAATCTCAATATTAAGTTTCCTAATGGGTGGATTGGTCATGGCAGTGCCATTCCCTTATCACCAAGATCTCTACGTAGGCCTCAACCTCTTGGATTTTTGTTTATGGGGTTGGATGAAGGAAATTTAATTCACGAGACGAACTGCTCACTCGTATAATGCATGTTGTTGCCGGCATCAAAATAAACGTCACGATGATCTTCGACGATTAACAATCTTCTGCACATTTTGAAATATATATTGAGGTAGGCGGTGGAACTTCCGAGCATACATTATAAAAATAATCTTTCTTACATATACAAGGAATAATATGAAATGAACAAAAAGGGTTTCTTAACTTTTTATATTTTACATACAAACAATCCCATCTGGAGAACTGTTCGGTAAAGACCACAAATTCATATAATTTTTTGTTCATAATGTTCAATACTACAGGGACATCATTTTATTTTTACTTCAATTTTTATTGTACCTGAGTTTTTGAATGTACTTCACTCCCACCCCTTCTACTAATGAAGTTCAACCGTCCTCCACACATATCCAAGACCGCATATACAGGCATAGTAGCCTTACGGTCATAGTAAACAGTACGTACCAAAAATATGTTCGCCTTTTCCAGAGGTAAAAGAGCTTCCAATAGTGAATCATTTTCGCACAGTTACTGTCGTCCATTTGGCTACGTCGCATCCCGGTTTCCCCCACCTGCTTCTATTCGCCTCTCTGTAATGGCTAGTGGCTGGGCTGTCTTAGCTCTTTTCTGAGGACATTAATTTCTGTTAGGAATTGGACGTCTACGTAATATTATACAACTGTTTAAAATAATTTAAATAAAAGGGCCTCGTTAAGTAATTGACTGTCACGTGATTTCCTCCCTTTCTACGATCCTTCGATAAAACCACTTGTTCAGACAGTAGATAGCATGTATGAATAATTTTATCTTTTCGGATCGTGCAGGAGTGAAGATTGAATTTACGGTACGTAGGTACTCTTTTACAGAGTAGGTACAGAATTACTTCAACATGAGTTACTAGTACGAAGGACGACACTGGTAATTGGAATTAGGTACAATCGTTTATAGTGCGATAATATGCAATATGCACATTAGATCTGAAGCCTGTATCGAAATCAATGGCCACGATTTTAAAAAATGTGTTTAAATATCCATATTATGATTATTTTTCAATTTAACTTCATTCTCTATAGTGTACGCTAATGTGCTGCAGACAGTATAATATACACTGCATAATGACTATGTCCACATGGACAGCTCAGTTCGTGAGTAAAAACACTCATTGTTAATACTGTACTGTATTTTGATTAAACAAAAACCTAGTGAAATTTATCAAACTCAAAATCACGATATTTCCTAGTTTACGTAAATAGATGAACTAATTTTCTTCCCTCCTATACCTAGTAAAGTGATTTGTTTGTATATTACGCCAGTATCATCGAACTCCAGTTGTGGAAGGGGGTAGCAAACGGTGTTTCCGGTTCTCAACTGTTGATTGAAAGGTATAGTCAGGTTAATATTAGAAATGTTATTAAAAATAAAATGATGTCCCTGTATAATCTCCCATCGTACTGTCCTTTCTGCTAAAACATTTATTATAGTTAAAAAAAAACATCGCTTATAATACACAACTCCATCTTTATTACAACAGTGCTTGATATTGGGAGTAGGGCAGTGCCTTAAAGTAATCTTGCTCTCACGGAGTTGTCATTTCTTTCTGTCTTATTTTATAGTCCACTTTGCAAAGCGCATACAAGACTGACGTGACAGCCATTCGTATAAGCTACCGTTAGACATCACATTGACAACTTGCAAATTTCCGTGATCTTGGCAAAATCGAAACTATAACCTCTGTGTCTACTCCATGTTAGTCATCGTATACAGTACCAGAGCCGGATTTAGGTATAATGTTGCCCTAGGCAGTGCTAAAATTTGCCGCCCCCAACTCTCACAAACAGTTTAGTTTAAATTAGTTTCAAATGAAATGTTACAATTCAGAAAATAACAAATCCCTGGAATCAAAATACATGCATCTTGTGAATTATAAAGATTTACTTCGCACTTTCTTCACAGAGAAAGCTTTGCTGATGTCATCAAAGTCAATCTGATGAAGCACATCAGACTCGATGCAAAGAAAAATATTCAAACTTATTCAGTGTTGAAACAAAATTTATTTGTGAAAGTCAGGGTATGGTTTACTTGTCGGTATAATTATTAATATTTCTTACTTTGATGGGAAGTACAAAGTAAGTTGAAAAATAAACTACAACTCTTTGCGTAATAAATCTTTCTTATCGAATTATACAGGATGTTTCCGGGCTGATGTTACAAACTTTCAGGGATGATGGCGAAGGGTACATGTATCAATTTGAGACAAGGAAACCTGGTCCGGAAATGACTGAGTCGAAAGTTATAAGCAAAAATAGTTGTATGGAAATGGAATTACAATTTCGCAACACGTGCCCTCCTTCCCTTAACCTATGGAACAGTCGTGGAAAGACGGTCTGGGTCGGATGTCTCCTACGTGGATACTTGCCCGATACAATCTGTGAGCTTGTCTACTGTTCCCATTGGCTCATCCGTATTCGAAAATCAGGTCTGCATATTCCGCTCTCGTGTACTCCTCTATTTCACTAGGACTAATCGACTGCACACTGCAACTTGTACACATACACTGCTGTCTACAGACGTGCATATCAGGACCGACCATGTCCGTTACAAATTACGCTATCTGTACTGCTTTAGTGTAGTTTCCTGTCCCCACCCCTCAGACAGCGCACTGAACGGAATACTGTAGGTAGACAACGTAAACAACGTCAGATGTATACAGTATGTGTGAGATGTACAGATAAATACACAAAAATAAGGTGTACAGAGAAATAAAATTATTCCATTTACACAACTATTTTCACTTGTAACTTTTCACTCAGTCATTTCCGGACCAGGGTTCCTCATCTCCAATTGATACAGTGTCCTTCCTCATCATCCCTGAAAGTTTGTAATACTAGGCCAGAAACACCCTGTATAGTGCACAACCTGGAAAGTGATTATATAGTATTTTTGACGATATATTATATTGGAAATATAACTGAGAGTTGTGTTTACTATTCATAGCGATAAATAATAAACACACATCCAACCTGATCTACAACAATGCGATCTTGTTTATACAAGCAGTTAAATTTAAGCAGTTTCATAGTATAATAACGTGATTCTGGCTTTACAAATAAATTATGCAGCTGTACACTTTCCTTTTACTCTCGCCACGATCGCGACAATGCGATAACAAAACAATATCCGACTTTCACAAGATGTTCAAGAATAAACTTCAAGAAAAGGCTTACCAACAAGTATTTCAAAAACAAGATGTAAAATGAAAATGAAAAAAGAAAAGAAAAAAGGAAGAGAGAGAGAGAGAGAGAAAATGCCGCCCCCCTATAAATTTCCGCCCTAGGTAACTGCCTAGGTTGCCTAGGCCAAAATTCGGCAATGTACAGTACAATTGTCTTATTATAGATTGATAAATGAACTAAATAAGCCTATTATTTTAATGCGCTAAAATATCTCTACATCCACTTTAAAAATCCTGAGTTCCTTATCCTATATTCAGAAACACAGCGATTAATAACATACCTGTCGGTTCTGAGTGAGGTAAATGAACTGGTACTCGCTTTTAAGCCCTTGTCCGCATCCTTTATGTTGGGGTTGTTTGTCATGCATTATTGTCCGCCAACCTGAGTACATTATACAATCCTTTCGCAAACTCTCAGTTTGAAAATTACGACGTCCACACGACCCCCTTTGAGGCTGTCGCAATGGGGGCGGAGAAGGGAGCGTCGCGTCGGTCCCACAACGTCAACGACAGAGAAGAGAGAACATAATATCCTCAATGCATCTGGATAAGACATCTTTATAAGCCTCAGAATGGAGCCTCGGAAGGAGAGAGAGCGAGCGGGATGTAACATAGTGTTTTTCTGTCTCGCTCAACCCGACAGAGGGTTATTAAAGAGCATGGGCCTGTCTCCCAAACATCCTTGCGGTTCGCTCCACTGAGCCGGTCGCAGTATTTTTCCCAGTGACCTCAAGTTCGACGCTTCAAGTGCCCGCCTGCCCCAACCGCATGATGCACTACTCCGCAAATGGACAGGAAGACAGACGGACGCAGACTTAATCCGTTCTCTCTTACGCAAAAACCACAACAAGTTTGAAAATCATTCAAAGTGAACCATGGAAAACAATTCAGAGACGTTGCCAGCTGATGTACGACTGCTTTCTGACGTCATTAGTAAACATTTGAGTACTTAACTTCCATACTTCTTCTTAGTGGTACTCAAAAGAAAAGGAGTGAGTAGTTTTTGCTAACTTTTTCATGCTGAGAAAGAAAAATTAAACTCTATAAATTTATTCATATTATTTCTTGTATGTTGCTTAATGGGTTATTATTATTATTATTATTATTATTATTATTATTATTATATAAGCCTCGAAATGCCTGTTATTATACGGTTGACAACCTTTTATCATCCAGTCTGCTGACAAAAAATCTGAAAGTTAGAATTTATAAAAGAGTTATATTACCGGTTCTTTTAGGTTAAGGATGTTCGAGAATAAGGTTCTTAGGAAAATATTTGGGGCTAAGAGGGATGAAGTTACAGGAGAATGAAGAAGTGCACGCATTGCATTCTTCACCTGACATAATTAGGAACATTAAATCCAGATGTTTGAGATGTACTGTCCGTTACTCAGGAGAAGACGAGCGGAAAGAATGTGACCTTCTTGACTATCGCTGCTGATTAATATAAACATCGCTCAGATAAGCATCCCAGTATCCAGGTTATTATTCGTGCAGGAAACATGAGTAACAATGCGTCTGGAAATTAAAGCTAAGTTGAACAGAAGGAGACCTAATGTTTCCGCTTACTGCAGTACAAATATTGCACGTGTTGTCGTACATTATCTGTTCACATCCCTTCCTCCTCAGTCCGCTCTCGTCTTCTCCTGAGTCACCGACAGTAGCATGTATGGGCAATCCAGAAATGCATACAGAGTGTTAGTTGGGAGGCCGGAGGGAAAAATACCTTTGGGGAGGCCGAGACGTAGATGGGAAGATAATATTAAAATGGATTTGAGGGAGCTGGGATAAGATGATAGAGACTGGATCAATCTTGCTCAGGATAGGGACCAATGGCGTGCTTATGTGAGAGCGGCAATGAACCTCCGGGTTCCTTAAAAGCCAGTAAGTAGCCTAAGTAAGTATTATATAATCATCATCATCATCATTATTAACATCAGAGTTTGTTATTTAACGACGCTGTATTAAATAATAGGTTTATTTAGGTTTCAGGTCATTACGTCTAAGGACAGGGATCTAATAACAGTAGGTCTAATAAAACATGAAGTCTAATAAAAAAACATCCAATAATAACTCAGTCTAAAAGAAAAATGTCTAATATCTAAATGTCTAAATAAAATTTACGTCTAATATGTAAATGGCTAAATAAAATTTACGTCTAATGTGTAAATTTCTAAATGAAATGTAAGAATAAATCTCAATTTTAACAATACTTACGAAAGAAAGTTGATATTGTTACGATAATGAACATACGTTTCCTTGGTAATACGGTACCTTGTCAGTTTCAGAAAAATTTTTTAGCATAATGAATACATATACTATTAATTCGCATAAAGATAAAAACTTATTCTTCATAATAATTTCGACTACCACTTACGAATGAGAAGTAGAACCAGCAATAGGATCTACTGGAGATGTTCACTCAGAGACGCTTGCAATGCTACTTGTGTCACCAATGAGGACTTGGATAACATTCAAGTCTACGAAGTGTAGAATGTGTTTAATCTTGTATTAAATAGACTATTAAAAAACTATAAATAGTTTTGAAGGATGGCATTCGAAATTCCAAAAAATTATTATATTTCATCATGCATCCATTTGGAAGTTTTTAGAATATACACATACAGTGTCCTCGTAGGACATGGAAGAGTTCAGCATCCCGTAAAGAAATCGTACCAAAATTAATCGAAGACAAGTAGAGAGAATGGTAACACGTTACCAGAAGTATAAAGATCGTGGAGAAATTGATTTGTACATGAGAACTTTAAGATACAGCCTGAAATTCCATGCTGTACCGGAAGATGAAAATATTTTCTTTGCTCAACTATTTCAACATTAGGCCTACTGTATATTACTTCTGATTTATAACTCATATGTAATAAACAAAAATATATAGGTGACTGATGTATATTGTTATAATTTAGACATAATAATATTAGATGCCATTGCAAGTTAGACTATGTGGTATTAGACATTTTTGTAAATTGGACTAAATTGTATTAGACTTAGCTCTAAAGACAAAAAGTCATTAGACTTAAAAAATTATACCTTCTGTCATTATACTTAAAATCCTTAGACCTACTGATCTCTAACCATTATTTAGATTCAAAGGAATCGGTGAGAGCGACATATGAGAAATGAAGCCGAAGATTCGACATAGATTACCTTCCATTCGCCTTATGGTTGGAGAAAACGTCGGAAGAAACCCAACGAGGGCTCTACTTCAGTTAATCTTTGTTAGTCCATACAACAGTGAACTCGATTATTCATTGTTCTGTTCCACTTTATTATTATTATTATTATTATTATTATTACTATTATTATTATTATTAGTCTGTTGTAATTTATACAAATTTATTTACAACTGAAAGAATGTAAACAACTTCAAATAGGCCTACCGATTAACGTTTTGTGTAATTCAATGAAATACTCGTAGTTGACTGAAATACGTAGTCTAATTTTAATGAAAGTGATGATAATGATAATGAGAATATCCGTGTATACAAAGTAACACTAAATTTTTATTTTAACTCTGTATTTGAGTACAATTAATGTTTTAGGTTAAGTGCATTAGTGGTAGAGGGATTTTTCACTAACATTAGGCACAGATCAGAACATCCAACCAATCGAAGTAAATCACACATCAACTAAGCATCAGTTACTAAATATACTTCATTGTTTGGGTAATATTAGTCAATATCATGGCACAGCATATATACATGGAATTAAATATTGACATATATACTATAATAAAATATTTAGATTATCATTATTCCTGATAAAATAATTTAGACAAATATTATTATAGGAATGATAAATCGTTTTTACACCCTGCAATATCAATTTATTACCTAGGAGGTGGACATAACCTAATTCAAAGTATGACGTCATACAACTGTTGCAGATTACTTTGTGAAACACAACGTTACAACTCCATACCATACAAGAACTTTGACTAATTATTAATAATGTATTAAACCTTAGTTTTGTGGAATAGAGCCCAGGTAAACAGTCAATAATAATAATAATAATAATAATAATAATAATAATAATAATAATAATAATAATAATAATACTAATGATAATAATAGTAATAATAATACTAATGATAATAATAGTAATAATAATAATAATAATAATAATTATTATTATTATTATTATTATCATTATTATTATTAGTATTATTATTATTATTATTATTATTGTTATTAAACCTTAGTTTTGTGGAATAGAGCCCAGGTAAACAGTCAATAATAATAATAATAATAATAATAATAATAATACTAATGATAATAATAGTAATAATAATAATAATAATAATTATTATTATTATTATCATTATTATTATTAGTATTATTATTATTATTATTATTATTATTATTATTATTATTGTTATTAAACCTTAGTTTTGTGGAATAGAGCCCAGGTAAACAGTCAATAATAATAATAATAATAATAGTAATAATAATAATAATAATAATAATAATAATAATTATTATTATTATTATTATTATCATTATTATTACCGTCTCTATTCTTGATTTCATATGAGGCTAGGTTCTTCGAATCCGGCCCATGGTATACAGGGCAGATTTTGTCATAACAGTATATAACTTACATGGATAATTAACTTATCAGCAGACGAGTCCACGTCACGGTGGTGGACATCATTTGGTGACTAAGTTCTGTAAGGGACCCAATAGCTCAGGGTACAATGAGACTCTGAGTACAGGGATACGTACGAAGACTTTGACGATCTCCAGGACAGCGTGCGAGTCACCGACGAACGTTATTTGGGGAGCAGATGAAGCATTATCCTTCGAAGAGCAAATGTGGAGGTCCATCTCCGGGGTCACAAGAGGAAGTCCTCGACTTTAATAAGACGGAAGAGGCAGTCCTGTAAAGTATACAGATAGACATGTCTGGAAGTTCGAAGGGGCAACCCCTCTACCAGAATACTTAAAGTATTGTTGATAGCTCTACTTCGGGAATCTAGTATTACTCATACTTATTCTGCACATGAAATAGCAGGACGGATAGATGTCGGGCGTCCCAAGAAGTGAAAGCAGTGTACAGATGTGAAGATAGAACAGGCATCGAAGCCTGAACCATGAATCGGAGTCTGTAAGTTCCTACACGGTCAGTGTACGACGTAAAACACTTCTTGGTTGTGTAAATTCCTACACAGGACAGGAATGACCTAAAAGGCGATGTGTAAGTTCCTTCACGAGAAGAAAAAAAAAAAAAAACCAGCAGACAAAATTCCCCCCCCCCCTCCACTTTATGGAGACTGCTGATTGCCAACAAAATAGTCCGTTTGGTGTAGTTACAAATTTTGTCAGAAGGTGATTTCATGCATTTGCATTCGTACACTGCTATCAACGTCGCCTCTCGGTGAGGAATTCTGTTCTTTAGTGAAAATGCTTTTACATGAAATCGAGATATTAGTCCCTCTGAGTAGTCTTTATACAGGGATATCATTTTATTTTTACTTCAATTTTTATTGTACCTGAGTTTTTTAATGTACTTCACTCCCACCCCTTCTACTAATGAAGTTCAACCGTCCTCCACACAGATCCAAGACCGCATATACAGTTATAGTAGCCTTACGGTCATGGTAAATAGTACGTTCCAAAAATAGGTTCGCGTTTTCCAGTGACGAAAGAGCTTTCAATATTGCATCATTTTCCATTTGCATACGTCGCATCCCAGTTTCCCCCACCTGCTTCTATTCGCCTCTCTGTAAATGCTAGTGGCTAGGCTGTCTTAGCTCTTTTCTGAAAACATTAATTTCTGTTAGGAATTGGACGTCTACGTAATATTATACGCATACAAGAACTTAAATAAAAGGGCCTCGTTAAGTAATTAACTGTCACGTGATTTTCTCCCTTTCTACGACGATGCGACGTAACCACTTGGACGGACAGTAGAATCATGTCTGAGTAATTTTATCTTTTCGGATCGGGCAGAAGTGAAGATTGTAACAGTCGTCGTCGCCCTCGGCTGCCAGCTCCGAAATATGGAAAGTATCTCGAGGATGCACGTCGATGTCAATAATTAACTACGTACACTGATTAATTTGGGCGCCAGCCTCCTCGAGATTACTTCGGTAGAGGATGAGGTTCCCAGGTCACCTGCAAAACGGTCGGGACATGGGGTTTGGGAGACGTGCTCGTAGGTTGAAATGATGTAGGCGCACACCAGAAGTTGTTGGTAAGAACTATGAAAGCGTTTATTATTATTAAGTGTTCGTTTCAGATTAGCAGAAATGCGCGTCCAAGTGTATAATATCTCGCTCTCACTTCCCGCAAGTTGATATACTAATTTCTGACTTCACGTAATTATATAATTTGTACTATAAAACACCAGTAATATAACGGACAGTTGATAACGTGATGAGAGGAAAGAATTCAGACTTATAATAATAATAATGCAACACACGACTTCTTACTACACCCACTAAAATTTTCTAAGTCCGTAAATTGTTATACTTCCGAGTTAGGTTTGCCGAGAATATGTGGAGTGCAACTTCTCCGTACGCGTTCTATATGCCTTCTGTCTATCTGCCAAATCTATCCCCTACTTTCAACCACCAAAACATAGAATTTCGCCCTCCTATCTATATATCACGTGTCTCTATTAAGAATCCTGATTGGCCATGATTACACTTACGTCACTTAAGACGCGTTCTTCAAAAATTGTTCGTTAACTAGAACATCCCCCTACTTCCGGCGTCCTGACAATTCTCTGACATATATCAGATCATCTCTTTTGGAACCTGGCTTGGCGTCATCTTACTGACCACCCGCAGGCAAAGTCCATACATTCCCTCATCAGTCAACTCCACGCCTGGACACATGTTTCCTGTCCGCCTAGCTTCCTTTCGGTCTTCCTGTCCACCTGTTACTTCCGTCTCAGATTTTGAAACTAACTTACACGTCCGCGCATCCTATCCATATAAGAATATTAACACGAAATACTAATCTAATGAAAATCTCCTCATCCTATACGAGGAACCGTCTCAAGATTGAATTTACAGTACGTAAGGTCTCTTTTATAGAGTAGGTACAGAATTATTTCAACATGAGTTACTGATACAAAGTACGAACCTGGTAATTGGAATTACGTACAATAGTCTATAGTGCGATAATATGCACATTAGAACTGAAGCCTGTATCGAAATGAACGGCCACCATTTTCAAAAATGTGTTTAAATATCCATATTATTATTATTTTTCAATTTAACTTCATTCTCTATATATTACGCTAATGTGCTGTAGACAGTAAACACTGCATAATGAATACGTCCGAATGGAAAGCTCAGTTCGTGAGTAAAAACACTTATTGGTAATACTGTACTGTATTTTGATTAAACAAAAACATAATGAAAATTTATCAAACTCAAAATCGCGATATTTCCTAGTTTACGTAAATGGATGAACTACTTTTCTTCCCTCCTATACCTAGTAAAGTGATTTGTTTGTATATTACGCCAGTATCATCGAACTCCAGTCGTGGAAGGGGGTAGCAAACGGTGTTTCCGGTTCTTAATCGTTGATCCAAAGGAATAGCCAGGTTAATATTAGAAATATTAGTAAAAATAAAATGATGTTCCTGTACATTTTTTGGATGTATTTCAGTTTATTTTGTGTTTGTCTCTTATGGGCTGAATTCCAATTTGTGCACTACATCTAATACGTGTAATGTCCACCGTTGTAATTTAATTTTAATTCTCGTATTTGCTAACCTCTAAACGTAAGATTTTTTAAGGTCGTTCACATAAATTTTCAACAACTTTTCGTTTGCATGCATTACTTAATATTTGTCGGCTGATTGTGCTTTCTTCATTGTGATTATGATTAAACTCACACTTGTTCAAATCACATGTTTTTAATGTTTCACCTTCTGTATAAACGTACAGTAGTAAATAATCATGTAGACCCTACGAGGAGATAAATCTTCACATGTGCTTGGAATCGAATCTGAGTTATCTGCATTCGTAACTGTAAATGTCGTTTACGAAAACACTGGACAAATGAACAGTAAAAATAACATCAATGCATGTGACGTATCGTAAATAATTTTTACTACATTGTAAGGGCTCGAACCTGAGTTGCGGAAGTTCAACAATCTCATAAAACCTTTAAAGAAAGAGTATTCAGTATTTCTAATCATACACCAACAGATATAGGGTATCAAAACATTAGTTCGCTTCGAACGAACGCATAAAACAGATGAAGGCATTTGAGCGTCACTAACGGCCGTCCCCTGTTCCTCGCTATGTACGTGGCATTTTTAAGCGATGGTCAATCCCGGCCGAAGAACTAAAAGTTCATTTAGGTCCCCAGACGCGCTATCCGTATAAAGACCGCTCGTTGTACAAATGACCTAATGGTCAGCAGAGACCTTGATGAGACCTTATCTACTGCCCCCGCTGACATTTCGAAACCATAAAACCTTTACAAGAAAACAGTGTCATTCGCAAAACATTAAGACCCATTCAAAGCTCGAGAAGGAGATTGTATTTGAGACTGTCCTCACTACAGAAGGACAAATTCGAACGGCTAGTGTGAACGACGTCATGATGTCACTGCTATGTGACTGATGAACAGTCATGCCTCGGAACTCTCAAAGCGTTCAGAAATAAGACACTTAAGTAAAAAAGGACATTATTAAAAACACATGCTATCTTATCTAAGTTATTAGGTGGCCAAACATCCACTATTTTCAGGTACTGTTCTCCAATCAGGAGATCAACCGTGAAAGGAATGTGCTTACTATTGCGTCATCTATTGGAGCGAAGTAGATAGATAATATTACCGTTGTAACGTCAGTTAAAAAAAAACATGCGCTCTCCTACATAGGTTATTTCCCGTATGGAGGGATTAGAAGACCAGGAGATTAACCGTGATCAAATTTTATATCAGTGTTATGGTTTGTGTTTTGAGATTTCGCCAATGGAGATGAGTGTACCCACGTGTGTGACCTTATGACATCTTATGACATCAACATTCATTCACAGCATCACCCCGCTGCGTCTCATTCCCCTGAGACTTTCTCCTGGTTGGATTATAGTAATCGCTTGTCATATTGTCGGTTTGTCACTCTCTCAAGTGATCTCGCCATGCAGACATTTCTACAGCCTCAATCGTGAAACACCTGTACTCAAAGTTTGAGGGTGTAGGAAAGAAGGCCGCAAACTTTACCTGAAACTACCTCAATCAGGGACAGAGGTAACTTTTGTTCCATAGACACAAGACGAGGGGCTACATAAGCTAGTCCCGAATATCTTTACTTGCTCTCGTGTAGGTAAAGTGAGTCCCTAGGATCGTAAGCGTATAGCTAAAGTGAGTCTCAGCATACCTGAGTGCAGCCAATGAAATGCCACGAACGAAAAGTTATTATCATAATACAATGTGCGCCTAAAATGACTGAGAATATTGGGAATTAAATCAATGGCTTTCAAAAAAACACACTATGAATTGTTTCACATAAAAAAAGTTTTTATCTCGGAAAGGAAGCAAGAACGAGCAAATCTGTATTAAGCTTATTGTTTGAAATCTTTCAGAGAATAATCCTCTGAAATTAATGACATTACTTACAGTTCACTCTGTATATATTTTTTCTAAAGTACTGATATAATGTGGCATATCTTTTGAATGGTTCAAGTTAAATGAATCGTTTTAGTATGTAACATTCCTCCTTTTGTAGGGGATCATTTTGGCGAAAGAAGTTTTATCCTAATAAAGTTAGGTCGGTCCAAAATTTTATCAATATGTTTAAAAAAATAAATAATCCTTTGGGCCTCCAAATTCGATTTTTAAGTTTCAATTATATAAATTGCTTAGTTTACTCCCAAGAATCATGTCACCAAATTGTTTGATAGACATTAAAGAAAAAATGTGGATTTTTGTTCTAAGACTTGATATATTAAGAACGGTTGAGAATATGAATATGATGCTATGTCGCCCGAGCATGGGGAATCTATTTCTCTGTACCTTATTCGTCTCATGGCCGGTTTCAACAAGTTCCTTTAAATCAGCATAAACGAATCATTTAATTTTAACGAGATCTTTAAAAGTTGAATGTTTCACTATGCCTCGTTTCTTTAAAATTAACGTGCGTTTACTAATCTGAGGATTTTGTACTTATATCTTGAATGTTTTATTTCTCATACGACCATGGCTTCGAAATCGCGAATTTCATTGGTTACATATGATCACGGCTGACTTTGTTTGGCATGAGGAAACAATCATAGGCAAACCTGTAACAGGCTGTAATTTTATGAACATCTAAAAGTTCTTATCCTTGATATTTTTCCTAAATACAGTATGTTGTCATAACGTAATTTAAAAACAAAAAAAACTACATGCTTCCAAATGTAAATAGGAATGTAGGGCAGTTAATTTGTAACTTCTAAAGGAAATATAAGAAAATTTTGCGGACGTTAAGGTAAACAGCTTCAAAATTGATGCCACAATACTGTTATTATTAGGTATAAATTTAGGATGGGAAATCGCCTCTTCCATAAATTGCATACTACTTTTATACTGTATTTCATGTAGATTTATGTAGGCCTACCCTGTAACAATTTTTCCCTGCTTGTGTGGCAGAATTCAGAAGAGGTGTCATTAAATTGAATTTTAAGGGTTATCCATTGCATCTTAAAAGCAAAATCTCTTTGCACCCTTTTCATTTAAAAAGGCATCCTCTTACACCTTTGGAATGTTGTGCTATAGTGTACTGACCGTAACATTATCTTAAAACGAGAAGAATCTGTTGAAGAGGCATTAAGTGAGTGATTCCTATCTGTCGTATTCTAACCTATTACAATTTCAATAAACTAGCGCTGAGGTAATTCTGCTGATTTCGGAATTGAAAATCGTTGAATTTTATTTGTTTACTTTTTTTTTGTGAAGATGTAACTGATCGTATATACAAGGCATAACAAAAACCTAAACTAATCAAACCTAACCTGCAACAGTTTCGTATGTGCAAGGTGTATAAGCAGAGTACGAAGGAAACTACCTCAGCGATAGTTCAGTCACAATTTTTTATGCGGAACTTTACAAATGAAATTGTTTGAATATTGAATGAAAAATAGGATCTTCTGTTGGAGAATCTTTTGGCCATATTACTGACAGGACATATGATTGGAACATGTAGCCTACACACTCTATCGTTGTCAATGACGACAGGAAATTTAGCTGTAGGCCTATTATAAAGATAATGAATGCATTATGATCGTAATGTTGATGTACGTCTGATATTTTATTCACATATCTAGACAATACAGCTTTTGACATCCCGCTCATATCACCAATTACTATTTCAAAACTTCTCGTAACATTATCTTAAAGCGAGAAGAATCTGTTGCAGAGGTGTTAAGTAGGTGATTAATATCTGTCGTATTCTAATCTATATTCAGTTTCTTCTAGATTCATTCTTATTACTTATTTCCTTAATGCGTAGCTTTCGTGAAATTCTTTATCACTTAAATCTTCAAAATGATTATTCCAATGTTATTACAACACATAAAAGTTCGCCATTATGTTGCAGAATTTCAACATCGAATACGTCCGCCATGTTGTTGACTTCTTAACCCATCGTTACTGCTTTAACGCGACGAATTAAGTCCTAATAAATTAATGATGAGTTTAAAGATGCGTTAGCAATAACGATGTTTTGGTGAAACACAAAAATTGACTAACGTGTCATTAAATTATTTAACGAGACGTTATAATGATAACGAAGGTTGGTGAAACCGGCCATCAATGGTATACAGTATACACGGACGTCTTTACTTTTTCTATCTAACAGCTTTTCTAATCAGACTAATATGGAAGTAGCTCTAAATCAAACGCTTATCGGCGACGTCTCGCTGACCCACTTTAGGGATGTTTGCACCGTGTAATTTCCTCCTAACTCGGCACCTAATTGAAACATATTGTTCACACTATTCCTGCGAAAGCAGTCGCTCCCTCGCTCGAGTTTCAGTAGCCTCTAGCGTTACACTAACACACTCATATGATATTGTCATGCTGATACGGGGAATTAGTTTACTTAACAAACACTTGACAGCTGCTACAGTAGGCCTCTTGTGTATGTATATATGTATGTATATACCGAGTTTGTAGTACAGTGTGTTGGTCCAGAGGGGAGAAATCCCTCAAGAGTAGGTCACAGCCCCCTTTGTGGCCACACTTTCACGTGTGAATGTACCACATTGTCGATACAGGTTTCGTCACCACATTCTCGGCTTCAGTGGTTCGGCGGTCGTAAAAACCGTTCTATTGACTGTTGCACCTACTTTTGTCTGCTTCATTAACTCTCCTTTATATGTAACGTGGGAGTTATGTAGCTTTAATTGATGTATAATATACACCTACTGCAGAAGAGATTTCCTTCTTTATTAACAACAAATAAATAATAAAGGAAATAAATGGTAGAGCCTGAAGTTATGCAAAATGCCTTTTATTAAGTGGCTAGATTTACGAAAGAATTGAATAGACAATAACATGTTTCCACACATTTCGGGACGGTAGGGCCAGTTTTTATTTTGAATTTTTTTTCTATTTTACTTTCGTTGCCTATTTTAAGATTTAATGCCTTATTTTTGCCATTTTTGCATTTCATAAATATTTTCTATTATTATGTACTTATATATATATATATATTAAATAATCAGTACAAAGAAAAAAATGTACGAATTCCGAATATATTAAAAATATAAATGGAATAATTTTCTAATTCTTTTAAATGAAACACCTGTTACAAAATTTAAACAATATTTTCGCATAATCGGAATCTATTGAGAATCTCGCTCAACATAAATACATTTTAATTATTTGTAGTGGCTCGAGAGAGTTGGTTGAACCAGTTATTGCTATTGTTTCTCACAACTCGAGGCAATTGGTGTGTCTCGTCTCAGAGGTTCAGTTTCTACAGATTCCAAGAAAAAGAATAAATTCTCTGACAGATCGACACGCATGTTTTAAGTATGCTCCAGTCACTTCGGTGGAAGTAATAGTCTTCTTCACGATAAAGAATATTCTCTCTGACACGAGACTAATTATAACAGTTGAGATCTTCAAAGAACATCTTGTGGTATGTAACCAAGAAAAGTAAAAGTACTGAAATGTAATACATAGATTTATTAAATAACGTATAAGAATTACTATTGTCCACATCTATGGGGTAACGGTTAGCCCGTCTGGCTGCGAAGTCAGTTGGCTCGGGTTCGATTCCCGGTCGGAGTAAGTTACCTGATTGAGGTTTTTCCTGTTTTTCCCTCAACCCAATATGTGCAAATGCTGGATAATTTTCGGTGCTGGACCGCGGACTCATTTCGCCGATATTATCACTTTCATCTCATTCAGACGCAAAATAACGTAAGATTTTGATAAAGCGTAGTAAAATAACATACTAAAAATTACTATTTTTATTATTTTACTGTATAATTTCGTAATTTTATACGCTTATTATTTATTACTTTACTGCCTATTTACTGAATTTTAAGTGCCTATCTGCCTGCTTATTTCAGCCAAAATAATGCCTGAACTTCCAGGCTCTAAAAATGAAGTACAGAATAAAGTTAATTTCCTTTTCCATAGCCATGAAAGAACATGACAAATAAAACATTCAAAGATTCGCCCTCGCGATCCAGCACTTATGCCTACTGTGTTACCCGCTGAATTCGAGGTTCGCGATGGCCGAGAACGATAGATTTTAAAAGAATTAGCCTACCGGTTAAAATTGCCATCTAACTCCTGCTTAAGCATTTTTACGGTGTACTGAACTCGATTAGGACTTAGGCAGGAGGTTAACCATGATACTTTCTAAATCGCCATTTTCGAGCGGTTAAAGAAGATAACCTGTGATTAGTAGGTCTAGTAAAACAAAACAACTGTCAGATCCATATCAGGAAGACGATTATTATTGTACTTTCATTACGTGTGTAGGAATTATGGTGAGCGTCAAGTTGTATTAGTCAACAGAGGGAATTTTTACAAGGAATTAGGTGACAAAATTTCAGGAGAGATTTTGTTTATAAAAATCTACCGTGTCATTTCTGCTGCAATAAGTAAAGAGAAACAGTTCTATTTCTAGTATGAATCGGTTGCTTACATTACGAATCTATGTAACTGATATTTTCAGTATTTTAAGAGGGAACACACTAGTATCTCTTTTCCTACGTCATAGGCTGAACGACGAGAAGTTATGGATGTATCTTAGGATATTGTACAGACCCAGAAACATAATCTGGGAGACCTGAATTTTTCAAGTTCCATTATAACATACTGCACATACTCAGTGCTATTCCTTCCTGGATTGTACCCTATATACATTCCTACTAATCTTCCTTTTCGTTTATGGATACTCCATCTTCTAACATATTTAAATCTATTACTGAAGTATATCAATATTTCAGACTCACATTGGAATATAACCATTTTCGCTTTTTATTTTCCTTGCAAATTTTTTACATAACAGCACTGAAAACAAAGAAATACAACCCGCAAACATAACGTTCGTAGGCAAACAAATGCAACGCGAAGATATACAGAATGTTAAAAAAAAAAGTATCCAATATTTTAGGAGGTGATAGTATGCATCAAAACAAGAAAATAATGTCTAATAAACATGAGTCTTATAACACATACTTTCTGAGATCTGAACACTTGTTCATAGGAGGTGCTCAATGTGACGTCCATTTATGGCAATGCATTCCTCTGTCTTTCGGCGTAAGGAATCACGCACTCTTTGAAATTTACCATAACGAAAAGTTTAGCATATTTAGAGCAGGCCAAGGTGTGGGGCCTCCCCAATCAATCCAGCGGTCCTGAAATGTCAGCGTCAGGTGTTTACGCACATTGCGGAGAAAATGAGCTGGTGCGCCATTGTGCATGAACCAGATGTGTAGTCTTTGCTGACATGGCACATACAATACGTTAATAAGAAAGTCCTGTTAACTAGCCCCAGTTAATCTCTGTGGTAGCATGTATGGCCCTATTACTCTAACGCCAAGAACGCTTCACCATACGTTGATTGAGAATTGATGCTGATGCCTTGTTTCTTCAACTGCTTGGGGATTTTCATCAGCCTACACATGCTGATTACCAAAATTCACAACACAATCTCTGCTGAACCCCGCTCATATCCGCAACCGAACTTCTATTTCTCAGTATAGCGACGTATCAGTATTCCATGCCAGGTGTGTCAAATATGGTATGTTTATCTGGTAATCTTCTGTATTGTAGGGCAGAAAAATGCGTTGCCATAAATGGACGTCACACTGAGCACCCCCTACGAACAAGTTTTAAGATCTCAGAAAGTATGTGTTGTAGGACCCATGTTTATTAGACATTATTTTCTTGTTTTGATGCATACTATCACCTCCCAAAATATTGCATACTTTTTACACCCTGTATTATAGTCTACGTTTGTTTCATTGTAGAACGAAGTGCTGTCGTTTTTAGGCGTTGAGTATTATCTTTGCAGAGGTATGGATGCTTTCCTTTCGTCATTTTGTAGAAAAGTTGTACCAACACAGACTTTGTTCTGGTTAAATGAGATGTCAGCTAACCGTGTGTAAGTAACCGGTGATTATGAATATATTCTGACACACAAAACAAGATCGAGATAGTAGAACTTTTAAGTACAAACTTTGTAAGGAATAATGTATATTACTATAGAATATCTCTCTACCAATGACAGACTTTCTTTAGACCTTTTGAATCTGTTTCGGGATTACATATATGCTATGGATTTTATTGTCATTGAAATCCTTCGCCCTACGTCGAAGTTGAGTCTGCGAATCTCTGATCAAACGGCTAATGCGGTAAATTCTCGAGCACTGAGAACGGCCTCAGTTAGTGGAATATCAAATGATAATAATTAGAAATACTGTACAGATTAATGGGCCAGTAGATGAATTGAGCGCCATGAATAATAAAATTGTAATCGAATAAGCTACTTAAAATAAGCTCATTATGCGGTTTGGGAATTCCAATATCCAAGTCCAAATCTATGGTCATGAAAGAGACGGAACCAATTTACTATAAAATTGTCATCAACGATCAAATGAACGAAGAAATGTCAGCCTTTACATATCTCGGAAATACGATCGAAAACAAAGAAGATAAAGATTTAGCAATATAAATCAACAATTATAATAAATTGTATGAAATAATGAGAAGAATTTTCAGGAAATCCATCATGAGACACAAATTGGCTAATAACAATGACAGCGAAACCAAGTCTCATGTATGGTTCAGAATATTACGGATCGTACGCAAGAAATATGAAAAATAAGTGACGGGGATTTCAGGAAATCCGTCTGATAGCGTCGAATGTCTATACAGGAATTGGGGTAATGGAATTAGGATAAATAATACAATCTGCTGGAAGATTAAAGTGTGCTCAATGAACGGAATGAAATAAGCTATAAATAACGGTCAATCTCGAATAATAATAATAATAATAATAATAATAATAATAATAATAATAATAATAATAATAATAATAATAGTAATAACTTACTTTACAAATGGCTTTTAAAGAACCCGGAGGTTCATTGCCATCCTCACATAAGTTCGCCCTCTGTCCCTATCCTGAGCAAGATTAATCCAGTTTTTACCATCATATCCCACCTCCCTCAAGGTCTTTTTCCCTCCGGCCTCCCAACTAACACTCTCCATGAATTTCTGGATTCGCCCATACCTGCTACATGCCCTGCCCATCTCAAACGTCTGGATTTAATATTCCTAATTATGTCAGGTGAAGAATACAATGCGTGCAGTTCTACGTCGTGCAACTTTCTCCATTCTCCTGTAACTTCATCCCTCTTAGCACAAAATATTTTCCTAAGCACCTTATTCTCGAACACCCTTAGCCTCTGTTCCTCTTTCAAAGTGAGAGTCTAATAATAATAATAATAATAATAATAATAATAATAATAATAATAATAATAATAATAATAATAATAATAATAATAATAATAATGCATTGAAATAGAATGTACAGAGAATTCCAGCCAAGTTGTCCCCTCAACCCAATGCTGTAATTATTATAATCTAAATTATAACAATCATGGTTGCCCTGTTTGTCTCATTTAAACTGAATTATTACATTGTTATAACTATTTTATATTTTACATATTTTATGTGAATAATTTGCCTAATTCCCTAGAACTATGATGCTGTCTGCGCAAATCATCATGCTGAATTCGATACCACCTTGACTGTGACAAATAGAACCTATACCCTTTTAATTGCAGCATTGGATCATATTGAATGAACAACAAGATGAATAGCTTTTTTCAAAATCCGCAATAATTTTAACAGAATTGCAAGTTACCTCCGAGTTTTACACGCATAATTAAGAAACAAAAAACATGTTTTGTACCTATCAAAATGCACAGTCCAACTACTTAGTAAAAGATTATCAATGGAAATTAATTTTAACGAGTGAAGAATTGGAAATAGGTCACTGCGATCTCCTGGGTTGACTTCTGTAATGGCGCACAATGGGCATTCGCGCGTAAGTGCTTTACAAATTGTCTACGTTCTTGGTCAGGAAGAAGAGAATTTATAAGTAAATTAGCCAATACTGGACATAAAATATTATATTATTATGATGTACATATAATATTTCCGTGCAGGAATCCTGCATTATCATATGGTGAAGAATGGATAGAACGGAGAAAAATTCTCTCCGGCACCGGAATTCGAACCCAGGTTTTCATCTCTACGTGCTGACGCTTTATCCGCTAAACCACACCGGATTCAAATTCCGATGCTGGATTGAATCCTTCTCAGCTTAAGTTCTACCTCTCTGTTCCCCTTTGGTGGCCTACCCTCATGTACTGTGTCACAGAATATGTGACAGTGGCACAATGTCCAACACTATGTATAGAGGTGCACTCATTACGAGTGACTAAATGGCCGGGATCCGACGGAACATGGCGCCATCTTTAATCACTAACTGATTACTTACGCTTATTATATTACTATGATGTACCGAAATACATTTGATATTTCCGTGCAGGAATTTTGCATTATCGTATGGTGAAGAATGGGTAGAACGGAGAAAAATTTTCTCCGGTACCGGAATTCAAACCCCGGTCTTCAGTGTACGTGCTGACGTTTTATCCACTAAGCCACACCGGATTAAAATTCCGATGCCGGATTGAATCCTTCTCAGTTGAAGTTCTACCTCTCTTCCCCTTTGCTGGCCTATACTCATGTACTGTGTCACAGTATATGTGACAGTAGCACAATATCCAACACTATGTACAGAGGTGCACTCAATACGAGTGACTAAGTGGCCGGGGTCCGACGGAACATGGCACCGTCTTGAATGATGAAGTGATTACTTACGCTTATCATATTACTATGATGTACCGGAGTATCCATTATTCAGCATAAAATATTATAGTCTGTATGGGATAAAAAAGTTGACAGTGTAATAAATTCAATTTAAATAAGATCAGTACAGCAGTGCTTCTGTAAAGAAGATGACGTCCACACCTGTGGAGTAACGGTCAGAGCGTCTGCCCGCGAAACTAGGTGGCCCGGGTTCAATTCCCGGTCGGGGCAAGTTACCTGGTTGAGGTTTTTTCCGGGGTTTTCCCTCAACCCAATATGAGCAAATGCTGGGTAACTTTCGGTGCTGGATCCCGGACTCATTTCACCGGCATTATCACCTTCATCTCATTCAGACGCTAAATAACCAAAGATGCTGATAAAGCGTCGTAAAATAACCTACTTAAAAAAATAATAATAAAGAAGATGACAATATTGGTCTGTACCGTCGAAGGGTCAACATATATTGTGTATTTATGTTCAACCCGGGAAGGCGAACTTCGGACTTGGCCTTGTAGATAAGGGCGCTGCAGTCACCAGGCAACTGTTTGTTACGATACGATGACGTCACAGTGTGCTGTTGCACATATTTTCCGCCTCTTAAGTTCGCTTTGTCGAGTAGTACGGCCGAGACTCTTTTCAAAAAGAGAACGGTACCTCGAAGCGTTTGATTGCTCGCCGCTGTAAACAACTGGACAACTTTTATCAATAAAATTTTTAATTTAAATTTAGTTTGAAATTATTATTATTGTCGTTATCGTCATTATGATAATAGTCGTCGTGGAATAGCCTAACTGTAGGATAAATGGAGCACCGTGCTGTATGACTTTCGTTTATTCTAAAGTTATCTATTCCCTGGTTAACAGATGTCTATGAAGTTTATTATATAGAAGTGAGTAAATCAAAAGAAATTAGAATTGAGAACTTTAAAATGGAAGATTCACTTAAGAGAGTTGACATGGTGAATGATAAGAAAATCCTAGAAAAAAATTAATGTCATAACTTATAATCAAAAGCCAAGAGCTTGGGAGTCTGTAGCTAGGTTATTTGATGCTCACAATAATGTCTACAGAAATACAGAACGTAAATTAATACTAATATTATAATATTATAAATTTGTCTTACGAATTTGCTTAACATTTAATTTTAAATATTTAAAAATATTACAGTTTATTTACATTGATGATGTTACATAATTTTACCTATCTATCATGTGTTTTAAGTCATTAATTCCAACACGTTTAAAACGATCTCCTTTTTTAAATTTGAATCTTGCCAGAACTGCCTTATCGTTATACCCATTTAAAATATCGGGTCTGTGTCTTATTTTCTTTTGTTTCCACGTGCTAAGAAATATGTTATTTTATATAATAATTCATCATCATTTTGAGAAAGCTTTATGTCCAATGCTTCTGCCAATTTATAAATTCTCTAGATAACAATTTAATAGAAACTGAAAGCATGCAATAGCTTATTCTGAAGATGTAAAATTTCAACTAAATATAAATGTAACCCATCTTCACAAAATCATAAACTGCACCTTGACCTTATATATTTTTTAAATACATTAAGAAAATTATTAAACCCTAAAAATATTCCATTGTAACGGTGGTAGCCTTCGAATAATACACTATAGACTTACTGAGTTCGTACAAGACATTTCTCGCGTAACCATGGTATAATGTTAATAGTACTTTATCCTTGTTCGTACAACTAGGCCTTAGATAATCTTTTGGTTTCATATTAGGCGAAAACATATTAAGACTATCGTCTGTTCTGCACGATTCCATAGGCCTATTTTTTATTCAAGACCATAGGGCCTATATATTGTAACATTGACAACGTACTGCACAACTTACTCTCCGTCCCTTGTAAATTGACTGCTGTTGATTCCACGAACTAGCAGAGTCCGTCATGCCCCTCCACGAAAGCTTTGATTCTCTCAATCGTCCCTCACTCCGTAATCGCCTACGACGTCTTTCATACGACAGTGGCGACATCATCAGCGATCAGCTGTCATGTAACATAGGACGCGTAGTACAAGCATCTGTTGACGAGGCTGAATTTGAATTCATAATGCTACGAAAAATCTGCGGATCTTAGCAGTTGAATGGATCAGGAATGAAATCATTATTTATTTTTAGTAGGTTATTTCACGACGCTTTTTCAACATCTCAGGTTATTTAGCGTCTGAATGACATGAATGTGATAATGCCGGTGAAATGAGTCCGGGGTTCAGCACCGAAAGTTACCCAGGGAAAACCACGGAAAAAACCTCAACCAGGTAACTGCCCCGACCAAGAATCGAACCCGGGCCACTTGGTTACGCGGCCAGACGCGCTAACCGTTACTCCACAGGTGTGGACTAAATCATTAATTAAATGTTATTAGTTAGTGTTTTATTTATTTTAATATAATGCCTGGAAGCAAAAATAATTACTCAAATCTGAAAAAAAGACGAGACTCGGACCAAGTAACTGCAAAGCAACACTATAGTAACGAAATCGAAGGAGCTATGAATGATTCATGACCGAAGAATCGGATCAATAGAGATTCGAGGCGGCAGTAAAGATTCGGAGAGTTTTGTTTTATAATTTGTTCACACTGCAATTGCCTCGCGAGGAATAGATGGGCGTTATGACGCGGACGGACGTCCATTGCATTCCGCTGCTATAATTTACAATCGTATGTGTCTGGGTTCTAGTCGTGGGAAATTGAATTGAATGCTACAGCCGGTGAACAACAAAAACTGGCGTCATAGCAACATGCTGCTGGCTTAACGGCCTACACAAAAACGTACCTCACTGAACAATGTGCTTCGTTGGCCCCAAATCTTGGAATGTAGAAAATTAACGTGGAAATATGTCGAAGTTCATAGCCTTTACATGCTCGAAGGTACATTTCAGTGAAGAAGATAAATTAAAATCAGTAGAAGAAATCTCTCGAGGGATGGGAACTAAAGAAAACTCTGTAGTCTTTTATTTCCTTTTGTTTTGCTTTATGTTACATTGAGAAGCGAGTTTACAACACCGCAATAAAAATATAGTAAAACCTGGCTTACGTAACAGAAGGGAAATGATTTAAATGACGCACAACTCGGAACTACGTATAAATAAAGTTTAGATGTAAGACAATTTTTGAATGGCTGGGAATCTATTTAATAGAACGTAAAGCTGAGAACACTTCAGGATTCATTCAATTTGTCGAAATATGTTTAAACCAGTAGAAAGTGTAACGTTTAATTAACTGTAAATATACTAAGCCTACATAAATTTAATATGAATTTTTTTCTTCAACTATAAACTCAGACTGTAAGATATTTTACGAATGAATAGCTTTCTCAAAATCCACAACAGAAAGTGGAAATAAGTCAAGACGGTCTAGTCCAGAAATGAAAATTTTACAGGAGACTATTTTGTTAATATGACGTCATTCCATTTTCGACCAATGAAGTGTAATGAAATTTTGAATTCCAGCCAATCATAGTCATAATCGCAATAATGTTTGCAACTTGATTTACCACAATAAAATTTATCGCATGGTCGTTCTTTTGTTTAGTAAGTGTCTCCAACTGTTTCCCCGTAAATCGATGAGCATAAATTCATTAGGCTCGTAACATTCTACAGCGAGAAAATAATGTGATGTGTTTGTGGTACCGGCACAGTCTAGTATATATAGTCACGAAGCTCAATACGTAGTAAATATGCATCCATAGATAGTTGCTAACCACCAGGATCGCTAACATCGCCTCATTACGGACAATACGAAATAGCACCGGCACAGTCTTTTGTTCCTAGCACCCCACAACTCAAGCTTCGTGACTGTATATACTAGACTGTGGCATCGGTTTGTCATGCTATGAAAAATGCTTTTCTTTAGCACGGAGTAACGCTCGAAACAAGGCATAGTTGGCATTGTTCGCCTAGCGATTTTCCGAAAACATATCTATCCCACGAATTGTATATCTCGTTCCCACAGGTGAACTAACCTATTTGCAGCCTATAAAATGTATGTTACGTGAATGAAATTGAACAATTAATAGAAAGTCAGATGTTCAAATGTATGTAACTTTATTTCTATCAGCGCATATCAATGACCTTGTATATATAATACACACACAAGGTCATACAAGGTCTTTGTTCAAACTTCCTTCCGTATGGGGTAATAAAACTCGTGTTTTAATTGTCTACACAGAGATGATTCCATTATGTAGAAACATATTTCTCGCTGTAATGTAAAGACAAGCATTGCTAGCTGTCTCCACACACAGTTCATAGTTGTAGTGTGTTACAGACCTTAATGTAATGATGAAGTACTAAATAAAGTACGAAATCCTGCTTTCTATAAATATCGGACCCAATATCGTAGAAATACGTTACTCACATGTACATAAAAAACGAGATTTCATTCATAATACAGTACAGCATGTAATTAACTACCAATAGATAAAAGTCAGATTCACAAGATCAGATAATGGTCCTCTTCTCGGAAATGTGCTATAATAAATTTAAAAATTCCTCAAGTTTGTGTGCTGTGAATGAATTTTCTTGGAAGTACGCATAATGACACTCAATGGCAGTAAACCTCGAAAAGGTATTCTTTTGCTTCTGCGTATTGTGTTCATACTAAAATATACGATTATAGGCCCTATTGTAATGAATTGATGCGAAAGTTCATAACGTTTTTTTCGCTATGACAAAACTCTTATTTGAGACGAATATAGGACAGAAATTAATCAGTAATACAATTTCCTGCATTATCTATGACAATCTTCCAACGCTGCTGTAGTTTTCTATTCCGCGTCTGAGGAAATTTCTTGGTTTGGAGTTAAAGAAGTCGCCGAGGCAAGTTTGTAAAGTATTTTCGTTATCAAATGAGTTTCCTTAAAGACTGTTGGATTGAGAACGGAAAAAGTGGAAATCTGAGAGCGTAAGATCGGGAGAATATGGGGACATAGAATCAACTCCCAACCCAGTTCCTAGATAGCTGCATTCGTCAAGTTAGCGCAGTGCGGGTGTGCATTATGGTGTTGCAGTAGCACTTGATGTAGTCTTCCCAGTCGTTTTTCTTCAGTTACGGCCGCTAGGCGTCTGAGTTGTTGGCAATAAATGTCAATAGTTATGATATTTCAGGGAAGCAAATCGTAGTACTGTCCGTTACTCAGGAGAAGATGAGCGGAAAGAATGTGACCTTCTTGACTATCGCTGTTGATTATTATAAACATCGCTCAGATAAGCATCTCAGTAGCCAGGTTATTATTCGTGCAGGAAACATGAGTAACAATGCGTATGGAAATTAAAGCTAAGTTGAACAGAAGGAGACCTAATGTTTCCGCTTACTGCAGTACAAATATTGCACTTGCTGTCGTACGTTATCTGTTCACATCCCTTCCTCCTCAGTCCACTCTCGTCTTTTCCTAAGTCACCGACAGTACACGACTCCTTCTTTATTCCACCAGACATATAACACCATGATCTGTTGATGGACTCGAACTTGTGTACGGTTTGTTGTGTATAGAAACGAAAGAACCATTTTCTTATTGAGCTTCCTCCGATGACATTCTCTTCGTACACGGCACAAACGTTTCGAGCCATCTCCGCTGACTTTGCTCCTCTTACTTACAAATGGCTTTTAAGGAATCCGGAGGTTGATTGCCGCCCTCACAAAACCCGCCATCAGTCCCTGTCCTGTGCAAGATTAATCCAGTCTCTATCATCATTTCCACCTCCCTCAAATCCATTTTGATATTGTCCTCCTATCTACATCTCGGCCTCCCCAAAGGTCTTTTTTTTCCTCCGGTCTCACAACAAACACTCTATATATATTTTTGGATTTGCCCATATATGCTACATGTCCTGCCCATCTCAAACGTCTAGATTTAATGTTCCTAATTATGTCAAATGCGTGCCAGAGAATCAGTTCCATTCCGAGCCTTATTATATGGGTTCGTAACAAGCTGTTTTTTACGATGATGGGTTGTTAGCTCTTCGCCCAACCCTCCAAGCTGGAGGACCACCCCTTATCGGCTGTATACGACTGCTTATTCAATATATTCGCAGCTACCCTCCATACGTCCGTCGTGCTGATCACATTACCCCATCCTTCCAAACTCTAAACTGGCTACGACTTAACGAACGTAGAAATTTTCATTCACTTGTTCTCCTTTCCAAGTCCTTCACACTTCTACACCTATCTACCTTGCCTCCCGTTTCAGTTACCTGTCATCATATCATAATCTCTTCCCACGCACGCCAAATAGCCGCATACTAGCCGAACCAACATATGACATCATCGTATTCATCATCATACACAATTTCGCTCTCGCGCTTGTGGAATACCCTACCCAGTGACATCAGAGACTGTCGGAATTTAGTAGCGT
This sequence comes from Periplaneta americana, assembly GCF_040183065.1. NCBI lineage: Eukaryota > Metazoa > Arthropoda > Insecta > Blattodea > Blattidae > Periplaneta > Periplaneta americana. The sequence continues at coordinate 72,631,574 of NC_091129.1, read as the reverse complement.
TCAAAAGCAAGCTTATTAAGCATTTTCTTACTGCGTAGAGTAGGTTTAATTTTTACTTAATCAATAAAAGAAATGCTTCTCTCTTCGTAACTTTTACAATAAACTGTCTAGCTTTTATTAATCAGTTAATCTTTTAGTACTTTGATTTTTATTGTATTTGTAAATTTAATATTAATTATAATTATAATTGTATTCTTGATATTGTAGTTGTAATCCCCTGGTAGAGGGGAAGAGATGGCCTTATCTCTACCAGGTTAAATAAATAAATAAATAAAAATACGTGGAGGCCATCTCCTCTATCCGCAACCTGCGGACGCGCCATGCCGTGGTGATAGGGACCCATAATACATGGGACTTTGCTCCTCTATAAAACTCAAACAGAAAAATATGTGTCCTTTAGCCCACAAATAGCACAGTCTTTCTTCTCATCTGTGAAATTCAAGATGTATTTACAAGCACAATACTCCAAACGATAAATAGCGAATGACAAACGACAAACAATCCCTTAACAACGCAGTGTTATGATGAATAAAAACGCTACAAACTTATCCATCTATCTAATATTATGTGCAATTACTCTACCCTATATTTTTAACACTGAACCTATGATACTTTAGCCACACTTAGGCCTACACACGGTAACCGCAATGCTATCGACAATGACGAATTCCGTAATAATATAAGAAATATTTCCAACATCGATATTCTCTACTCCTCACTTGCAAGGTTTCTTACGTCCTATAATTTGAATATCTGGCTCGCATAAATCCTACACGCATTTTCCAATACCTCCCACAGAGCAAGAAAAAGTTTCGTATGCCATTACATTGAATTCCGGAGGGTGGGTCTCTCTGATCTCCGCTTGAGTCGAGGCCTCATTCCGCTCTATGTAATCCCTTTCATGGAGTCAGACCCTCGGGGACGGACATCGCTGATTTCCACACGGCTCTGATTGAAAATTACTCGAGATGTGAAGCGGAGTAGGGGTTGACACCCCTGGGAGCGCCTGCCTGCAGGCCAGGTCTTGTCCCCGGCTTGACCCAGCTACAGAGCAGACGGGGAATCCCCGCGGGAGCCTGTGGATGATCTGTGTTGAGCCTCGGTATCGATTCCTCGCAGAAGGGTGACCACTGCAGCGCTTTTATGTTGCTCCTCTCCATCGACTTGGCGGATGCCTTTACTCTATTAGGGAAGACCCCCAAAATCAGTCGTCATGCTTTTATATACCTGTAGGTATAATGGAACATCTCACCTACCTTCTTTTGGATACAACGTCATAAAAGAGATATAAAGGCAGTTTTTTACTCTTCGAAAGTCAAAGGTTATTTAAAAGGAGGTGAAGTTGTGATACTCTACTCTAATCAAAAACGTAGTAAAGTAATGTTAAATATAAATAGTAAAGTAACATAGAAATAAGGAATAGTCAAAGTAAGAGATTACAAAGCAAGGAATTAAGAAGAGGAAGTCTCGGAGGGGGCAGGGAAATAATAAAATAAATTGAAACATAATGTAAGAGTAAAACTGTGAAGCGTTAAGGCTGGTTCACAATACACCGGGAACGGATACGACAACGAGAACTAAAATGGAAATAATGTTAAATACATTTATTTTAACATTATTTCCATTCTCGTTGTCGATTCCGTTCCCGGTTTATTGTGAAACAGCCTTTAGCAATTATAGTAAATGAAAAGGAATATAATAGAAAAGGAAGGAAGAATTAAATGGAGAATGAAATGAATTGGAGATAAAATCGTTGAGGAGAAATAGAAAATGAAAGGAAGTAGAATGATAGTATAGAGCTAGATAATACATAGGAAATATAGAAGGTGACAAGTAGAAGACACCTCTGATTGAGGTTCTGGTTGATATGTGCAACTATTATCAGTATGTACATCACACTTGACGATATGTGTCAGAGGAAAAACAATTGTTTGTATGCAGCTGAAGTCTGATTAGTATAATATGTAGCTAATTGGCGATATATGCAATGGAGTGGGAAGGAGTTGCCCACCCTATCTCATTATCTCCTGGTCTAGTTGCCTCATAAGTAGTGCCATGTTGGTTATGAACAAGAGAAAAGAGGAGCAGTTTTTGGTCACGTAACGTGTAAATGATTGAAAGTAGCGTAATTAAAGCGACTGCTGGTCCGTATACGTGAATGTAAAGGGCCAGCAGGACCGAGTATGTTGTGAGAAAATAAGTCACATTATACTGGGTGAACAGTATAGACCAGAACAGGTTTCACGGCCGGCCGGCTGTGCGCGCAGAGATGGGGACTCAAGGCCGTGCGTGACCGTGAAATCTGTTCTACTCTATACTGTTCACTCAGTATCACATCATATCATCAGAAATTTTGGACCCAAAAAATATAATGCATTAATTAGAGTTTACCCTGAGCTAAGTACACTTAACACACATAGATTTAAGAAACAAATAAGATTAATTATTAATTGTTTAAGGTAATTGAGTTAAAAATAGATACTCTAATATTTATGTACTTCTGTATTTTCTATTTGTATATAGATCCTATTATTACATGCTGTATGTATTTTACCATTCATTAATGTTATTGTGCTCAATGAACTCTCTTAATTTTGTGATATATTTTGTATAACTGATCTGAACTGCGCCCGAGCACGAGCTTTTGCTCTTTCGGGCTGCAATGCCTAATGTAGCTCAAGTGTAAAGTATTAAATGAATAAATAAATAAATAAATAAATAAATAAATAAATAAATAAATAAAATAAAATAAAATAAATAAATATATCATAACGTAGTAAAAGTAAAATAAGAAAGGGAACTGAAATACTATAGGAAAAACTTCTTTAAATACATTCGGGACCATAAATCTTACCAAATCGTACCTGAATAGGTATTAGTTTCCCGACAAAGTTATGACTTTCTTGATTATGATGATAATGATGTTTACATCGAATACAAGAATTTTTTCGCTATTGACAATAACTATGAAAAATATATTACTTAGACAAACGTTATAGCGACAATATGATAACGTCGATGCATACGAAAAATTATGACGAAGATAAGGAAAAAAGGCAAAAACTATGATGATTGATGATGAGGACTAAAGTGATGAAAATTACGATAAAGGTAGATACAAATACGTAAAAATTCTTCGTAATATGCTCGGTGGAAGAGTGTTAGCAATTGGAACACCGTTTAGCGAACTGAATCTCCGCAGTACGAAATTCCACGAAGTAAACTTCATCAAATAGTTATGAATTCGCAGGCAGACTTTTAAGTACAAACAAGGCTCTGTTATACGCATGTAACATTAACGATTATGCGAATTAACACAGTAATGTTGACGTTACACGCAGAAACTTGTTTCATATTTAATATTGTGTCCAGAAATAACGATTAAGTGAAACCTTGAACTTAAATGTTTTAGCGTCATAGCATCTTTGTCTAAGAGAACTCAATTTCTTTATTTCCTTCTGTACACGTTTTTTGTTTTCAGAAATTGTGAGAATTTCAATTATTTAATTGAAACACCCATCTTTCTATAGGCCTACATCTGATAACAAGTAGGCTAATCAATTTTAAGAGCAAAGCTAACAAAACAATCCAAATAGTGAGTATGTTCTTGAAAGAAGGTTTTCATATCATGTGAACTTAAATTCTTACAAATATTTCTTTCTATTCATCTTTCTTGACCTACCAGGCATCGGTTACATTTATTTTCTGAATCACAGTATACATCTACACGATGAGGCCCAAATGAACGCAGAATTAACACGACTTAGGACTATCGTCGAAACATCACAAGACAAGGGATGTACTGGTCGACACAGCGAATATGCGAATCGCATTGGAGGCGCTGCTGTTGCTCGGTTATGTGAAGTTCGCCGAAATAGCTAGCGATGCCAACGGTCACGTAAATAACATCGCTAAACTTTACACGCTGCCAACAGTCAGTCAGTCTGGAAGTAGCGGTTAAGAAGGATATTCTGTGTAAGGTGAGCTAAAATGTCTTCTAACCAACGACCCGTTTTACAGTCAGGCTAGGCGTATTGCTTATAAGAATTTCATAAAATATTGTGACATAGAAAAAGCGGAAGGTGAAGCAGGTATTCCTTCAAACCAAGCCACAAACCGTTTACTGTAGTTGGTATTCACAAAATTATAAAATAAAGATATTATTGTTCGGAAAATTAAAATATGAATTGCAACAATCCTAAACTGTAATAGTCTTCTATTTCCACTCGACTGATAGTTTAATATATTTGCATAGGTAACATGTATTATTTAATTCTTCTATTTACAAGTTTTACACCAGAACGGCCGGGCCGGGTGTCTACTCAGTCTAAGGAGCTGCCCGAAAGTTCGTGGATTCGAATCCCGCCTCTGTCGTGGATGAATGTTTTTCGTTAATGTTCTGTTCTGAGTGTGTCTCTAAGGAGGCCCTACCCTCAGCTGAACCCAGGCTAGTGGAATTCCACATATATGTCAATGTCTAGAGATTGTCTCGTCCACTACAAGAATTGTTGTGTAAGTTTTAGAACAGGAGGAGGTTAAACAAAAACCAGAAGGATGAGGGATAGTTTACGTCCGGAATCTTTTACCGTGAAAAGACTCATCATGCTATGTTTGCAGTTTTTCTTGGAACAGTTACATGAGGTAGCTTCGCGCTTCCACACCACTCTCTCTTTTTTACACCTTAAAATATCCCGGAGGGGGGCAGCGTGGAGGTGAGGAGAGTGTATTTCACAAATTAGGCCCTTCGAACTTCACCGAAATTCTCCACAACTGTTAAATATCAGTTCTATCGGGGTTTTCCAATCGATCTTAAAACGTGAAATTCCAACTACTAGTAGCCTTTGTCACCAAGGTTATCAAAAGAAAACTAAAGAAGGTCTTCTTCTTCTTCTTCCCTTCAAGTATTAGGCCAAATGGCCTGTTACGATCTCACAGTTGAATTTTCAATCCAGCGCTTCTTTGGACGACCGAGAGATCTCTTCCCGTTTGGACGATAGTGGAGCATGACTTTTGGGATTTTATCTCTATGCATGCGATGCAGATGATTTATCTAGTTGTTCTGATAATGTTTTACGTGATTAATTACAGGTTCTAGTTGTAATTCTTCCATTACATCTTCATTGCGTTTGTGATCGCATTTCGTATATCCCGCTGTAAATCTCATAAATTTCATACTAAAGAAGGCAAACTTGCAAATTCGAAATGAGGCAGTGAAACAAGTTGGCAGCTTCAAATATATGGTGTATACTATAAATAATAGCATTGCTACCAGGAAGTCAAAAGGAGGACAGTAATGACGAAGGAAGTTTTTAATAAAAAAATGAGCATCTTCTGCGGTCTCTGAAAAAAGAACTAAAGAAGTACAGAGTGTGACACTGTATGAGTAGAAACATGGACACTACGACGAATTCAAGAAAAAGGACTAGAAGTATTTAAAATGTGGATGTGGAGAAGAATGGAGCGTGTGAGTTGGAAATACAGAATAAGAAACGAAGCTGTGGTAAAAAGAGAGGATGAAGAAAGAATAATGCTGAAACTGACCACTGGTAACTGACTACGAAGAAACTGCCTAATGGAGGATGCACTGGAAAGAATGGTGAACCGAGAAAAGTTCGGGACAAAGGAAAATATCAGATTATAGATAACATTAAGTTACATAGATGATATGCGGAGACTAAGAAGAAAGATTGGAGAATGCTGGGATTGCAGTGAAAGATCTAGCCTTGGACAGAAAACTATGAATGACTGAATAACAGGAAGATTATTTTTTACTCTGTGTTCTTCAGTGATGGTACTGGAAATTAGTCTATAGCACACGCTATCAATTAATTCTATCACCCAATACTAGGGCGTTGTTCAATAATTCATAAATATGGTAATAGCAATAATTTTAGCTTATTGTTTGCAAATAAGGACAAAAAATGGGTATCAATTAAAATTACCGAATTAATTGAGCGATGGTTACATTCAGCTATGAAATAGTTCACAGTGTCATCCTACGCTGGTATGAAATCTGAGATTACGTCGCGACTTTAACATCGCCGACTGTTCATGAAGCTACTTTGTTTTTATTATCGAATGCAAATCAATTCGATATAAATACGATTTTTCCTCATATTTCATGCTCCTGCACTTCTGTTATCTTAGATCGGAGCTATACAAAGTTCATCTAATCTGTAATCAATATCACACAACTAATTAGAGAGAGAATTCAGCTCATTTCGTTCTCTTCGACCAAAAGTGAACTCCAATTAACTATTTTTACGACATACAACAGAGCTTAAGTTTTGCAGTTTTTAAAGTTAAGCTTTGAAATTTTATTCGATGTTTTTATTAGAAGTTTAGATTTATCTTAATAGGTGCAGGGGCAAAAGTCGAGAAATAGCACAGTATTTACTCGCTTATTAGATCCTCACGCATATAAAACCCCCTTTACTTCAAAAGAAAAAGTAAAACAAAATGCATACCTGCATAGTAGACATCTCTGGCTTATGTACAATATAAAGCTCTAGACTTCGAATTCCTGCCTAACGGTCGTACTAATAAAAACTCTATATACAGACGTTTAACTGTCTTATACTTATACAATGAGTAGCTCGTTTATAAGTCGTGTGTAAATTCCTTACTAATAATCACTACATACGTCGTGTATAACAGTATAACTGTTAACACAGCTACGTCATAGTTTCGTCATGACTTCATTACGAAAGGTATTAGAATATCTGAGATTCTCTATTGCATCCAGTAGAGCGCTCTAGTGTGCCGTGTTAAGAATCGATAGTACAACTGGCTCTGATCGATTACAACACTATATTTTGGTCAAAGAGTACAAGCTACAGCAATAATTTTCTACTTATTCTGTGCTCTTTGGTGTGTTCTTCTGTGGTTACAAGGCATCCATCATCTTAAAATGACAGTCGATACGAACAGCTGTTAGAGAGGCGGCCATTTTTTCTCTATATACAACGCTTAAACAAGGGGTTTCGTGTATATAACTACTGCAAAGCAATTCCCATTGTATATTTACAGATTGTTTATACATCCATCGCTTATGCATTGTTTATTAGTAACGTTTTGTGTCTCAACGCTGCATAAGTCTCGTATATAAACTATATACGGTTTATTAGTAAGACCGTAAGAATGTTGCACAGTGGTATAGCCTACATTATTAACCATCGCTTCTGAAACCATCCTGTCCCGCTGTCCTGTTACTTCTCTAATTATCTCCGAACTGACAAAGAGGAACTACACCTCTCTTGGTCTGTTTATCCTCAAACTACCAACGGTACCCACTGTCCCGTTAGTTCCTCCATTGTCACAGCACAGGCAGAGAGAGAAACTCCCTTTCTTCTTCTGGTTTTCGGATACTAAGAGTGACCAGACGTCCTCTTTTGTCAGACATGTCCTCCTTTCTAGGCCTTCGTCCGGGGTCCGGATGGATTTAAAAAAAATCAAGAAATGTCCTCCTTTTCGTAACTTGTATGTCTGATATTTTGAAATAATCTGATTTGACACCTTTTACAAGTAATTTGCCTGTAGGTGGCAGCAGCATCGACGGAATGTACTCTTTGCCAACGATCTCTTTGCTCTACTTGTTATGGTCGTTGCTTTCATATATAGCTAGAGTCGACGGGAATTCGGAAGGCGGTAGTCTGCTAGCGTTTGGGTTGAGAGAGTCAGATAGAGAGATCAAGGCAGCGCACAACATTGCCACATCGTACTTCACGCGTACGTGCAATACAAATAGCGCAGGAGAGAATTTAAATTATCAAAAGACAAAAATGACCTTAGCCGTTGATTACTGTAAGCATGACACCAAACAAACCCTCTTTCCTTCACTAACAATATTCTTTGCACTGTTCTCAGTCCCACACCACATGCTTCTGCAGTCGATTCTTGCGAGTTGGCAACGTTTCACCCAGCATTAAGCTGTCCGGCAGCGTTCTGCTCGTCAACGTCAATAATTATACGCTTTAAACACTATTTCCCGCTTCTGCCTGTGCAATACTTGTCTTTTTACAGTCTCTTCTTCCATTATTTATCTTACACACACAGCAAATGTTAGTTTTATTATTCAATGTATTGAAACATTCACACGTGAACAAACGAACTCGGGAAGTATTTGTTATAGACAGATTCTCATTGCTTCTACTGTACAAGCTTGTGACGTCACATACAAGAAATGCTACGGCGCATATAGCAGCTGACCGCCTTCCGAAATGCCGTCTAGTCTAACTGTAATTTTAAAACAGTAAGCTTCATCATAAGTATGCTGTAATAAAATGGATATTGGCATCATTTTAAGTATAATATAGGTCTAAGCCTAAATCCAAATAGATATTTTCTGTCCTCTTTAATAATTATAGTTTCCTTGACTTTCATATAGTAACTATAAAATTATTATTATTATTATTATTATTATTATCATTATTATTATTATTATTATTATTATTAATTTTTATCAATTATTTTGTAATAAAATATATATTAACATACCTTTAAGTATGATATAAGCCTAAATCTGTACTGTAAATATTTTGTAAGAAAGTAGATATTGACGTAATTTAAAGTATAATATAGGCCTAAGCCTAAACCTAAGTACATATTTTCTGTCCTCTTTCTTCGAACAATGTCCTCCTTTTTGAAGCTTTGTCTAGTATGAGACTAAATACGGCATGTTATATTTCCGTTACAATTATTCTGAAAAGACTGAACAAGAACTAAAACAGCGCCACTTTCTTGTGAGAAGATGTAAGAGATTGCACATTTCCTAGTCCCCAAAGCAGTAAGCAAGCGTCTCAACCAAACGTAAATGTATGTGCACATACATTCTCAACAAAGATGAATGAAGCTGCCAATGAAACGCATGTGTCAATAAACGAATGTTAATTATTTAACGTGATGCATTATACGGAAGACGAGAGGAGTTAATGATGTCAACACAGCATCAATTCCTAACTACTCGAAATTATTTAGTAATAACAGAGTTGTGACAACCACCATTACGTAACCATAAATGATAAAGCACATTAACTGGTTCATTTCCATGCAGAATTAGTAATGAGTACCTCTTCAAATTGTAATACCCACCTTGTATAGATTCTCTGGAATTGACATGATCTATTATCCATAAGGGTCACAGTGGCAAGCAATATGATATTACAATGAGCCTTTGTAATAATTGTGTAATTAGAGTTATGAAATATTGTCAAGGCAATAATGCATACATATGGCATCATGGTTGCTTCGAATGCAACATTATTTTTTTTCTAAAAATGGAACAACTAATCTCTCGGTTACATCATCAGTAGGGGGCGGATGTTGATAACCTGAAAATCTACTTAAAATTATCATTAAAATGCCCTTAAACTAATCGGAAAATGACATGAAATTAAAAGAAAATGACATTTAAATATAGTTCACCGAACTCGCACGACAACTTCTTAAAAGTTAGTCTCCTTGTTTCAATGACTGCCCTGCAAATCTCGGAGAGAGGAGGCAACTTCCTAGAATTTGACTAAGATAAAGGAAAAGAACATGCAACAAAATTAAGGTTTTAAGGGAAAACTATATATTTTAATGAGGGTTTACAATGCGTTTCAATCAGGAGTGGTCCATGTCATGCTTTCATTCTCCGTCTCCTCCTTCCGTGCTTCACTTTTGTTACCAGATCTTCCAGATAAGGCAGTGTGAATGACAAAACAAATTGTGGGCGCAGAGTGCATTCTTGCAAACTTTGTGTTAAAAATACTGTCTACTACAGTAGATATCCCTTCCAAACCATGTTGAGGACGCAATTCTGTCCAGAACGCAGTGAAAGTTTCCTCCTTCCAAATATAAATTCTAAAGACACCCTCCTACCGACAAAAGAACAGTAGCGGTCAAAGTCCGCACTTAAACTAAGCTGGTGTCAAGCATTTTATACTACTTCCGTTGTGTGAAGTGAAGCCTTAAGTGGAATGAGGGATGGACTTTAGAGTCTGTTCCAAACTATAAAACTCAAACTTCACTGTTATTCACTTATTCAGTAGGTAATTACTATACCTTATTTTATTTCATGGAGTGCAGTTTCATAGAAAAGACTCTGCCGACAGACCTTCTACTGCCCGCTACTAATTGGTTGTCATAAATAAATGTCTTCCTTACTATGACAGAAATCTTGTCTTCTCCTATCAGTAACCAATCACAACCTTCGTTCAGAAGAATTGACAGACTCCCGTCAAATCCACGTGGAGGCAGAGTTGTCGCATCTTTTCCGAATTCCAAGAATCCCGTCAGTTTTACTGCGTAATTTCGAGGGTCACCAGGATTGTGGCAACTGTGCAATGTTGGGACGAGGGGATAGGATGGAATTGTCAGAGATGTTTGTGTAGGAAGTCATAAATCTGTAAGTGGGTGTTCAAAGGAGCCACCGAACTGCACTCCTTGAAATAAAATAAGGTATACTTACCTATTTGGTTATCAAATAATTTAACAGACTTATCGGTAGAGAAGAAAGTAAAATGAATTCCAAGTGATCTAAAAGTTCTTGAAAGTATTAAAAATGACCAAAAAATGCCGAAAAAAAATATAAAATGACCTATTAGTTAAAAAACGGCAATAATACAAAAAATGCAATATAAGATATTACTTTTTTACGTTGATATTAACATAGAAAAGATTTCTGTATTAATAGGCGTCGTCCTAATGTGAAAAATAAGAAGGAGACTTTTCATCAACATCCGTCCCCTAATAATCAGTTATCCATTTGTAAGAAGGTATCTCAGCTGTATCTTTATAAGCATTCTACTAGCATGAAGAGGAGCTATTTGTATCGGTATGGTAAATTTATTTGATGGTTTTCGTGTTTTCTTCCCTTGTGACACACTTCACCTGTTTGCTAATACGTGAAAGGAGCAACAAACATGTGTTGTTTCATGATCATATTAAATAATAATATGCAGTATATTATGTATGTTTAGTAGCTTACATATGAATAATACATAGAGGAAGTATTACAAAATTATATGGAATACCATTTTGTTTTTTTTCGTTTTGGAACCTACATGTTTTGAATAAGGAACTTAAAATATGATCCTGTTTATTGTTGAATGTCCCTGTAAGATGTTGTAAATGATTAGTTATCCGAGAAAACAGTTCTCCGAACACTCCCCGTACCCAATTGTTTCTGATAATCGATGCTCTACTGCAGCGTTGTCAGACAGAGACTGAACGGAGCGAAACGCTCCACTATGACTCGTTGCGTGCTCCGGTGTTTCCACAGACATAAGCAAGTTCACGCTCCGACTGCACTGACAACTGACACTGACAACTCTGACACTACTGCTCTACTGTATTTGAAAGGAGGGTGCAAGGACGACAAAGTTGAAATTTTGTAGAAGATAAGAAATCTGTGGACATGAACATCGAAGAGAGCGCGAAAATTAACAGCAAAGTAAACTTCGGCAATTTTACGATTATCATGCCAGCCGTTGGAGACGACACTCGCTGGATGACGACTGGCTGTGGGCGGGGGATTTGAAAAAGGAATCAAATCCTTAGCATGACTTTCTTTGGGCAGAAAGTAAAGCTTTGAATCTCGTGTCATAGACTCATGACTCGTAAGAAGGAACTTGTCCCTAAGAGAAGCATCCATATAAAACTTGTCGGTCATCTTTCCCTCAAGTTCAAATTCAGTTAGATGCGGTAATAAAACACCACCACCACCACCACCACCACCACCACCACCACCACCACCACCGCCGCCGCCGCCGCCGCCGGCGCCGCTGTTGTTGAATCAAAAAATAAGTAAATTAACACTAACAGATCCTTATATCACGAAACATGGTGTGACATATAAAAAAGAAATTAACTTTTTGTCGTGAGGAAGCTGTAATTACAAGCTGTGTTTTTACGGGTGTGTTTACTGTCAAGACCCGAATGTAAATGTTGTTCGTAGTGTTGATGTGGTAGTAAACAAACTGTAATTAAACCGACTAAAGCAAACAAATCAAAATTTGCTGTGTTGTGATATCGTGTAATTTCTTAATGCATCTCTGATGGAAAATGAAGGAGAATTAGAAATTAGAGATCACGGGAACTGTTACGGTTTTATTACTACTTTTTTTACCGTGAGTGCATGTGGATGGTAATTAATCCGGGGGCTTAATAATTGCTTCCATACTCCGGGCCCCGTCTTTCATCGACCTCTTTTAATGTATTTTATTTCACAGCATTTTATATCTCTCTCCTTGTCTAGTTGCTTTTTATTTGAATGAAACACCAGCTGCTTCACCACAGGTGGCAGGACATGACGCATGGTGATCTTTTTTTAAATATAATTACGCTCCGAAATGCAGTTAGGATGGCAAGCAGCTAAGAGATTTAATGGAGGACATGCCAGTGTGCATATATCGTCCATGTCCAAATAAGCTGTAAAAAAGTCTCTCTAAAGTAACATTTAGCCAAAGTTTCAACTCCAGTCAAATATCTACAAATATTGACATTTGAAAGATATCGTCCCGGTAATCTAGTGATAATCAGCCAAGGTGGATTGCCACTATTCCACCATCCTTTCGCCTCACTTTTGCTAAAGATTTTTGTTATCTCCGACGTTTTTTAAGTGTTACAAGACTGATTGGATGGGGTTCCGAGTTCGATATGTGATTTCCCATTTTAATAACAGTGAACAGATTAATCAAATGTCATATGGAGAAATTATAAAGAATAAAGCAAAACTATATTTCGGAATATGTATGGTAAGACTTTCTTGTGTTAAATTCTAAGGTATCTTGTTTACATGTTTCGACCTATTTACGGGTCATCTTCAGAACTGGTCGTTGTTGATCTTGGCGCCTCTTGTTCTGTTTCCTGTGAGGGTGCGTTCGTGTGGTATAGTGTAGAGTCAAAGAGTGTGTGTGTATTGAAATTGAGTCGTGTGTTGAGAATTTCGTTGGGGTGTGTTTTCATGTGTCTGTATATTTCATATTGTTCTAGTGTGTTTAGTTTCTGGCTTTCTGGTTGAATGTGTAGTATTTCTATGTCTATGTTGATGTCTCTGTGGGTGTGGTTAGCACCTCACAGGAACGCACCCTCACAGGAAACAGAACAAGAGCCGCCAAGACCAACAACGACCAGTTCTGAAGATGACCCATAAATAGATCGAAACATGTAAACAAGGTACGTTAGTTTTTAACACAAGAAAGTCTTATCATACATATTCCGAAGTGATACACTGTTAAAAGTTGTGTAGTTAAGTTGTATAAAACTAGGGCTATATTGTTCGAGTGTCACAAGGGAATAACCATACAATAATAAATGAGAATCTCTGACATCTTCATATAACAATATTATAGTAACCTAAAAATATTATTATAATTTAACGCATCACAAATGAGATTTCTACGATCACTGACAGGTGTTACCTAGCGGGACCGTATTAGAATCGAAGACATAAGAAATCAGTGGGAAGTTGAGGAGATGACAGCAGACGTCCAACATTATCAACGTAAATGCAGAAACCACCTTCTTAGGATGCCTGAACATCGTTTACTAAAGAGACTATTGTATTACTATCCACGAGGACGAAGAGATTTAGGCAGACCTCACCGACGTTGGACGGACCAATTCCATTTGTAGTTCACAGACGGGAAACAACCCAAAACTGTGTATTGTCAGAAGAAGAAAATAATAATTAAATCTCACTGATATAATAAGACAATTACAGCTATTGACTGTGTAGGAAACTATGAAATAGTAGGTAGTCCTCCGTGTGACAAACTTACAAGATGTCTATAAGTCAATAATTAAACTTTAAGTTACGAAGTGCCAACATATGATCTCTTTGTTCATCAAGTGATGAAAGTCAAAAAACCTTGTTCTGAGAAAAACAGGGTTTTGCGTTCTTAAGCTATATTTCAAACAATTCTAGAAATTCTAGTAACAATTTCCTCTATTGATACCGAAATACAGTGTGTTTAAAAACCATGGTAACAAATTTAGGGATGAGAAGTAAAAATGAAAAGGAAAAAAGCTCAACTAAACATGGTTCTGCAAATTAACCGTTTGCATTGAACCTAGCGCCTGGATACGATAAAGCAGTAACATTCATGTTTCGAACGTATGCCGCATTGTCTGCATCCCATTTTCCTCTAAGTGTGAGACGATATCTAAACAGTCGATATGGTGAACGGTGGATAGGTAGAAGAGGACCTGTACTTAAATCACCGAATTTAAATCCTTTGGATTTTTGCGTATGGTCCTATGGAAAAAGCCTAGTTTACACAACAGACATCACCACACCTGAAGAATTGCAGCATCGGGTTGTAGATGTCTTCCAGCAAATGAAAACTTATCCAGAATTGCTCGAGGGCATTCGCGGATCTTTGCGGAGAAAGCTTGACAGATGCATTCATGTGCATGGTCAGAATTTTGAAAACCTGCTGCAAAATTCTTCAGTTATCATGTTCAAACTGTACTGTATTTTGTTTATCAAAAAAATATATATATTGGTGTTAAAAAACCGTTTCTTTTGAGTATTTTCAATCCCATTTCTGTGGTGTTGAAGCAAAAAAAATAAAAATTTTACTGTCTCGCGATTGATAAATTAAATATAAAATTACCACTGCTTTTTGGAAGTAGTACTTAATTCAACGGCACTCAACTAGCACAAAATTGCATTATTTCGTAAACGGTTAATTTGCAGACCTATGTTTACTGGAACTTTTTCGCTTCTCTTCGTTTTTACTTTTCATCCCTTAATTTTTCACTATTATTTTTGGAACTCCCTTTATCTGCGAAAGAACAAATGCGTGGGCTGATTGTCCGAATGCATCAGAGGCACCTCACTTATTTCACTAGGCACAAAGCACGAGACGAAAATAATTTTTGGTGCTCAAAATTCTAATACGCTCTGTTAGTAGATTTATGTACTATTGACTTACTTCAATTGTCAAATCAATACTTTTCCACATGGAGAATACGATGGTACCACCAACTCAATTTCCATAATTTCTGACTTGCACCACTTTGAGAACAAACAGCCCATATAAAAAACCAATCAAAATAAGCATTTTGGCTAAACAAAACTATTCTTATCGGAATGAAAAGGATCAGTATGTTGTCCACACCTATGTAGTAACGGTCAGCGCGTCTGGCAGCGAAACCAGGTGGCCCGGGTTCGAATCCCGGTCGGGGAAAGTTACCTGGTTGAGGTTTTTTCCGGGGTTTTCCCTCAACCCAATACGAGCAAATGCTGTGTAGCTTTCGGTGCTGGAACCCGGACTCATTTCACCGGCATTATCACCTTCATTTCATTCAGACGCTAAATAACCTAGATGTTGATACAGCGTCGTAAAATAACCCAATAAAATAAAAAAATAAATAAAATCAGTATGTTAAGTACCAAATTTAGAATCTAGATGTTATGACAAAATAAGCTGAGCCATGAAGAATAAATGATATTTATTTAACTTATGTACGTTACGGATGTATTCCCCGTTCACTATCCCGAATAGGTAGGTTGCAAACTCTAACTTCGAAGTACTCATCAAATCAAGGACTCTGAAAAATAGAATAACATAAGCAACAAGATAGAAAGCTGTCTAACGTCATTACTTAGACCACATTGAATGATGTGTAGAGACGGGGAGGAGACTTAGTAAATGTAAATGAATTATACACAGCGCCATAAATCGATGTAAGCACTGAGCGAAGGTAGAAACGAATCGCCACCAATTCCAAATAAGATGAAATAGTTTCAGAACTGCTTACAGATTCTGTTATCAGGATCCAAAGTCCATGGTGTCTTATTAACCTCAATATTGTCTGATATTAGTCTTATCCTATCGTTTGTCCCTTATATTTAGTTTCAGAAAATGGCCATACGGGATTTCAGGCTTGCACAGCGATTGTGTTTAGAAGATGACTTTTTTTATTTCATTTTGTGTTAGAATTAACATTTCCAACGCTACGCAACTGCATACAAGTTCCATCAACAGGAAAAGTAAAATTAGTGTAACCTACTTTGATGGGTATGTTACGCCTCGCAACTCCAAATAACTACTAACTAATATTTTTGATAGTGATAGGGGACTGATAGAATTATTTTCAATCGCGTCAAAAGGTTTATTTTCTCGGTTGGGAGTTATTGCAATATTTCGACTGTTAATTATTTGGTTCTTATTTACAAGGATGGTAAATATGATTGAGTGTGAAATGAATGTAATGATTTTTTTTGTTGCAATATTAATGATTATTTTTCCTTTACTTGAATTGAATATTCAAATCTCTTAGTGGCATATTGAGATTCCTTCCTCTTAATTATAAATCTTTAAGTCTTTATTCAGTGGCTCACTCATTCATAAAAATGTTTACAATGGAGAAATATCCACAGACAATGTATCCACTTTACCTTGTCCTCCTCTGTATCTACCATGGTATACTGGGTGTTCGGTTCAAAGTGTGTCATGGCTCGCTGTATGTCGTCATGTGGCTAGCCGATGAGCCTAGAGAATTCAATCTTCCTACGTCTCCGCAAAGGCGTATTACCTATATGCAAGAGAAGTTGCCTACCAAGTACGACGTTCATTCTGAAGAGTACTTACCGATACGTACGGTAACGCTTGTAGTGGCAGGAATGTGAACTGTTTGGAAACACGTACTGAGGTGAGTTTTTTCTTACTGTCGGGATATGGGGAGAGGGTTAAGACGATTACTTACGTATTTGTTGACATTAACTTCGACTGTCAACATGGACGGAGCATTTGATTTGTATTGTGGAATGTTGCCGTACGCAACCGATGATAATAGGTTGGCAATAGGTTGGCTTAAACTAGATAAGAAAAGAAATTTACATTCACTTCTCTTTCTCTTCGAAATCTTGAACTCTTCTATTCCTTCGTACCTGTCGTCTCGCTTCACTTACCTTTCTTCCCACCACAATCTGAACACACGCTCTCGCCATGAAACAATACTAACAATACCATCCCATCGCACCTCCTCATACTCATCCTCTTTCACAATAGCCCTGCCAAGACTCTGGAATTAGTTACCTGCTAGCATCAGGGACTGTCGAAATAAAATTCAATTCAAACGCAAACTTACTAGGCACTTGGTCAGTAATTGAGACTCGTTCAGACATGGTTTCTTGTAAATAGTTCTTTTAATCTACCACAAAATATCTCAATATCCGGTAATTTCATCACTATAGAATTTTGTTATTGTAGGTTTAATTTGTAATTTAGTAAATACAAAAATATTCTTTGTTCTTAACTTCTATGATAAAATGTCTACTTTCATTAATCAGGTATTCTTGTCGTACTTAAATTTTTATTGTAATTGTAATTGTAAATTTAATATTAATTGTAATCTTATTGTTCATGTTATAGTTGTAATCCCCTGGTAGAGGGGCAGAGAAGGCCTGACGGCCTTATCTCTACCAGGTTAAATAAATAAATCTAATCTAATCTAAATCTAATGATAACAAATACCCTGGGTACGACTTGCCCGCGCAAAACACAGTTCGAAAGAGGTTATGGTAGCACACAGACCGTACAGACCGCCATCTGTTGCTACGACGTTCAAGTTATACCGTACACGTTCTTAAGTTCAGATTGAACGCCTTGATTAGTAGGCAACTTATCTGACATAAAAGCTGAAACTCGCTTCAAATCGCTGACTCACCAACAGTGACGTCATGACACACTTTGAAATGAACACCCAGTAGTCTACAGTTTCCGGTATTGAATAAATAGCATGTATCTGTATAGTTATTTACAATGGAATTACTGTTTTTCATCTGAACGATTCGTTGCTATGCAAGTGACGTCAGAATAGCGTGACTTAATTTATTGCCGTTGCTAAGCAACTTCCTTCAGAATAGTGTGATGTAACTCATTGCCATTGCAAGAGAACTGACGTCACGTGTTGAAATTTTAGTAACGTAATATTATTCACTTGACGTTCCAACATAAACCTTTCACATTAAAAGTCTTATCTTAAGTTATGGGTTTTCCTTTTACATACTTGCATATCATAATACATTTTCATGTTCTTTCGTATGGCTCATTTTATCACAGCAGTTGGCGGTTTAAGTATTCATGTAAACCACGAAGTCAATCTTCACACATGATTACACAATCATGTATGTATGTATGTATGTATGTATGTATGTATGTATGTATGTATGTATGTATGTATGTATTTATATGTATGTACAGTATGTAGGCCTACAGTATGTATGTATGTATGTATGTATGTATGTATGTATGTATGTATGTATGTATGTATGTATGCATGCATGCATGTATGTACAGAATGTATATGTGTACAGTATGTATGTATGTATGTATGTATGTATGTATGTATGTATGTATGTATGTATGTATGTATGCATGCATGCATGCATGTATGTACCTACTGTACGTAAATATAATGACCTTAAGTTTAGAACTTTAGTTGTGAGTGGTTTAGCACACACAGATGGACGTAACATCTGGTACGAATATACATATTGTGCATTTTGAATAAAGTAACATATCGGACAACAAAACCTGCAATTGCAGCTATTCAACACAATAGAATCAATATACAATCCATCAAAACGTTTCCATTGTCATGATCGGCCACGAATAAAAAAGACAACTTAAATTAAAGAAAGCAAAGCACAATAATTCACTTAGGACAGCAATAAAGCTTTTATGTTTGTGTACACAAATCAGCAGGATGAAGGAAGCGCCACTAATTGGATTACTGACACAAATATCTCACATGCATTGACAGCTTTTGATTTGATTTGACCTGTCATTTCCAGCTTTGAATTATATTCCCTATTCACGGTGACAACATCATAACCACACAGACGAAAGTCTGAATTCCTACACAGGTGTCAAAACCAACATAACTGCGTCGCTTTGCATGAAACATGTGAAACATCGCAATACAGATACCAGAATTTGTCTCGTTCTTCATACATGTCAATAATTATTAATTTATAATTCAGTATTCAAGAGAAATTTAAATATTTCTAGCTGGAAGTCTAGTGGGTCCGGATTCGTTTCTTTGCAGGAAATTTCATTGTATTTGCCTTCGTTACTGACTCTCGCGTTTGTAATCTGTAGTCTTTAGCAGTGATTTTGTTATACTCTCAGCATTATCTATAGATCCGCTGTTAGTCTACATTTTGTGTCTTTAATCTCTAGAGAAATAATAAATAAATTGGCCAAGGTTGGTGACGATTAGACAGTGGATGCGGGGTGACTTGAAGAAAAGTGAAGTTGTTTCGTATCGGAGTATATAGCACGTGCCGCGTCGTTCGTCTTTTGTGTACCTGGCGAGTACAGCAGCATACATACTACATTCAGAAATTCTCTCGATACAAAAACTGTTTAAGCGATAGGCGAAGACGATTCAGCTTCGACAACTTAAGAGAATATATCGTCGTTTATTGCAACGCTGGTAATTGCATCAACGATGACGAGGACTGAACTTGCAAGGTATGTGCTACACTTCTACAGTACATTATTTTTCTTTTCCTTCTGACTGTACGGAGATAGAGTAGCATGTTGACATCGTCTGTTTACGTTTAAAACCTGTTGAGCCAGTAGTTTGAATGAAAAAATGTAACATATAGTAAATGTACACCTACATTCAACAATAAGTTATCCCGCATCCACTGTCTAGTAAATGTTATGTTTTATTTTACGACTCTCGCAACTGCAGAGGTTATATCAGCGTCGCCGGATGTGCCGGAATTTTGTCCCGCAGGAGTTCTTTTACATGCCAGTAAATCTACTGACATGAGCCTATCGCATTTAAGGACACAAATGCAATCGACCTGGCCCGGGATCGTAACTTGGGCATAGAAAGCCAGCGCTATACTAACTCGCCAACTCTAGTGATGATAATATTGTGATAATTCTGATCATGATTTTTAAACAATGTCTTAATCATCTTAAACGCTGTATAAGTTCACTAATAGTGCTTCATTATAGATTTTTGAAGGAATTCTGAGATGTATCGGGAATATGCCGACACGTAGAATACGTCATCCATTTTCGGGAATTAAAATATTGTGTTGTTTTGAAATTTTTTTTTCTGTGAATATTTGTCTGTGATAAGAGAAGTGTTGAATGAAAGGCACGCAATATATTTTTTTCCCTATGAAATGACATACAAAAATTTTATGTCCCAACTCACAACAAATTTTCCCTATAGTTCATTCAAAGTGTATCGTACATACATACAGTATTATCACTTCAGTATTCCAGAACTCGCGAATACAAACCAAACGTTGATCGCACAGATCTGTAGATGCTCTCGATACCGAGATATTACTGAGAGAGTTTGTGACACGCGGCGTTCAGCTTTGTTACCAACCTCGAGGAAGGAAGAAAGCCATATTAAATGTTTCATCGTCCTCGTACTGGATTTAGTTATAATTATAATGATGATGATAAGAAAAAAGACATATATTTTACAGCGGAAAATTAGAAGTGACCGACAAATATCATACATGAGAAAGTTATCAGAAAGAAAGTAAACTTTCAAGTTAGACAGACTAGAGTTAATTATGCCTATTGGGAGGGATTTGTAAATAAACACCAATAAAAGATATCTACGCACATGAAAGCAAATTTGGAGATTTATTAGTAATCAGAAACGACGTAAAAGAACTTATACCCTCAAGTAAAGTGAAGAAGAATGTATATCATGGTTGAAACAATTTTACACAACAGAAACCCAGGAATAGTACAAAATCAACGAAAAGGTTGAAAAACGAGCAGAGCCAGTTGTTCAATTTCCGAGATTTGGTAATGCACTTCACAAACGTGTCTTTTACAGAATTTTTTGTACGATAATACTTACTTACGGCTTTTAAGGAACTCGGAGGTTAATTGCCGCCCTCACATAAGCCCGCCATTGGTCCCTATCCTGAGCAAGATTAATCCAGCCTCTATTATCATATCCCACCCCTCTCAAATCCATTTTAATATTATTTTCCCATCTACGTCTCGGCATCCCCAAAGATCTTTTTCCCTCCGGCCTCCCAACTAACATTCTATATGCATTTCTGGACTCTCCCATACGTGCTACATGCCCTGCCCATATCAAACGTCTGAAGTTAATGTTCCTAATTATGTCAGATGAAGAATAAAATGCGTGCAATTCTGCGTTCTGTAACTTTCTCCATTCTCCTGTAACTTGATCCCTCTTAGCCCCAAATATTTTCCTAAGAACCTTATTCTCAAACACCCATAATCTCTGTTCCTCTCTCAAAGTGAAGTATAAGTCTCACAACCATAAAGAACAACCGGTAATATAACTGTTTTATAAATTCTAACTTTCAGATTTTTTGACAGCAGACTAGAGACAAAAGCTTCTCAACCGAATAATAACATGCACTTTCCATATTTATTCTGCTTTTAATTTCCTTCCGAGCGTTATTTATATTTGTTACTGTTGCTCCAAGATATTTGAATTTTTCTACCTCTTCGAAGGATAAATCTCCAATTTTTGTAGTTCCATTTCGTACAATATTCTGGTCACGATACATAATCATATACTTTGTCTTTTCGGGATTTACTTCCAAACCCTATCGCTTTACTTGCTTCAAATAGAATTTCCGTGTTTTCGCTAATCGTTTGTGGATTTTCCCTTAGCATATTCACGTCATCCGCATAGACAAGAAGCTGATGTAACCCGTTCAATTCGAAACCCTGCCTGTTATCCTGAACTTTCCTAATGGCATATTCCAAAGCGAAGTTAAAAAGTAAAGGTGATAGTGCATCTCCCTGCTTTAGCCCGCAGTGAATTGGAAAAACATCAGATAGAAACTGGCCTATACGAACTCTGCTGCAAGTTTCACTAAGACACATTTTAACTAATGGAACTAGTTTCTTGGGAATACCAAATTCAATAATTATATTATATAAAACTTCTCTCTTAACCGAGTCATATGCCTTCTTGAAATTTATGAATAACTTATGTACTATACTCTTATACTCCCATTTTTTTCTCCAATATCTGTCGAATACAAAAATCTGATCAATAGTCGATCTATTACGCCTAAAACCACACTCATAGTCCCCAATAATTTCATCTACGTATGGAGTTAATCTTCTCAAAAGGATATTCGACAAAATTTTGTAGGACGTCAACAAAAGTGATATTCCTCGAAGGTTACTACAGTTAGTCTTGTCCCTCTTCTTAAAAATAGGTATGTTTGAACGATAATATATTTTGAAAATAATATTTTTAAAAATCTTAATATGCATTACGTACATTACACTATGACCAGCCAACAGAAGCGTAGTAGTCTGGCGAGCGTACGAATTTCACCATCAACTTCAATGTGAAGGAGTACAAATGATTCAGGTACTTGTAATGTTTCGTGTTTAATTGGAATATGTTTTATTTCTTTTGTTACTTGAAGTTTGTATTGTTTAAATAAAGTTCAGTACATTTCAAATGCAGTGATTTTTTCGTATAATGCAAGATGTTAAAATTATCCATTATTTTAGTAGGTGCTAGTATGCATTAAAACAAGAAAATACAACACATACTTTCTGAGATCTGAACACTTGTTCATAGGAGGTGCTCAATGTGACGTCCATTCATGGCTATGCATTCCTGTGCCCTTCGGCGTAAGGAATCACGCACTCTTCGAAATTGACCTGGATGTTCTTGATAACCAAAAGTCTAGGGGATTTAGGTTTGGGGAACGAGCAGGCCTCCCTCATCAATCCAGCGGTCCTGAAATATCAGCATCAGGTGTTTACGCTCATTGTGGAAAAAATGTGCTGGTGTGCCATCATGCATGAACCACATCTGTAGTCTTTACTGACATGGCACATACTCCAGCAAGGTAGGCAATACGTTAATAAGAAAATCCTGATAACGATCCCCAATTAATCTCTGTAGTAGCACATATGACCCTTAATCTATCACCAAGAACGCTTGGCCATAAGTTGATTGAGAGTCGGTGCTGATGCCTTATTTCTTCAAATGTATGGGAATTTTCATCTGCCTACACATGCTGAGTATGAAAATTCAAAACACCATCTCTGCTGAACCCCGCTCATATCCGCAACCAAACTTTTGTTTTCAGTATTTCTCTTGCGACGTATCAGTATTCCATGCCAGTGATGTCAACTATGGTATGATTATCTGGTAGTCTACTTTATTGTAGGGCAGAGGAATGCATTGCCATGAATGGACGTCACATTGAGCACCTCCTATGAATAAGTGTTCAGATCTCAGAAAATATGTGTCGTAGGACCCATGTTTATTAGACTTTTTTCTTGTTTTGATGCATACTATCACCTCCTAAAATATTCCATACTTTTTAACACTCTTTATATATTAATTAACACTGTATTTTACGTATGAATTTTACATGCATTATTAGGATTGTAGCATAATAGAAGGCAATGATTGTCATTACAACTCTAGAACAGTTATTTGTAATATTTCAAAATACTCATCTAGGTTGGCAACACTGAATTCAGTAAATCAACTTTGAATTGTGACAGCTGTTTGCTGTAACGACGAGAAAACACAGTATAGTGCAAATAATAATAATAATAATAATAATAATAATAATAATAATAATAATAATAATAATAATAATAATAATAATAATAATACCTACTTACAAATGGCTTTTAAGGAACCCGAAGGTTCATTGCCGCCCTTACATAAGCCCGCCATCGGTCCCTATTCTGTGCAAGATTAATCCATTCTCTATCATCATATCCCATCTCCCTCAAATCCATATTAATATTATCCTCCCATCTACGTCTCGGCCTCCCCAAAGGTCTTTTTCCCTCCGGCTTCCCAACTAACAATCTATATGCATTTCTGGATTAACCCATACGTGCTACATGCTACATTAATTACATTATTATGTTACATAATAATAATAGTAATAATAATAATAACAATAATAATGGTATTAATAATAATAATTTCAAATTTATTACTTCAAATGTGAAAGAATATTCTTCCTTCTATACAAGTAAAGTCTATTTCCGTCCTTATAGTAGCTTAAATGAACTGCGGGTAAGACGTCCTTTATATATTCTTGAGGATTCATATCTGCCTCCACTCAACATCATATATAAACAGAAAGTCAAATTCAAATGTTTTCAGGTCATACAAATTAATGAATTTACTTTTAAGAGCTTGCTATTGAAACAAACCATGAGGGAGGTAATTGACAGACGGTCAGGTATACAGAATTATGGGGAGGGTGCAATCCAGCCTATGAGATTACACATTAAAAACCTCTCAGAGGTAACTTACCTTTCTTTAAAAGTTGTTTTAAACTTGGAGGTTCAGTCTTGTGTTATTCATTGTCGTGTAAAAGTGAAATGTGTCAGCAGTTCTTATTTTTCCGCGAAAGTACAGAATAATAGTGCTGTTCCATAGAAATATCGAAACATGTTAAATTAGGCTTAATTAAACAATTTATGGAAGCTCTAGATAAAGATATGAGTGCTCTAAATACCTTTGTATTAAATTTTCCTCTTTAATCTATGAAAAAATTAAAGCTGGTATATTCGTTGGCACACAAACTCTAAAATTGATGATGGACAGGCAGTTCGAGAATACTTTGAGTGTAAATGTAAAGAATGCCTGGAATGTGTTCAGAATCGTTGTTTTTAATTTCCTTGGAAATAAGAAAAGCCCAAATTATGTTAACATAGTGAAAGTGATGTTACAAAATTTCGAACGTATTGATTCCTATATGAGTGTCAAAATATATTTCCTTCATTTCCACCCGAATTATTTTCCTGATAATTTAGAAGATTTTGGTGAGGAAGAAAGTGAAAGATTTGACCATGATAACAAAAAATGGAAATGAGGTATCAATGAAAGTGGAGTGATAACGTGGTGGCTGTTTGCTGGATGTTGAAAAGTGACTGTTCTGAACAATATTCCAGGAGGTCAAAAGGGAAAAATTTGAAGTGCAATATTGAGGAAACATTACGAATGTGATTGTTAACAGTTAATAGCAATTTGTAGTTCAGTTTTTCTCACAAAATGCTTGTTGCAAATAATATTCATGACGTTTCACAAAGCTACAACTTCATTTTTAGGTAGTAGTTAATTTATTAGCATTATTTATGTATTTATGTATTTATTTATTTGTTTATTTATTTAACTAGCTAGCGAATACAAATTAAATTGATAAAACCAAAATATTTCTAGCCACTACCGTAAGAGCCAGGCTCGTGTACGGTGTGATCTTAGTCAATAATATAACATAAAATACAAGGACAGTTTACTAAATACACTAAGTAACTTAATTCAAACCAATAAATAATACACAGGAGCAAAAAAAAAAAGAGAGAAAAAAGAGAGGAAAACACACATTCAATATAAATTTACACTCAGAGAGAAGCCAGTGATATTCAATAAAAACATAAATATAGTCGACAGAAATGAAAGGTAAAAAATACATTTGTTAATATTAAATATCATGAATAATTTTACAAATTTCTCTTTTAAAAGTTTCAACTTTAAAATATTTCAGATTTGGAAAATGGTTTGTAATTTTATTATAAAGTCTTGGGTCAAAACTAGCACCATGTTTAAGAGCTGCACTTGTATGGCATTTAGGCTCAATTAATGGGAAAGTAGACTTTTGTCTTCGAGTATGATATTCATGTCGATTAGATTTATGTTTTATTTGATTTCTGTGATAGTAAGTTAGTAAACTATATTTATAAATTTCTTCAATAGTTGATACATTAAAATCTGTATAAATTAAATTTGTTGGGTAATCCATATTTTTGGTTAGACAAATTTTTATTAATCTTCTGTGTAATAAAATTAATGGATTAAGTACAGATGATGCTATTTCACCCCAATTTATTATACCATATTGTATTAATGATTGTACCAAAGCTAAAATATTATTCTCAATGCTTCCTTAGCGATAAAATTTCGAAGTGTTATGAATTTATAAATTGTCTTTCTTATACTTGTACACATGAAATCAATTTGTTTATCCCAACGTAAATGCTGGTCTATAATAATTCCTAAATATTTAACTTCTGTGGAAGCTGTTAGATGTGGGCAACTACAATAATTATTTGTTAATTCATTACATGCAATATTATGTATTACCAAGTGATAATTATTCATAGATGGAGGTAAACCTTTTTTTTTTAAAGAAAATGGAATATAGGTAGTTTTATTACTATTTAAGGACAGGAGATTAGATTCAAGCCAATTTTTCACTACTTTAATTCCATTGCTAACATTTATTCCCTTTTTATGATTTGTAGGAAACCCTGGCGTGTTGGAAGAAATTGAAGATTATTTTCGAATTCACCAAAACGATCTGTTAGAAATCACATATCAGATGCATAATAACAGGAAAAATTTTCATATTGCAGATCAGTGTAATGATACTGCTTATAATGAAGATGATGATAATAATACAAATTAATAATTAATAATAATTAATAATAATTATTGCTAATTAATAATAATTATATTATTATTATTATTATTATTATTATTATTATTATTATCTTGCATGAATGATTATGGAGGAAATAGTGTGGTGACTAATGAATAATGTAGAGGTAGGAGAGAAGTGAAAAGTGAAGAAGAAACTGTTGATATCAATATTATATTGACAACATAGTACATAATTCTAAAGACATTTATCCCACTAATTCATCGCAAATTCAAATATTTTAATATCCCATCCATGAATTTAATGGATACCTGCATAGTGTGGATTGTTAAGTTGATCGGGCGTATATTTATATGAATTTTAATCAATTTATTCAATCACTAATTAACTGAATTGAATAGTTTTTGTCGTGTACATAAAACAAAATTTCCCAGAAAAGTTATTAGTTTTTTCCGGTCTGTTCAGAGCATGAACTTTGTGAGTAGGTTAATAGACGTAAAATTAATACTTAAGTCGATTATGACATAACCAATGGCAAAGGCGTCATGTGTTACACACCGTTTAAGCAAAATGGCCATGATTAAAGTTGGATCGTTCTCCAAGTTCAGACATTACACGTCACTTTACAAGCCAAACGCTTGGCTGAGTGTTTGACACGGTAAAAGCTCTAAGGCTACCAACATTGCATGCATTACTCGCAATTGAGTTTTATACGAAGACCTGTGTGAGATTGCCCCCCCCCCCGAAGTCGATTTTTATTACTGATGAATATAATGTTCCTGTGCTTCTTCTTCTTCTTCTTCTACTTTTTCTTCTTATACTCCATCTCCTCCTCCTCTTCACGTACTGAGCCTAACGATTCAAGATGTGCAGAATGCAATTGAATATTTTTTAGTAGATTATTTTACGACGCTTTATCAACATCTCAGATTATTTAGCGTCTGAATGAGATGAAGGTGATAATGCGGGTGAAATGAGTCCGGGGTCCAGCACCGAAAGTTACCCAGCATTTGCTCCTATTGGGTTGAGGGAAAACCCCGGAAAAAACCTCAACCAGTTAACTTACTCCAACCGGGAATCGAACCCGGGCCACCTGGTTTCACGGCCAGACGCACTAGCGTTACTCCACAGGTGTGGACGCAATTAAATATCTCCTCAGAATAATGTATATACAGTGAAACCTGCCTTTGCGGTCACTTCATTTAAACGGCCACCTGGCCAAAAGGCCAATTTTCTCTGGAACCAATTGGATTTGCCATAAGATCAATACAAATTGTCTCTTTATTTAGCGGCCACCTCATGCTTCGGCCAGCGGCCGGGGTCTGTTTGGATTGGAACCTCACTATAACAGTCACTGTCCAACAAAAAATCTTTTCACGGATACTGTCTGACCTATTTTTTCGATGGTTAGAGGACAGAGAGCAATATCACGAGGACAATAGCTAAGTGTACAACAGTACACCCTCCATATCTTGGGGTTAGTTGGTTACTGTTTTATGACTCTTTTGTCACTTTCTACTCCGACCCTGCACAGCTATAAATTCTTACTCGTTTTTAAAGGATTGAAACACGGGCGTTTTCTATCGAAAATGTCACAGTATGTTTTAGGTAAGTAGTTAACCATTCGAATTTTTTTTAATTTATTTCTCTTTCCATCTTTTTCTATTTGGACCAGCTTTTACGAATTTTTCTTCTTTTTATTCAGTTGATTCGGAGAAACTGGACGTTAGTTTGAGAGAGAAATCATGTCTAACAATAAATCTGGAGTGGTATTAAGTTTAGAGGTAAGACGAAGAATGATTGAAGGAAGTGAGAAGTGAACATCTGCGAGAAAAATTGCAGAAATATTCAAATGTGGAAGGACACAAATACACGGTATAATTAATATGAAATATTAAAAGAATGATAGCCAAAAAAGAAGAGAGAATCTGTGTTTAGTAATGTGAATGATTTCGTTTACGAATGGTTCAAGTGTGCGAGGGCGAAGAAATTGAGTTTTGAAAAGGTTAGTTGCAAGAATGGAAGAGGCTGACATTAATATGCACGATTGTTGTATGCGCACAGTCCTAAAAAGTCAATGAAATTCAGTACTTTCATGCTGATTCATAAAAAACCGCAACCTTAATCAAGCGGCCACCTGATAAAACGGCCATTTTACAAGGTAACTTCAGATGGCCGCTTTAGACAGGTTTCACTGTAATCCATTTTTAACGAATGTGAGTTAAAGGGATATATGTAATATTATAATATATTCCATATTCCATGCCTGTTAGAGATGTAGTGTCAGAATACCGAATTATTAAGTGTGGGAGATATACATTAAGACTTTTAAATTGGCAGTCCCTAAAATAATGTTGCATATGATGAGAAACATGGCGGGCGCATACAGCATTTCTCTACCGTGCGGCTCATAAAATCATTTTAATAAAGGAAGACGTCGGACGGTAAACGTACAGAAGTGGAGCGATGTGAAAAACAAAATGCTGAGGAACCGTGGGGAGGAATATACAACACGAAAGAACCTTACAGTAGGCGTACCTGGGAAAAATCCTCGAAATGAAGTGTATAAATGTTGCATATCCAACATAGTATTTTATATGTAATATTATTTATTGTGGGTTTGTTTTTGTTACCTTTTATAACTTTATATATGTAATGTTTAGGTACATATTATAATTGGTCATGCGATCGGTTAAAAACGTGTTTTAATGCAAAATTAACATAAATTTGTTATAAAAAAGAAGCATTTCATGGACCCAATTATTATTGTAGAAAAAGGAGCATCTTCTGCAGACCACTAGAGAAAGAACTAAGGAAGAGACTAGTGAAGTGCTTTGTGTGGAGTATAGCATTGTATGTGGCAGAAACATGGACATTACGACGAAGTAAAGAGAAGCGACTAGAAGCATTTGAAATGTGGATATGGAGAAGGATGGAGAGTGTGAAATGGACAGACAGAATAAGAAACGAAGCTATGTTGGAAAGACTGGATGAAGAAAGAATGATACTGAAACTGATCAGAAAGAAGAAAAGGAATTGGGTGAGTCACTGGTTTGGAAGAAACTGCCTACTGAAGGATGCACTGAAAGAAATGGTGAACGGGGCAGAAGAAATTAGATGATAGACGACATTAAGATATATGGATGATATGCGGAGACAAAAAAAAGAAGGCAGAAAATAGGGAAGACTGCAGAATGCTGGGTTTGCAGTTATGGCGAATCCTTAGACTCATCTCGTTAAATATCACATCACTATCACCAATTCCATTGACGCTAAATAACCTAGTAGTTGATACAATGTCGTAAAATAACCAAGTTAAAAAAGGAATCTGAGGCTTGTCGATACCTCTGAACAGAACAATGAGTCGTCTAGAACTCAACACCGCTGCCATCTATCAAATTTTTGGACAAGTCGGAAGGACCATCAGCTGCGGCGGACGGCAGCTCCGACCTCACGCAAACACAGGAAATGCCCTATTTCTCTAGACAGAAATTAATGGAAAGGTAGTTGTAGAATGTGTTAGTGGAATGAGAAGGAATAAACGGAAGTTACCACCGGGGTGGCTCAGTCGGTTATGGAGCTTGCCTGCCGGCCTGAAGTTGCGTTCGATCTCCGCTTGGGCAGATTACCTGGTTGGGTTTTTTTCCGAGGTTTTCCCCAAACGTAATGTGGTTACAAGGTAATCTCTGGCGAATCCTCGGCCTCATCTTGTCAAATATCATCTCGCTATCACCAATCTCATCGACACTAAATAACCTAGTAGTTGATACAGCGTCGTTAAATAACCAACTTAAAAAAACGGAAGTGTCTTGAAAGAAATCCTGACAACTCTGACTCTGTCCACCACAAATACAACTTTGCCATCGCCGAGATTTGAAGTCGGGTCTGCGACCGCCATAATCTAGCGCTTTGCCAACTGAGCTACCAAGGCAGTTTTGTTGAATCATAAGTGTATACACTGTAATGAAATAGAAACATTCTTCCTTTATAACCAGTATTTCTGTGTAAGACATAGATCCGAGCAAATATTTAGTCACTAGAGTTCTTTATTCATAATTGTAAGAAATTTTTTAGTCACAAAACTTATTATTAATAACTCTATTTTATCCCAAGTCGCACTGGGTCTTACTCGACCTCCTTGTTTTTGTTGAATAATACGAAGACACTACAATTCCATGTTAGCTGAGGGATATTATTCCAAGGAAATAGTACATTGCCGGAATATAGCATTTGATGTGATTCTATTAACTTGAAGTATTGGACTGTCCAGCCATTTGCATATAGCAGGGATAATGCTGGCCATTACTAAACGTTTCCTTGTGCCGTTATATGTCATTTGTGAAGGGAGAGGCACCCTGAATGAATCACTGCTACACACGTTCAACCTGTTAATAAAGCGCCGACCGTAATAGCAGACGACACAATAGGGGGTGCATTACGCCAAGCATCGTAGTTGTTCCTAATCGTATAAATCCGACTGCTAACACAGACTCTCCACTGTCAAATCGTGTTTAGATAAACAAGAATAAAACAAGCCATGCAACTCAAAACAGAGACTTTTAATTTAATTAAAAAAAAGAGGTCACAGAATAAAAGAAATCAGCAACAATGGCTCAATCCCTGGCTGGGTTAATTTAAGTAATCCAAATAAAACTACATCATATAAAATATATAAATTTAAATCATGTATATAGGCTATGTATGTAGTTATGTATGTAGGCCTTATTAGTGGCGATTGCAGGTCTGGCAAACATCTCCTTTAGCATTACATGCATTATAATTTAATTTCATTTAATCGACATTAAATTGCCACTTTTCCCAACAGAATTTAATTAGTTCTTTCTGAGCAGCGATTCATTTAACAGCGACACATCACTCGTTTCCATCCAGTCCAGCGGAGTGTTGCAATTGCTCTGCCAACCAACTGACTTACGAAATTATCACTCGGTTCTCGTTCGCGCGCATCTGGCATAGCTTTTTCACAAAGAGAGATGATAAATTCTGTATTGAGAATGGTAATCGACGTGCAATCTACTGCATCTGAGCGTTGTTTCTTTACAATGAAAAAGATATCTACTGGCTGACCGCTCGAATGTACCTAATTTCAATTGTATGTGACTGGTGAACGGTTGAAGATAGAACCTTATGGCAATGTTTATATGAAAGGTAAACTCAAGTTTCGAATCCTGTCGGTAGATGGTGCGCAGACACGGTTTCTTTTCGTAGATTGTATCGATTGTCAAAATGGCGACACCGTAGATGAAAGCGCAAACTGTGTTGTGGTATGTGGAGTTTAAATCAATTGTTAGAGTTCAAAGGGAGTGTTTAACCATGATGCTCCAACTGCTAAAGCATTAAGAAGTGGCACGATAAATTTTTAGCTATAGGATCGGTGTTGAAAAAGCATGGTCGTAGATTATCCAACGAAATGGTTGCAAATGTTCAAGCCGCGTATGAGCGAAGCCCGCGGAAGTCATTAAGAAGAGCTTCGCGGGAACTTCAGGTACCAAAATCAACATTGCAGCGAATTGTCCACAAACGTCTCAAACTGTACGCATACAAAGTGCAGTTAATGCAACGTCTGGAGCCGGATAACAAACCCAAACGAGTGGAATTCGCCAATACGATGCTAGACCATCTCGGCGCTGATTCTGATTTAACATCGCTCAATTTCTTTCTCTGGGGCTACGTCAAAGATAATGTGTACGCCACCCCAGTCAGAGACCTTCGTGATCTTCGGGAGCGCATCATAGAGGCTATTGAGAGCATTCCAGAAGACTTGCTCCAACGTGCTTGATAAGAAATCGTTCATCGCCTCGATATCGTCACAGTAACAACACATGGAGATATGGTGATGTGCATATCGAAACTTGTTGAGTTTTCCTTTCATATAAACGTTACTGTAGGTTTCTATCTTCAACCGTTCACCAGTCACATACAATCGAAATTAGATACATTCGAGCGGTCCACTCTGTATGTATAGAGCAGCATCGGAAAATAGAGGCTTTCGGCGTTAGTAATATTTTCAGTGGAAAAATACTTTATCATTAACATCTTCAATTTCAACCAGAAAGTTACTGATAAGTTCGCTAGTAACGAAAAATTTAGAATGGTCTCTCTATTTTAGTAGAATTTTATTTTCAAGAAAAATGTTTAATATATGCAGAGTATTATTTGATATTTAACTGTATGAACTATATAAGGAGCCAAAAATCATTACAATAATAAAAACTGATCTTTTGAGATAGGCTGGACATTTGGCAAGAATGGAACTCACGAAAAGCTAAAAGAGTCTTTTTATATAATCCAGGAGGACAGAGGACTAGAGGAAGACCGAGAGCTAGATGGGAGGACGACATAGAAAAGGATGCTGAAAGTATTGGAGTCCGTAACTGGACTGGTAAAGCAAAAAACAGAGAGGAGTGGTGAAGACTTCTTGGGACACCCAGACCCTTGAGGGTTGTAGCGCTGATGATGATGATTATTTGATACTTAAAATTTTTATATCACTTTGATAACAGTTGATTGTGATCAATTTTAGTTGCTATACATTCGATATTCAGTCCTTGACGTATATCTTCATTTCTCTTATGGTCCTGTAATCTAAATCCTGCTAGTGGCCTTAAGAGTCTCATCTCAGCGGCCTCAATTCTTCTCTGTTGGGCTCTAGTCAGAATTCACGTTTCTGAACCATATAACAATGTTGGTATTGCCAGTGTCTTGTAAAATTTGAGCACAGTCTGTCTGTCGACTTCACTTATGAGTGTACGTTTATTTGTACCAATAAGTCTTAAGAATTTCTTTAACTTGTTTTCTATGTCTGTTGAGGAAATGTAAGAGAGATCACATCCAAGGTAATTAAAAGAATTTACTTGCTCAATCATCTTACCTTCTACTACAATTTTAGTTCTTAGTGTATTATTTCCGCAGAAACCAAATACTTTAGTTTTCCTATGTGATATTTTTAGATTGTAGTTATTAGCAACAATTTTCAACAAACGGACTGCTCTCTGTAGGTTGTCTTCAGAATCAGCCAACACCAACTGGTCGTCTGCGAAAAGTAAGTAATCTAAAATGATATTATCTATAAAATAATATGTTTTTAAATTGTTTTGCCATTCTCTTACGGCTTCGTCTAAATATAAATTAAAAAGGGCAGGTGATAAGGGACACGTTTGTCTGAACCTAGCAAGTTTAATTCGTAAATTCATTCTAACAATGAACCCACTTTCTTATAGTTCGTTACTCATTTCTTTCAGTAGGAATTAAACACAAGTTGCATGGTTTGAAGGCCGTTTTCTGAATGTAAAATTTATAAATTCATTGAAACCACGTATTATACAACGATCTGCCATGATGTATGTATGTATGTATGTATGTATGTATGTATGTATGTATGTATGTATGTATGTATGTATGTATGTATGTATGTATGTATGTATGTACGTATGTATGTACGTATGTACGTATGTATATATGTATGTATGTATGTATGTATGTATGTAAATGTGTAGATCTATTGATTGATAGAATAAAATAACATAACTTCCGCATTCAGATCGTCTTAAACGACGAGTATATGAAGGGTTCAGAGTCATAGTGGGCCAAGCACCATATATTAATAGCGGAAAAAGAAACAAGAGTTAAAATTAAGTGAACACCATAATTGAATCGGTCATTGCAGAAAGGGAATAAGTCATGAAAAACGCGAAAATGAGTTAAGAGTGCCATTGCTTTCTTCAGACCTAGACACACATTTTCATAAAGAAATGGGACAAATTTGCTCATTCTCAACGCGAAGCAGAGTACCATAAGCAGCGCAGTCATTGCAGAAAGGGGACAAGTCAGCGACTTACCTTCTTTCTGCACTGACTGACGACGTGACGCAACTGAGTGCCGCGGATCTAATAAGTTACGCGCCCATCAGCTGATAAGGAAAATAACAGATAAGCTAGAAGTAGTAAGTGACCCAAGGGAAGAAAACTGTGTTATTAGTGACAAACGTAAACGCAATGAAATTAACTACCGCAGAAATATAAATAAGAAAAATAAACTGAAGGGATTGGAACGTCAATTCCATTGGGTAGTCTGTAGCAGCCCGTACGACAGGAGAACAATGTAGGTAAAAAACTATTCTTTGTTTGTTTAGACGCAACTTTGGGTCATTAATTTTCAACATTCACAATTTGAAAGATCGTACGGCGCATTTCTATTCCTATCATGAAGGTATAGGCCACAAATCTCCAAGTTCCTTCTGAACTACATTGAAAATAATGTCCCTTCTTCAGTCAAGGAATTGTATCTTTTCTCTGATAACTGTGGAGGGAGGGCAAAATAAAAATCATACTGTATTCGATTGTTGCTTGCACTGATCCAAATGGGTAGATTTAACAAATTCACTCATTATTTTCCACAACGAGCCCATCCATTTCTTCTCTGTGACCGCAACTTTGGTGTAGTGAAGCGCAAACCAAGGAAGACAGACAGGGTATATGTGCCAGACGAATACAATATCTTGATCCACCAGGCAAACATAAACAACAGATTTTCTGTATAATCAGTTACTACTGATGATATTTTGACTTTTAAATGCTGATGGCCAGAGTATTACAAGAAAACCACCTGCTCATTAGACACACTGGGGAAGAAAGGGAAAGATAAGAATATGTTTTCTTCAGCACAATTCAGTGAATTTGATTACTCTAAAGATGATCCAGGATGTGTGACTGCCAGTTTGGTAGTGAAATGAGGAAACACAGATTCTGTATGAAAAAACCAGGTTCTGGACGCATAGTAATGCCTACACAAAAGCATAGGCTACAATGGGAAAATTTCCATTAATACGAATAAAACTTGGAGATGTATCGAAAGTCAGGCAATACATTCCATTGGAACACACTTCCTTTTACGAAGAGATCCTGAACTGGCCACCTTGTGACAAGGAATCTACAAAGGCTTCCAACATTTAACAATACACTCTATAACAATTGAAACAAATGATTTTGTGGAGTACTTTATTGTATTTTTATTGTGCCCTCCTATATGCAGTTTTTGAGTGTTAGTTTAAAAGTAGAATTTTGATTTAAAACTGTGATATAAAATCACATATTGGTACATTTCTATAGTAGGAACAATGATTAAAATGCAAAAATAATTATGTAAATGGTGAGAATAATGTAGTAATTGCACACAAAATCATCGTAATCATTATAATTATTAACATTTAGTTTGTTTTCAAATATTACATTAGCCCAAAATTGTAAATTATATATTTTTTCTCCATATTTAACAAATCCTTGCAGAAAGGGGATAAGTCATGGTTCGAATAAACAACTTTAAACAAAAGTGTTTGAGATGTCAGATGTCTAACATGATGTATTATATTTCACTAGTCATAAACAAAGTAAGAAAAAATATTTATAATGATTGCTCCAGTATTTGAAGAAGAAAACAGTTTTTATTGATTATCTCAAAAGTAAGATTTCATGACTTATCCCCTTTCTGCAATGACCGATTCAATTCAATTAAACATATAGCAAGTAATATAAAGTATGTACATTAAAACTTAATGATATGTCAATCTTCATTAAACTATGGTATTCACTTTACTTCAACCCTTGCTTTCTCAGGTTTTAAACCCTGAACCCTACAACGTTGTGCTCAAAAACTTGCATTTGTAATTTGTTTCACTTGGCTATATGTTATGAGAAATCGAAAGCATTTCGTCTTTGTTATATTTTAGCATATGTATTATATATTATTAAACAGAGATATAAAACGATGAAAGAGTAATGGAACGGAGAAAAATTCTCTCCAGCGCCGGGATTTGAACCCGGGTTTTCAGCTCTACGTGCTGACGCTTTATCCACTAAGCCACACCGCCGCAGAGAATTTTTCTCCGTTCCATTACTCTTTCATCGTATGATGACGCAGAATATCTGCATGGAAATATCATATGTACTTCGGTACATTATAATAATATATATGATATGCGTAAATCACTTCGCGATTTAAGATGGCGCTTATTCCGTCGGATACCGGCCAACTAGTCACTCATTACGAGTGCACCTCAGCACATGTGTGGACTTCGGTCCTAGGTTCATAGATATCTATGGCGTAGTGCAGAGGGCGGCCACCAGAGGGAACCCAAGAGTTGGAATTTAAAACTGAGACGATTCTTCCGACGCCGGGGTAGAATCCGGTGTGGCTTAGTGGATAAAGCGTCAGCACGTAGAGCTGAAAACCCGGGTTCAAATCCCGGTGCCGGAGAGAATTTTTCTCCGTTCCATTACTCTTTCATCGTATGATGACGCAGAATATCTGCATGGAAATATATGTACTTCGGTACATTATAATAATATATAGAGATATAAAAGTACATTTTTTATGCCTGGAGTTATGATTTTATAAAACAGATTCATAATTTATAAAATTATCTCCTGTAAGACCAGTGAATCTTATACAAATCAGTAAATATCCCATCAAAATATCGAAGAAAATATGTTTAATATTAAATACTTGTATGTTTCGTGTGCAACGAAAGGATTTATACATAAAACGCGTTCTGTAACTCTGTAACAATAGCTTCAATTGATGTGAAATAGAATGAGACAAATTTTCCATTCATACGCTTCGATATCTATCGCATGTGAAAGAATTTAATGACAACGATGGATTATTGCACCGTATAGAATTCAATATAATGTATTGAATACGAGACTTAGCTTGTCAGTAAGATGGTATCTTTTCATTGAAAGAACAGGGCTTGAACCCTGGCATTACGTAGGATTATGGTCGACATTCGTGTACTGCAAATGCATATGGAAGATGCTACGCGAGGAATATTCTTTAAAATGAAGATAGCTATCAATGGCGGGTTATAAGTTATCTTTACAAATTCAGTATTACAAGGAAGCAAAGGTTTCATGACAACAGTTCTTATGGGATTTAATAATTTTTAATGTCTTAGTAGATGAAACTATGCAAATCTCCAGACATTTTCTGCTAATATTACAACTATAGGTCGTTTTGAAAACTACGAGACCGTACACGGGGGTGGATTCGAATCCTATTTCAGCTCATTATCTGGTTTGTTTTTCCGAGGATTTCTTCCACTGTAAGGCGAATGTCAGGTATTTTCACAGTGCCTCCGACTCACATCTCCAAAATATTATCTAGTTATTACCAATTCCATCGATGATAGAAACCGGTGTAATTGATATAGCATCCTTAAACAACAGTTAAAATTATTCCTGATTTACTGATGATAGTTAGTTCATGTTTAGAGTGTTTAGTTTTGTATTTAATTTGCATCGATCCCAGATAAACTGACTCGTAGACATTGAACATTAACAAAATCCGTCCACTAGTTGGAGCTAGATCACTGATTGCTGGTAGGAAGGAAAACATTTTGCACGCAATAACTTTTTCGATATCAACCAAATGTTCATTCCCACGAAAATTTCGAAGTGAAGTCTTTGCAGCGTCATAATTATTTATTTTTATATTTTGGAATGGGATAGCAATTATCCAGCGTTGACAAAAGAAGAAGAAGAAGAAGAAGAAGAAGAATACGGAGGAGGAGGAGGAGAAAGTTAAGAACATAGTTGTGTTTAACCTCTTCCTTTTTTACCAACTTACACTTCATGCGATACAGACAAAGGTATCAACACTAGACTCTGTTATAATACGGACCTGGCTTACTGTGTAATGTAGCGAAGACGTCTCAGGAGAACCACCCACTCCCATGAAACAGAGATCAATTTCTACCCACATCTGAAATCGAACCACTGACTGTTTGGTTTGGAAGCGCACTCTCTATCACTGCGTTAATAGCTCGGTCTCCTACTACACCAAAACACAATAATCCGTGTACAAATAATCGGAAATTTACCATAATAACTATTTGAATATTATCGTGAAAATCACTATCTTGACTGTCTCGTTCTAAATTTCCATTTCTAATCTGTGTGTTCTTTTACAGAGTGGTTAGATCTAATCGTAGGTGAGGGGGATGAAACCTAAAAAGTAGGACTTGTTTTACACAGCACATACGGTCAGAAGATTTGTGCATTGTATTTAAGAGAAAATTCTGATAATATAGTAGATCTGTAAGTATAATATTACCTATAAAATTAAGCATGCGGCTTCTTAAGATCCCATGAAAAATCCATCCTTTCATCTACATTTTCGGAAGTTAAGAAATTAATTGAAGGGTTCAGAGCCATAGTGGGCCAAGCGCCATTTATTAAAAACGGACAAAGGAAGGGTTAAAGTTAAGTGAATACCATAGTTTAATGAAGATTGACATATCATTTAGTTTGAATGTGTATACTTTATATTACTTGCTATATGTTTCCATTGAATTATGGTGATAACTTCATTTTAACCCTTGTTTTCTAAGGTTTTAGTAAATGGCACTTGGCCCAGTATGGTTCTGAACCCTTCAGTTTTACTAAAGATTTGATAAATTTGTTATATAAACAAATGTCATGTGTTAATTTAAACTACGCTGATAATTTAACTTTGTTACTGATTAGTTTTGGCTTGATTTTGGCAATCTTCAGATGTACGAGAACGAATCGAAAAGTCTTTGCCTCTATTTGTTTTTCCAGCCGCAGTAATAAACATACAGGGAAATCAAAATACAGACAGTGTTCTAAGTACCGTTAGCTATTTTTCTACATAGGCACCACCGCGGTTCAGGCATTTGTCCTATCGCACCACTAGTTTGAAGATGCCACTATTGAATTCGGCCGGTCGAACGTGGAACCACCGCCGGACAGCAGTCTTCGCGTCGCCGTCGTCGGAAATGAATCTCTGGCCTGCTAGGAATTTCTTCAGTGGACCGAACACGTGGTAATATCTGGGAGCGAGGTATGGACTATGCCAATGATGCAAAACTGTGCTACAATTGAAGCACACGTCATAAGCCGGAACACGTAACTCTTCCCTTCCCTGAAATCCTCGCGTCATTGTACGGTAGGGGGAGAAGAGAAGAGAGAACAGTGTGTTTTCCAAACGTCACAGAAAAATACTGAAGGCTTCAGCCTTGTGGATGGGGGAACGAACTCTTTCCCCATGCTTCCACCCCTTTCTTCCTCAGTTCTGAAACCCTGGACTATGCGGTGGATGTTCCATAATCTCCCATCTGAATGACTGCAGTTGGACGAGGTCCTATTTTTTCACATGAGGCCTAGCGTTATTATGGAGCAGAAACGCATCGTCCATGAGAAGCCCGTGGTTCATTTCCGATGACGACACTCTCCAGCGGTAGTTCCGCGCTCGACAAGCCGAATTCTACAGCAGCGACATCTCCAAACTAGTGGTGCGATGGGAGAAATGTCTGAACCGCGGTGGTGACTATGTACAAAATTACAGCATATTCCGAATCTCACCGGACCGGTGGACAACAATGACGTCACGCTGCAGCTAAATAGGAACAAAACTGCTGGAAGGATCGATGGCTGTCAGGGCGACTGTATAAGTTGTCTGTGCTGCGCTAGCAAAATTTTGCGAAATTTCCGTACTGCCATCTCCTTCAAAGAAAAGAGAGCATAAGCAATTTATTTCTTGAACCGGTAGTAATAACTGGTCCGTTGACATGTTCGCTCATAAGCCATTAACATATTGTTTAAGTTGTGCTCATTACAAACAATACAGCAGAACTAAAGCAGAACACACCGCCATGACACAACAGTGCACGATGTCATTCGTCTGCTAATTCCCGCCCTATACAAGAACCAATCAGATTCACTGATGGCGGCTGATGGAGACTGCCACCACCTCTGCAAGCTGATGGAACCGGTGCGACACCGGTGGAGCATCAGTGACTCCATCGGTGAAATTCAGAACACCGTGATGCCATCAGATTGCTCAGCGCTGGGATTCGGAATACGCTCATAGCCAAAGGTACTTAGGACACAGCCTGTATTTTGATTTCCCTATTATGTGTGTATTATTGTGGCTGAAAAAAAAACAGAGGCAAGGTTTTTCGATTCGCTCTCGTAAATCTGAAGATGACTAATCGAAACTTATAACGTAGGTAAATTTATTTACTTAAATAGCTAGCTAGTACAAATTAAAATTATATAACAAATATGTTTCTAGCCACTACCGTAAAAGCCAGACTCGTGTACGGTGTGGTCTTAGCCAATAATATAACATAAAATTTACGAGGACCGTTTACTAAATCCAGTAAGTAATTTAATTCATACCAATAAATAATAGACAAGAGCAAAAAAAAAAAAAAAGAGAAGAAGAAAGAGAAAAGAAGAGAAAAACACATTTAATATAAATTGACAATCTGAGAGAAGCCAGTGATATTCAATAAAAACATGAATATAGTCGACAGAAATAAAAGGTAAAAAAACACACATTTGTTAATATTATATATCATGAATAATTTTATAAATTCCTTTGTTAAAAGTTCCAATTCTAAAATATTTCAAATTTGGAAAATGGTTTGTAATTTTATTATAAAGTCTTGGGCCGAAACTAGCACCATGTTTAAGAGCTGCTTTTGTATGACATTTAAGCTCAATTAAGGGGGACACTCAACTATATTTTGGAACTTTTTTCCTATTTGACCAATCTTTTTCAAATTTGGAGAAAAAGTTTAATATACACATGAAAAGTAACATGCAAAATCTCAGCTCATTAGATCCAATACTTTTCAAAATAAAAAATATTTAAATTTTTAATCATTAATTGAAATATCATTTTTAATTATCATTTTTTATTTTTTGGCTTTGCGCATTTGACTGTGACTTCTCAATGAATAAGGGAAGAATTCTGCGTATTGATTTAGATCTGTCACGTAAATTAGTGTAGAAATTTAATTTTTCATTTCTATGACACTTTTTCTCCAAATTTTTAAGTTGAGTATCCCCTTAATAGGAAAGTAGACCTTTGTCTTCGAGTACGATATTCATGTCGATTAGATTTATGTTTGATTTGATTTCTGTGGTAGTAAGTTAGTAAACTATATTTATTTTTTTCTTCAATAGTTAATACTTTAAAATCTGTATAAATTAAATTTGTTGGGTAATCCATTTTTTGTTAGACAAATTTTTATTAATCTTCTGTGTAATAAAATTAATATATTAAGTACAGATGATGCTACTCCACCCCAATTTATTATACTATACTATATTAATGACTGTAATTATCAGTATAGTTTAAATTAATACAAAAATGTTGTTTATGTAACAAATTTCCCAAATTGTTAGTGATAAAAATGTTAAAAGTGTCTAATTAAACAGTATTATGAATTTTATTTTCAGGTTTCTACCACCAAAAGCCCTCATGGATAAGGAAATTTCTCTTGAAATTTCAGCCAGTGCATGGGACCTTTGCTCGCCCAGCATCGTGACGAATTTAGGGAGCTACGATAAAATAGAGAAATCCATACAACGGGCTGACGGGATCATGGTATTGGCCACACGGTACTTCCGTATTAGTTTGATGATCGATCACCTCTGCTGAGGCATGTGGACGTGAGGCCAGCAGTCGGCCTTCATCCTACATGGGCTGTAACGTCACGGATTATTACTTCAATAAGCGCCTTGGAGGTAAGTATCGTAACATGAGGTGTCACATGTAGTTAAAGAATACTATGTGACCTATCTCTAGTTTAATTGTTGCAATTTCTACAGTCTGTATACTAGCCAACTTTATTGGCATTCCAAACACAAGTACCGTGTGAGCAATGTAGACAAATATGTACCTTAGCAGTTGTATGTATTAATTAAGCCTCACCTCTACAGCCCACGCATGCGTATTCCTGATAATATGTGCGTCGGTGACGAATATGGCGCCAGGTTTATGGGCTGTTACGTTGGAAGTCTGTAATTCTGCTTGCCTTGATGTCTGTAACATATTAGACTCTGTACACTATACGTTATAATTAGATGTAATAGCGACCGTGTCCACACAGAGCGTTGCCATGGAGATAATAATCCCATATCTGAATACATTAAAAGGGGGGATTGAAATTTTTATTCCAAGTATGACCCAGACATGGGCTACAGTACAGTCGATCGCTGCTTCGCTGACTTCTATAATGCTATTCAGCTGTTTCAATACCACATTTCAGACTTGCATAGTAACTCGCCAAAACAGTATTTTAATTTCACATAGGCTACCTTATTTGCATTTATAAATGCAAATAAATATAAATGAAAATAAATGCAAGTAGAACGACGACCACGGTCATAGGAAAAAAAAAATACAGAAGATAAATTTGCGAATTCTAAATGAGGCAGTAAAGCAAGTGGGGGGGGGGGGGTGTACTATAAGCAGTAACATGAGCTGCTGCCAGGAAGTCAAAAGGAGGATAGCAATGACCAAGGAAGCTTTTAACAGAAAAAGGATCATCTTCTGCGGACCTCTGGAAAAAGAACTAAGGAAGAGACTAGTGAAGTGTTTTGGGTGGAGTGTGGCATTGTATGGGGCAGAAACATGGACGTTACGACGAAGTGAAGAGAAGCGAATAGAAGCATTTGAAATGTGGATATGGAGAAGAGTGGAGCGTGTGAAATGGACAGACAGAATAAGAAATGAAGCTGTGTTGGAAAGAGTGGGTGAAGAAAGAATGATGCTGCAACTGATCAGGAAGAGGAAAAGGAATTGGTTGGGTCACTGGCTGAGAATAAACTGCTTAGTGAAGGATGAACTGGAAGGTGGTGAACGGGAGAAATGTTTGGGGCAGAAGAAGATATCAGATGTCAGACGACATTAAGATGTATGGGATCATATAAGAAGACAAAGAGGAAGGCAGAAAACAGAAACGATTGGAGAAAGCTGGGTTTGGAGTGAAAGACCTGGCCTTGGGCAGAACACTGAATGTATGAATGAATGAATGAATGAATGAATGAATGAATGAATGAATGAATGAATGAATGAATGAATGGTCTACCTGAAATTTGTAACTTCTTACAGACATTTAATTTATCTTTAAACAAAACTTTATAATGGCGTATATAATCTATTTTGAGATTTTCGTGGGAAAACGTATTCACATTCTCTCTGATAACGGGCAATTTTTTGAATGGTTATTAAGATGAAACAATTGTTTCATCATAATCCTTCTATAGAAGCGTGGTTTTGAACATGCTGTCTCTGTGCCCATTACTGTACAGTGATTTGCCCTAAACTATTTGTCGGATTCGATTCATATTGAGTATCTACGAGGTAAGTAGTAGGTAGGACTATTCACTTGAAATAAAAAGAAATGTAATGGCGCTGAACTTCAAGAATCACCAGGAGATATTTTTATTCGTGAAACGTGTACGCACCCAAGAAGTATGGTCACGTTTTCTGTTAATAAGTTGACGTCATCCAAGTGTTCCACGTAACGCAAGCGATAAGATCCGCGCTGCTCAGGCTGGA
Source organism: Periplaneta americana (assembly GCF_040183065.1). Classification (NCBI taxonomy): domain Eukaryota; kingdom Metazoa; phylum Arthropoda; class Insecta; order Blattodea; family Blattidae; genus Periplaneta; species Periplaneta americana. The sequence goes on along the minus strand of NC_091129.1, from coordinate 72,587,773 downwards.
AATATATAGAATAAATGTAACGAAATATTCAACTTAATTTCAATTTAATCAAATTTTTTTCTTCGTACACAAACGTGGGTGATAGATAAATGAGGAAAGAATAAAACAGAAATAGTTAAGCTAACACAGTCTAATTTTAATGACATTATACATTAACATTTCAACCAACTCATAGGTTTCATATTGATTTGTGAATAGTTTCAATTATACATTGCATTTTTATCTCCAGACTAGGCCTCATGGATTGAAGAAGCAACTTTTAAGTATTTAACGAGAAGGCTCCGCCTTGTTAAATTTAAACGCGGTAAATATTAAGAAATGAAAAGAAACATAATTTTATTTCAAGTCCTGAACATCCTTCCTATCCCAATCATGAATAGCATAAACTTCTCACGAAATTATGGCACCATTTGCAATCGCTTCATGAGCAAACTGATTTCCATCAAAATTGTTTCCTTTTAAAGCAAAAAAATGGACCTTTTTTACTATTTATTTCTATCCCAGAAGAGGGATTCGGTGAATCCCGTGACACCTTTTATTATTACGCAGATTAGACTGACAAACGATATAGATCGATGGAGAAACGTATGGCTAAGACAGTATGGCCTATAGAAAAATACAAGACAAGAGTCACGTATCTATTCAGCGCTCACGCTCCTTACAGTAGCTGCTGGAAGTATTGTCCATCTTGTGTAATACATAACTAACGCCACACCTGTATCATTAAACCTATTCACTAAATTATTATTGTTTTCTAGACGAAAATGGTCGGCCAAGAAATTTACGTTTAAAGTTTTCACTTGTTTTACCACGCGATTACTGTTTCCGAATACACTCAATGTTTTACCATTGCAAAAATAACAGAGCGTAATAAAATTCAGTTTATGAGAGAATAGATTACATAAATACACAAATGACAAACAACAGTATCAATTGACATTAATGTAGCAGTACAATTATGAGAAATGAATTTCATGAGCACTGGATAGGACATGTTGGAACAATTACGTGAGTTACTATTTTACTATTTTGAATTCTTCTTGTAGACTCATTTGAAGGGTTCTGTTTGTGCTTCTCCAGTGAATGATTTCGAAACACTGTAATGCTCGCAACATACTGTTCCAGCAGCATGTGCAACAATTCTTCGAATACCAGGAATGTTCCATTGTGTACCACGATCAGTTCATCACCGTATCCAGGTCAGTATTAAGATGGGTGTGTAACATTTAGAGTAGCAAAGTATTTTACATAACCTGTGAAAACTTTTCAAAATGACACTAACTTGTTTCTGATTTGGGTATATAGGGTACTCTAAAGTAAGTTCCCAGTCACAAAAGCTGCATCTGATGTACATGTTAACAGTTTGATTCCGTACAGCAGCCGTGGGAAAATGTGACTCACGAGCACATTGTGGCTCGCAATGATAGCTGTGCATTTCTCTTGCTTCCTACCTCCCCAACCCCCACACTCTCACTCACTGGAGTCAAACTCCGTTCCATTTGTATTTGTCTCTGACCTGCGAGCGGCGTATCGTCCCAATATCTCTCTCGAAACCATGCACCTATACAAAAACGGAAGTTTCAAGTAGGATGGGAGGACGCATTTTTTGCAGCCAATATGATGAGAATATTAAATGTATGATTTGTTCACAAGTATTACGAGGAAAACGTGTGTACAACATAAAAAGGCATTATACTACATGTTACTCATGAAACATTAAAAGGGTAAGTATTATTATTATTATTATTATTATCATTATCATTATCATTATCATTATTATTATTATTATTATTATTATTATTATCTCTGTACGTCGATCCTTTTTCAGCAGATGTACGAATAATACGGTTAGATATTCAATTTAAACTCATAGATTTACAACATGATGTTAAATGAAAGCTAGATGTGAGGACTTGACAAAGGTTGAACTTTTCAAATTTTTGTCAAAAAAAAAAAATAAATATCCGAAGCTTCGTTCTTTCGCTTGCTCTGTTGACGCCATGTTCGCTACAACTTACGTTTGTGAAAAATTATTTTCAACAATGAAAATAGTAAAAACCAAATTTAGATCACGATTGACAGACAAATATCTTCATGATCAACTACGACTGGCAGTAAGTGACATAATTCCTGATTTTGAAATTCTGTCGCAAACACATTCTGAAGACAGTTAATTTTAGGTTGTGATAATGTGTCCTATGTTTTCTTATTCATTTCTTTCTTCGTTACACGTACTAAACATTAGTTTGTAACCTTATACTGTATAAAATTATTTTTAAGTGCTTGACGTAAGGAAAGTGAAAATCCGTCAATAGGTCAGACATTTGCTTCACTTCCCCTTCGGGTGTCCGCCTCACTCCATAGGTGCTATGCACGTTGCAGGTTACACAGTGGCTCGGCGCACGATTACATTTTCGCCACGGCTGCCGTGCAGGTATCATTATACTTCAGACTTTATTTTTCGATATGCATTTCGTTGTTATTTTAACTGTGTCACGCTTGTGTAAGTAATATTGTGTTTAAGAATACAGATAGCAATAATTTTCACAATGGCTTTGCCTTTACGAGTTCGTATCAGTGCTATTACGAATGCAATAGACAATATCTCAATCCATTCAGAAGATTTCGAATGTTACCTGGATTAAGAAACGGATACTGCTCTGTAAAATCTGGTGCACAACGCCTATTTTTTTATTGAACACAGTGGTGGTCATATTTAACTCTCTTGTTTCTGTTCCTTCTTCTTATAACAAACTCGCATTCCTTTACGAACAATTTGGTGTTTTTTATTTTTGCAGAATCTAAAGATTTGCCAAATTTATGGTCATTTGTACTTCAGACTAACATGAACTTTATTCATTGTTTTATGTCTACAATCACCTCGCTGCGGGAACATTTCACAGATGTCCTATATAAAACAATTAAGAGCTGAGAAATATACTTACTGGCTTTTAAGGAACCCGTAGGTTCATTACAGCCCTCACATAAGCCCGCCATTGGTCCCTATCCAGAGCAAGATTAATTCAGTCTCTACCATCATATCCCACCTCCCTCAAATCCATTTTAATATTATCTTCCCATCTACGTCTCTGCCTCGCCAAAGGTCTTTTTCCCTCCGGCCTCCCAACTAACACTCTACCTATACGCATTTCTGGATTCGCCCATACGTGGTACATGCCCTGCCCATCTAAAATGTCTGGATTTAATAGGGTTCCTAATTATGTCAGGTGAAGAATAATGCGTGCAGTTCTGTGTTGTGTAACTTTCTCCATTCTCCTGTAACTTCATCCCTCTTAGCCCCAAATATTTTCCGAAGCACCTTATGCTCAAACACCCTTAACATATGTTCCTCTCTCAAAGTGAGAGTCCAAGTTTCACAACCATAAAGAACAATCGGTAATATAACTGTTTTATAAATTCTAACTTTCAGATTTTTTGACAGCAGACTGGATGATAAAAGCTTTTCAACCGAATAATAACAGGTATTTCCCATATGTATTCTGTGTTTAATTTTCGACCTCTTCAAAGGATAAATTTCCAATTTGTATATTTTCATTTCATAGAATATTCTTGTCACGAGACATAATCATATACTTTGTCTTTTCGGGATTTATTTCCAAACCTATTTCTTTACTTGCTTCAAGTAAAATTCTCGTATTTTCCCTAATCGTTTGTTGATTTTCTGCTAACATATTCACGTCATCCGCATAGACATGCAAGTTGAGAAATATAACGATATAATATATAGAATTATGTTTTAATGATGAAGAGAAAAGCCAATGAAAGCAACACTCAAAATGCACGTAAAATACAGGGCTATTTATACGTCCGTGAAACATTTTAAAAATTCATAACTACTAAACTACACAACGGATAACAAAATTATTTTACACTAACAAAAAGAAACTCTCCAAATTTTGTTACATGCCTCACAGATGCTCAATGTGTCCACTTTTGCTGATACGGCCTCGTATATCCATGCTGTAATCCATCCATCTCGACCCATATACGCTCCAGCATGTCTCGGTTGACCAGAGTCACGGCAGCTGCAATCCGGTGGCAAAATTTCTGGATATCAGCAGGGAGTGGAGGCACATAGACAATATCCTTCACAAACCCCCACAATAAAAAGTCATACGGAATTAAATTCGGTGATCGTGGTGGCCACTTCATAATCGCGTGATCTTCTCGTCCTGTGCGTCCGATCCATCTCTTTTACTTTAGTAGGTTATTTTACTACGCTTTATCAACATCTTAGGCTATTTAGCGTCTGAATGAGATGAAGGTGATAATGCCGGTGAAGTGAGTCCAAGGTCCAACACCGAAAGTTACCCAGCATTTGCTCATATTGGGTTGAGGGAAAACCCCGGAAAAACCTCAACCAGGTAACTTGCCCCGACCGGGAATCGAACCCGTGCCACCTGGTTTCGCGGATAGACGCGCTAACCGATCCATCTCTGTGGCAAATTTAACTATTCACTGTCTCTTCGCTGAGTCTCGGACGTCCTTGCCAAGGAGTGGCGCACAGGCACCTTTTATCACGGAATTTCACATACTAATTCTTGATACTGTTGAAAACAGGTGCTACCTTTTGAAATTGCACTCGAAATCGTCGCTGCAAAATCACAACGGACGAGGCCCCTGCATATTCTAACATACGAAACGATTGCTTACGTTTAGTAAACGCAATTTTGCCACTATTGATAACTACTGCCACTTAGCGATAAATCATGGCAAATAGGACCGGGCTTTTCTTATTAAAAAAGAAAACTTGGAGAGTTTCTCTTCCTATCAGCATATCAATTACCATGCTCTGTTGCGTACTTTGTTATTAAACTTTAAAATGATTCACGAACTTATGAATAACCCTGTACAATAACAACCAGTTTTATAACACACTTTGTACAGTTATTTCAGGAAGACACCATCCTACATTAAACTTTCATTGGGAATACTCCTGTTGTTTCATTATAAAGTTCGAAAACAAAATAACTAAATAATGTAAACGTAATTTAGCAGTAATCATAAAAAATGAAGGTCACAATTCATAATTTTTTTCATGGTTGTGAAAAAACCTAAAATATTAATTATCTGTTCATATATTGCTCTATTTTAAAAGTAATTTCTGACGTCAGTGAACTTCACTTTCGCAATACATGACTGTTGTGTTTAATGTTTTTTCCAGCATTTGAAGGCAATGAAAATGAATGGGCGTGTTAATAATGATAGCAATAACCGAGTTTTTATGTCACAATATTTTTCCTTGTTCCGCATTCATGTTAGCTTTTCCTAATGAATGAAAAATACGACACCACAGAATTGTGGTCACGTGTCCTGTACACACAGAACTTATATTAACTATAGTTTGCAAGCTGAAATTTAACTGTAAAAATCTAGTGACAGCGCGAAAGACAGAGAGAGATATATCATATTAACGTGCTTTTAAAACTACAATTGGTTAAAATACAGAACTCTGTATCAACAGTTACTCTACGTTTAATAAATGACTTAAGTTAAAGCAGTACTTTCATACTCTGAGCATTTGTACTCGTAATTTTTGCCTAGACTAATTTAATATCTTCTAGTCTCTATCAAAGATCGTGTGATGTGAACTTGATGAAGTGACATGCAAAGAGTGTAACAAGAAATTCTCGCACCTAATATGATTTTTGAATTCCAATAAATCTCACTATGAAGTGGAAGAATTAAATTCTATACTAGAATGAGAGGATAACAGTCATTAGCAGAAAGGTGCACCCCTATTATAATATACAAATGTCTCAAAAAGATTAATTTGGCGTATACAGAGTGAAAGCGATATAACTTAACTCCGCTGATTGAAGGGGGAAATAGAATACGTTAAAATAAATAAAAAACTATTATGTGTTTTGTAATTAAGGAGTTAGATACAGTTTACGGCAGTAAAAGTATTGGAAATATTCAACATATTTTTCCTCTATTACTGTATCTTGCACAATAATGAAAATTGGTATGTGTAAAACACTGTCCTTCTGCTATTTGAAAAATAAAATTATTTAAAAACAAATATTTATATCTATGTTTATTTTTTCAAAATTAAAAATGGTGGCATTTCACTGTGCAGTGAAGAAGCATTTCCCTCATAACTCATAAACTTGTTAACTTTTCATGTTCTCTCTCCTTTATTTGATTGCTGAATCTCATGTTTACAATATCATGCTCTTTCAACTACATTCCTTAATAAATCATATTTTTTTTATTTTGTAGTAGAAGAAAATCTGATATTTGACTATTTTTAAAAATGAATTTGTTTTTTATCAGACAATCTATCAAAGGTAGAGAAGTGATGTTGCATCATATTGTAGATAAGACATGCATAAATACATACAAAAAGTTTCATCACAGAATGTTGGATAGTTTTGAAGTTATGTGGGAAAAGCTTCATCACTGTACAGTGAACTGAATTTAAATAAAAAATTGTAAATAATTTTTTTAAATCGTAAAAATATTTTTTTCATATAACAGAAGAGCAGTGTTTTATACACACTGATTTTCGTTATTGTGCAAAATACAGTACTGGAGGACAAAATTTAAATATTCCCAAAATTGTACTGCTGTAAGCTGTACCTAACCCCTTAAGTGCATGGCTAATTAGAAAACTTTGCTGAAAGTCGGCAACAGAGCAACGCCGGCTCCGTACGAAAACACACACGAAATCTATCTGAACAGCTGAATTGCGTCCCTTGGTCACAGCAGCGGGGTTGCTAGACTTCCTAATGGGAGGAAATAATGACATGTGTTATTCTTTTTATTTAATTTGCAAGAAAAGCGTGAATTTTATTGAAAAACTGCAATTGCATAAATCATTCCTCATCAGTTTCTCTAATGATGTGAGTAAAAAATCAGAATTGTACTCGTAGTATAATATTTATGGAATAAAACCATGTTAACATTTAGGGGAAACATTTTTTTCCTGAGAAAAGTATTCATTTGGGACTAATGTGGCATTAGAATTTTTTATTGTACAGTATCCATGGAATAAGCTGTCAAAATCTGCACATTAAATTAATCCCACTGTATATGTCGCCCTTTGTAACTGATCGTACAATACATCAAAGATATTTCGAGTACGTTAGTTACTAATACCGCGCTTGTGAGTCGCCACTAGCACGACGGTCTTCCATTCAGGCGGCCTGTGTTCGATTTCCGGCCTGGTTATGACAGAATTTGTGGTGGTCAAAGTAGACATTGCAGAATGGTTTTCACTGTGTATTTCTGTTCCCCTATTTCATCACTCTTCATCGGAACCTACCATCGAAATTAGTTAGTAATAGGCTGCAGTGAGATCTTTGGAGCAGTACGTGTCTCCGTTGCTCATACAAGATTTAAGAGCTTGGTTTATCAAGTACGGAACCAGGGTCTGTCGGGGTTAAGAAGCAGGATAGGCCGCACAATGGGCCAACGTCAGCATCAGTTTATGGATACATTCCTAGTCGGTCCTTCGAAAATTCAGACAGAAAAACTGTTACGAAATTCCCTCTTCATCACTTACAACATAATGAAGGGTTCAGAGCCATAGTGGGCCAAGCGCCATTTATTAAAAACGGAGAAAGCAAGGGTTAAAATTAAGTGAATATCATAGTTTAATGAAGATTGACATACCCTTTAGTTTTAATATGTGTACTTTATATTATTTTCTATATGTTTCCATTGAATTATGGTAATAATTTTATTTCATTCCTTGTTTTCTATGGTTTTAGTAAATGGCGCTTGGCCCACTATGGTTCTGAAGCCTTCATATGAGAGCAGTTTCTGCTGTCATTGGTTAACTCAAGCAGTGTAGTTTTTTATTGAAAATTCAGATACATTTAGGATTAACTTTCAGCAAAGGAAGGAATAAATTATTTCTCTCCCAAAGCGATTCCATATTTATCATGTTTTGTATTAACTGAAAGAGTTTGGACATTTTTTAGATATGTGTTATTTAATTTATAACTACGCTACAATAAAGTATTTAATTTTCTGAATATATTAATTCTAAGAATGCATTATGTATTACGGATTGACGAGATAATCTAAGATAGGCCTAATATGAATAAAATTGGAAAGTTCATGTAATTTCTTTCGGTGAATCTTCGATTCCGCTACCCATCATACACCGGAGGGGAAAAAACTCACTGAAATCATTTAAAATAACCTAAAAAAATTGTAGCACACCACTCTAGAGACACGGTGTGATCATTCAGAAAGCTGTAAAAGCTGATTTTCTCCGACATGTTGACACACAACCTAATGGTACCACCATCCCTCCTTTCTTCACTATGGTCGAGGGAAAAAAGCTTAATTACAAGGCATACCAAAACCCTCCACAAACCAAACCTAACCTGTTACCGATTGCTTATATTTCTTTCCAGATATTGGCAGCACTGCTATACTCATTTCAAAAGTCTTCTGCTGGATGTATTTACTACTATAACTGAAATATGTAATTTGAAGAGTATGAAATGTTTACTCCATTAAACTGTGGAAGTGTGGTGTATTAAACGTGATACAGATCTAATATGGGCCGTGTGTATATTTTTGAAATTATTCCATTTCTCAGTGAAGAATCGCAACCCAAATCAGTTGCATTGTGTGTAGTGAGATCAAAGTTTAATTATTTTTTTATAATATTATTGTAACAATAATCTTGCAAAGTTAACATGTACAGTAAGTATTTCCTCAAAAAATGTAATTTATAAATAAGGAAAAGGAACAAAATCTGAATTTATTATAAAATTAATAGTTTGTGTGATCAGAAAATAAAGTATGTGTTCTTGGTTATTAGTGGATTTTGTGGCTGGAATAAGAAGAAACTAAAAAGCTCCATGCAAAAAATGAGGTAGCACCACTTTCACAAAGTTGTGGAAACCAACAAAAACATTCTAAAAATTTCAAATTTTAACTCAGCTTCTTTCCTTTTTCAGAGTATGTCCTGGGTACCTAGGAATTTCATTTTATCAATCACTCATTTTGACAGTCAGCAATGTGGGGGGTAAAATATAAACAAATAATGGAGCTACTCCCTTTTTGCAATAAATAATGTCATTAATTTCAAGGTGTTACTGTTTGAGATATTTCGAACAAAAAGCTTATTACAATTTTGCTCGTTTTTGCTTGACTTCCAAGATAAAATTTCTTTTATATGAAACATTGCATAGCGTGCTTTGAGAAAGCTATTTATTTAATTCCACATATGCCCAGTCAGTTTCAGAGAGCAGCGTATTACGAGAATAAATGATTGAAAGAATTTAAATGTGAAGAAATTTCACGCGAACAAAATGTAATATTGTAAAATTCCTTTGCAGAACGAAAATTTAAATCTATTCTGTTCAAATTTCTGCACATTTAAAGGACAAAACTAAAATGCGTTCAACTATTTATTATCATAATACACTGCTCTCTTGAATTGACTGAATAGTTTGGAAATAAAATGAATGACTTTTCTAGAACACGCTATGAAATATTTCTTATAAAAAATATCTAGAAAAGAAAAAAAAAACGAACAAAAGTTTAGTGAACTCTCTTATTTGAAATATCTCAAAGAATAACTCTATGAAATTAATGACATTAATTATGGTTCACTCTGTATATAGCTCCAGGAGTTATCTCCTTTTCGCAACGAAACGATTGGGAGCTCACCTCCAATTCCACTATAACTTACTGTACTACCAAATGCTCGGAATCACACAGTTTTTGCACTAAATGTCAGGCATATTTTTCAAGGTGTGAAACAAGCAAAACATTAATTTTACCAACAAGTGGAGCCATCATCTTTTTTCAGAGAGCCTTCAATTAGTGGTGATTAAGAAATGAATTTTGAATGAAAGAGGATACAAATGCAAAGAGGAGAAGAAAGAGTAAGAATATGGTGAGAAGAATTATATACAGGAGAGGACAAAGAGGAAAGAGGATAAGATGACAAAGAAAGGCTTGGAGGAGAAAAGAGGAGGGGCAAAGTGGGAAGGCAGAAAATAATTTTGAGAGAAAGTTGCATAGAATGAGAAAATGGAATAGAAAAGTGATACAGAAGGAGAAGAATGAACGAATGAAGTGGGAGAAAAGTAATGGAAGTTTTATTTTCGCTGGTAAAGTTAAGGCCATAAGGCCTTCTCTTCCACTCAACCAGCCTTAATCAATACAATAGTTACATACACATTTAAATTATAAATATCTAAAATATACTTAAAAAATTCTCCAGTAATATTCTTCAGTTAAGTTTTAACGATAGTACATGTTTATTTAAATTGAGATAAAACCTATAAGATAAAGTAATAATTTAATTTATGAGCTAATGTAATTCAATTCAGTCTAATGCAATATGTAAAGAATTACAATTAAGTTGAGATAGCTAATTGGTTAAATGGTAACAATTAATTTAATAGAAGTTCACTAGAACTATATCATAGTGAGTAAGATGTAAATCTAAAATATATTGATATAATGAGAATATTAATGTCATGAGATTAAAGGTTTTGCATTCCCTTTAGAGAAATTAATTGTAATAATAAGAATGGACAAATGTTAGTTTCATTATAAGTAACAAATATTAATCAGTAATTACTCTGTTAAGTAAGAATTTATGTAATTTTGACCTAAATGAAGTTATTGTCCAACAACTTTGTCCAAGTTATTGTCTAACAACCAAGCAGTCTTTGAGGGCTGTCCTTCTTTAAGGAGATTCAAGAATAATTTAAAACATTGTGTAAAAAGTGTAAATTAAAATTAAGGTGACATTTATTTTTTCTAAGCTGACATGTATTTATTTAGCTTAATGAGTTACTCCCTTAGTTTGAATTGTAAATTATTCAAAAATAGCTTGTAAGAGGATCTTAGACTAGAAATTTTTAGTTTAAATGTAGTTCTGTTTATAAAATAAGGGTGTAATTGTCTTACTTAAGCGTGAAGCGTGGTGAGTCAGTGAAGTTATGGTTTTACAGTGCAGTGAATAGTTCCGATTAGTGATAATTTATAGTGTCAAGGAAATGTGTTCTATAGTATCAGTGAAATGTGTTATATAGTGTCAGTGAAATGTGTCATAGTGCCAGTGCAGTGAGTGAAATGAGAGTAAAGTGAAAGATTATTATCCGTACCAATGTGAAACTTACGTAGGGCCTATACATATGTAGACTGTAATGTAAAATTAGGTTTACTTATTAATTAGGTTATTTTATGTATTATTAATTGTAATTATTCTGTAAATTGTATTGTGTATTATTATTGTATTGTGTATGTAATTGTAATGTGTATCTAGTTGTATTGTGTACTGTATAATTGTATTGTGTATTGTTTATATTGTTTGCACCACTGCCACTGGGTGCTTGCCCACTTGCAGTGTAAATAATTACATAACCCCTTAAGAGTAAGTATGGAAGATAATGTAAGGAATGTGAGAAAAATTGGGGGACGATGAAGTAGAAAAAAGGGAGAGGTGAAGTTTATGTGGCAATAGGACTGTATTTGTGTGAGCAGAAGAAAATGTTTAATTAAATAGCCAGATAATTAAATTACCGTAATAAACGGCTGTGAGCAAAAGATAATTATATTCATGGTGGCAGTACTGAATATGAGTAGTCTTTCATATTTATAAACTACTGACACTAACTTTAACGAGCTAAAATTATTCAAGAAATTCATAATATGACCATTCACAGCCAATTGCAATGAAGATCCTTCAACATTCATGCATTAATCGGGTAATAATAAGAATTCCAAAGCTTCCTGGAAGCAATATGGGGTCAGTAATTTGGATGTGACAGGGTTATTGTTTGAGCAACATAATGCTCTTTATCAACAAGGTCAACAACTCTCATGCCAATTACTGCAACCTGTTTGTGTAGTCAATATATTACAGAATTCCAAACCGCTCATGAAATTTGATCGGCTCTGCTGCATATCGGCATGCACACTGGTTTATGCGTTACCAAGTAACGAGGAGTGTAATGGACGATGGCTGCCTCGATAACAAACGGTGTAATCACATTAATTACGCTTGTGTTTGTTTTCTTTATCAGGAACATAATTACATTTATAAAATTCAAACTAGAATTGCTCATTCGTTATCCGTGCAATATCAGCTTTCAAACTAACTGGTGTGCATTAAGGTCTGCAGGATTAGTAAAATTTAAAATACGGAAGGAAATTGACTCAATGATCCTAAATTTTAAATTGCCATAAGAGAATAACGCGATCATCACACCCGGGATTAAATTTTGAAGAGAATAAGTGGAACTTTTGTTAGAAAAATGCTGCATTGGGCAGGTTTTCCTTCATTCGTCGTCATTATAATCAAACTGCAACCCAGACCTACTTTCACGTAACAATGAATGAATGAATGAATGAATGAATAAATAAATTAATTAATTAGTTATAGTCGCGACGCTGTTATTCCCGGCATGACTTCTCCTCTTTGCTTACGTCTTATGAAGTGAAGGTTCTATAAAGTCTAGGTAGGTAGTATCGTTCGCCATTTTTGTTCTTTCGTTGCCGAGCTACCATACGAGGAATCTATTTGCCGCACCGTTAAACATTATCATGTCGTAGCTCCTATGCTAATAAATCAAACGCATTGTAATTCAGTAAATAATTGAGCGGCAAATAACGTCTTCGTGTGCTTTCTGCGAACGCCAACGAAAGAGCCAAAATGGCGGGCGATTATATTAAGCATTTATTGAGCCTTAAGAAATGAATAACGTCTTCATCAGTGAATCACAAGACGTACACGTTTAAATGTAGCCGACCTGCAACGCGATTGGCTGCCGGAAATTAGAGCGACGGGACTTTAATAATCTATAACTTCGAGGACTTATGGATCACTAATTTTAATGAAATCTAGCGTGACTTCAGTTTTGCAACTATGACAGGTTCCGTTTGACTAGCTCATAGAATCTGCTAACGTGGTGAGAAAATTCACTAGAAAAAATATTTTGTTTAATTATGTAACTTTACTGCGAAGGACTAATTTTTAGTCAACATTAATATATTAATTAAAAAAGCCGAGAACTAACAAATTTTTATATAATTCACATATTACTCAGCAGATTAGGCCTAATTAAGTGTTGTTTTTTTTCAATCTCAGCCCTTTATTAAGGCACACTTTTATAACACATAGGAACACAATAATTACCTGAAGCACGATTTAAAGTATGGAATTCCAAATCTCTCTACATTAAAAACCGGTATTTCATGACCATCACACAGAGTGCGACGAAATGTAGACTATGTGTAGTCCGAGAGTCCAATGAACACCCAAGAGGAAGGCTTTGTGTCGGATATATCTTTTTTACATATATTAATATTTGTAATGTCAAGCGGTGTTGTCACATTTTCGTTCCAAAGATAATTCCTGATTACAATTATTTTTATGCCGACATTAATACATTAATTTTTATCAATACCATCCACAGTGAATAAATGTTAAACTATAATATTACTTTGAATTAAAATTGAAATTAAAATTACTAACCACTTTTATCGTCATCAATAAACTCCTAATAGGACATCATTGGTTTTTACTCCACGTGAAGTAGATATGAGAACGTCAATTACAATAAAATTAAGGACTGGACATGAAAAAGGTTTAAGTGCCAATATCTTTAAAAATTAGTTTTTCAAAAAAAAAAAAAAAAAAAAAAACAAAAAAAAAAAAAACAAAAACAAAACAAAACAAAAAAAGCAATACCTTAAGAAAAATGATACCCCACTGTAATTTTATTTAAAACCTGGCTTCTCCCACAGATTTTCAAAACGTATTACATTACATTACGAGTCGCACGAGAAAGCTCTGTTGTCTACGGTTTGTCTATTTGGCACTGACAGTCTTTATATGTCCAGTCTTCAATTGCTAATGCATCAATGTTATAGACATATGTCATCGCTTCTTGTGATTGGGACGGCATCTGAGAAGTCCTAATCAATAAACAAACATCTTATCTCTTCATGATAAAGCGCCCCCTTTGACACAGCCTGGATATTAAATGAACGCTTGGACTATAGCCGTATCCCGTTGTTACGTCACACAGAACAGTTTTATGTGGCCCGATGCAGACCAGCGTTAGAAGGACGCTGTGACGCAGCGTCCCATTGATGCGCGGTTTAGAAGTACATTGTTCTAAAGTGACCAATACACACGTGGTCCCCGGGACGCGGCGTCAGGTAAATATAGACGGCGGTGACGCAGCGTTAATTATCTAGTTGCGTGTTCTGCTAAAACGCGGCGTCACCGCTGGCTGCTGCGTTCTGGCACTTCATTGTTGACTGTTGTTCAATTCACACGTGCGTCTATCGGCTATAGTATGGACAGCCAAATCGACGTAGAATTATTTATTGAAGCGATTAAAAAATTCCCAGAAGTGTGGGATGTTTCAAGTGAGGAATATAAAGACAAAGTGAAAAAAACGTAATGCTTGGGTTCAAATTTGCAGTGTGTTCTATGATGGTTTTGAAGAAAAAGAAGAAAAAGACAAGTGTGAGATAGGTAAGTTTTATTATACATCCCTAAGACAATGTGGTTTAGTTTCAAATCAAACGCAGCTATCCTGCCATGACAATTTTCCTTGGTCACTTATAAAGTAATCTGCCAATGTGTTTCTGATGTTGTTCAGTGCTCTTCCCCCCTGTGCAGAGGACTGATTTTGTGAGACATTGAACAAGCCCTGTGTAGACAGAGTGTCTTCTAACTGAAATCCATCTCTAGTACGAACATAGTTGTGTAGAATACAACAGCACTTGACAATATCGATTGCAAAGTCCATGTTTACATTAATAGGTCTGTGTAAAATTCTCCATTTATTTGAGAGAATTCCAAATGTACACTCAACAAATCTTCTGGCACGAGTTAAAAGGTAGTTAAATATACGCTTCTTATGCGAAAGGAATTCCCACTAAATGGCCGCATTACATTTTCGGAAAGGGAAAATGCTTCATCCGCAACAAAGGTGAAAGGCAAATTGGGTCCTGCAGTTCCTGGAAGTGCCATTCCCTTTGGAATATCCAATTCATTGTTTTGCAATAAATGGAAAAACTGTGATGTTTCAAAAATGGTGCTATCTGATTCCCTTCCGAAAGAGCCAACATCAATATATAGGAATTCATAGTTTGAATCAGCAATTGCAAACAAAACTATAGAAAAATAGTTTTTATAATTATGACACAGAGATCCAGTCTTCGTAGGTTTCACTATCCTCACATGCTTCCCGTCCAAGGCTCCCAAGCAATTTGGGAAGTTGGCCCGTTTTTCAAAGCGCTCTGCAATTTGCAGTCATTTTTCAGTACAAAATTTTGGGATGCATTCCTGTAGTAAACGGTCCCATATAGCTTTGCAAACTTTTCGTATGATTGTGCATAATGTAGAATGTCCAATTCTGTACGAATAGTGGAGGTCAATTATATAGCAACCACTGCCCAAGTATCTGAAAAGGAATAATTTTCATATTAATAATTGCTTGCTGTATACAAATATTTACAGGACGTATGAAGTTATATTTTTCATTTTCAGGTAAAACACTTATGGCAAAGTGGAAAAATATAAAAGACAACTTCATGAGAAGCATTAGAAAAAAAAGTTAGATCGGGCCAAGGTGCCGATTCGGGACGGCACTATATATACGCTCGTCAATTATCTTTCCTGCTAAAGCAAGGGAATATAGCAGAAACACAAACAAGCATTGTCGACGAGGGAAATGAAGATGGCGGTGAACAAACATCAAACAATGGCAGAAGACGGAATGCCTCACCTAACCCACCTTTCCTCTCTAAAGAACGTCCAGCAAAGCGACGAAGGGATTTGGAGGATATTATGATATCTTTTATGAAGACCCCAATCCCTAATGTTCCTGCTCCTTAGCCTAACGATGATAGGTCTTTTTTTGAGTCTCTGATTCCAATCGTGAGTACTTTTAATGTGGAACAAAAATTGGATTTTAGGAGTGGAGTTTTGGACCTTGCCAAGAAAATAAGACTGTCTGTTATTCATACCGCAACCCATACACAGCACAATGTCCCTCAGGAGCAGCATTTTCCTTCCCAAAACCAGCCACGTGTACCCTGGCAGTATCCTCTCTCTGTTCAATGTTCTCCTGCGATGAGCAACATTTCAACACACTCACTAGAAGACTCCACCGAGTCTGTAGATTTGTTCCAGTTTCCTTAGACCTAATTGTTGTTCATGTAAGTGCAGTGTAATATTGTATTAATTTTTGTAATGTTTCAATGATATATTTTGTATTAAAATGTTAGATAGCTAATCAATATAGTTGTTTGTCAGTTATTTAAGCCTTCCCTAAAGTTCACTTCTATACTTTTAAAACTTATACTTTAAAACTTAGAAAATATAAACTAATAATACCAAACTAAACATATTTCATTTTCAATAGCAATATACTTTGATTGAGTGAACTTACCTTAAAGTAACACACAACATTTCTAAGGGAGAAATTGCTAGTCTCATCACAGTATCCTCACTTTTGATCACGTCATTTATCTTACATGCCAGTTCATCAAATGATTTAATACTCATTCGGAAATAATTGAAAAATTTTGTATCATCTTCTCTCAACTCTGTGAACATTGTCGTAAAAGTACCTTGAAGTAATCGTTTGGCAACCAATGGATGTTCTCAAAACCGCCTCTCTGTGCACTTCAAGTAGTTTTTGTAAACTAAATACGCGAAAACAGCACGTTTCCTTCTGTACACTTCCATCATGGATCTCTGAAAGATTCCAAAAGTCGGAACAATATGCGTCATTATGACGCTACGTGTGAACGGGTGGACACAGGGACGCAGCGTTAACCAATGGACGCGCGTCTTTATGACGCTAGTCTGCATCGGGCCTTAACTCTGAACAATAAATAATCTTCACGAAACAATTAAAATCTGATTTCCTTTGGGACGGTGTAATTTTACAAGTTCAATAACGTCAATTAATAATTTCCCTGCTTAAAATAGTGAAGTGAATTAAGCAATTAAAAAATCTGCCACATTTTCGGCTGTCACCTGAAAAGAATATTTTCCGGTTTTCATGACTTAAAATCTGCTATAATCATCCGAAAATCGACTGAGTTTACAACGCTAACTTTTCCAATTTTCTTGACTACAGATGACTAGAAACAACCTATTGTGAACAAATGGATTAAAATGACTCAAGGAGACTTTCAACACATCAAACGAGCACATTACACTGAGCAAATTTTTGTCACAAAGGAAATTTTAATACTTGATTTTCAAGAACATCTGCTACTGTAAAAATTTCGTTTATAAAGATTTAGTTTAATGCGGGAAAAATATACACGGAAAATTGTAAAATATACCAAATTGTCGGCCTCGGTAGCGTAGTTGGTATAGCGTGGTCTTCTATGCTCGATGTTGCGGGTTCGATCCCGGCCCAGGTCGATGTCAATTAAGTGTGTTTAATTGCGACAGGCTCATGTCAGTAGATTTACTAGCATGTAAAAGAACTCTTGCGGGACAAAATTCCGGCACACCGGCGACGCTGATATAACCTCTGCAGTTCCGAGCGTCCTTAAATAAACCGTAACTTAAAAATTTTTTATACCAAATTTTTAGAACTCCCCTTAAAGACAGTGATATAATGCTCAGGGGAGGAGAGACCGAATAAAATATTTGTTTGCTAATCCTTGCTTTAATTCTTAGAGCGTTCACTATTCATTGTAGTAACAAAATTAGTACTTCAGGAAAATTTGGTATATTAAGAATGTCACAGTCTGAAGGTCTTGAAGGCAATTCCCGAATAGGACATGTGTTTTGTGTAATGGGTTGCACTGATCTAATTAAGTAACTTCTTTCTAATTTTGCATTAATATTTTTCACCGGCCAAGAACAATTGCGGTAGCTACAACTAACATTTAAAAAATAATAGAAACTCTGGAACTTCTACGTGTGTAGTGTGCGCAAAGGTTACACCTTGTTGCTTTAAAATTGTATGGAAACTAATGTTATCCGTTCGAAACTCACCTAGGGCATGCATATTCGGGTGTTAACAGTGAGAGTCCCGTGTTGTCTAACATGGTAACCTGAAATAGTGATAATCCACATCGCGTGAGTCACATAATATGTTTGATGAAACTTAAGTCCAAAATGTAGACTTAGAATAAACCCTAATTGAAATATGAACTTAGAACTCCCAAAGATAGGCTATATAAGATGTCCCAAAAATCTTTCGACAAGGTAAAGAAGGTGGTTCTACATACCAAATAAACACACTTCGTATAAACCTATGTTAAAAATATTGCGTTGTAAGATCAATGCTATCTCACACGTACAAAAGTATATGTTGCACATTTACATCCTTCGACAAACTTTGGGGAGTCATTCTACATGCGAAAATAATGGGAAAAGTTCAGATACATACATGTCCAAAACCGAAGTCTTTCTGAATTGAAGTTATTTTGATGAACTTGCGTATCATGTTTTAAAGCAGATGTACGAAATACGTGCCACTCATCTCAATACAGGCGTTATCACGGTTCTGCATCCGTCATCATATGTACTCCAACATATCAGTCCTTCGGTGAATGGTTTCATACAATTAAATAACTCCTTGTTACAAAATCTCGATCTTATTCACTGAAGTAGCATAAAGAAATCCTTTTACATGTATCCACAAGAATAATTTCACTGAATTAAGACCCGGTGAGTGGCAAGACCATGTAAATTTGGCCCACTATAACCTATTAATTTTTCTCGAACATGATAAAAATGATGGTTCGCTTGGACTGATTACATGGTTGGATTTCGTTAAGTGGTTTTCCACAATTGAGGCGTTCTTTGGAACAATAACTTAATTGCAAAATCTTGAATTTAAAATACAGACATCTGACATTTCAAGATCCCGTATATCAGCATTACGCAGAACGATATTCAAATGTTTCTAGAGGACTCTGTGTTTGTTTGAGGAAGATATATTACTAAGGATTCAATATATTCTGGAAAAGGAAAAACGACGTAACATACGTCCAGTTGTTATTCCAGGGAATACCTCAATTTAAGACGAATATCAGATAATCACATGAGGAATCCTAAGTCTCACCTCGCTAAATACACCTCTCTAGCATATATTCCATCGACTTTAAATACTCGTAACCCAGTAGACTAGTTGATAAAGCATCGCTAAATCAAGACCAAAAAAGAAGAGGTGATGACGAACATTGCGCATGGAACGAGAGATCATTCATGATAGGTATACGTATCTTCTGCTTTATATGCAAAGGTAAATCTCTTGGTGGTACAGTAGTAAATTAACAAGTAAATTAAGGTAAACATATTCCGCTACCATTTTAAACATGTGTCTGGAACATGATACTTAACGTATTCAGGATGATCAAAACGACTAATTCATAAACGCGTCGTTTTCGGAATTTATGTACATGAAGTCTTTCTTTTTTTCATAAATACTATTACATGTACAACCACCTCCTTAAGTTCTTAGAAGTATTCAGGGAACACCCTATATTAAGAATTCCTGCCAATTTAAGTTCCCTTGCTGTTCTGTTTTATATTAAGTTCACAAACTTAAGGTTTCATCAACGCAAGTTCTGCATATTCTTTGCAAATGTCTTATACAAATTATTTGTGTGTTATACCTTTCATGAAGTGCGTTCACCTCTCCACAGTCTTACAAAATTTCTTATTTAAGTGATTTCTGAGTTATATATTTTATGAAGTACGTTCATCTCTCCAAACACTGTCAAAATCTCTTATACAAGTGATTTCTAAATTATTATATCTTCTATGAGAGTACACTCATGTTTTGTGTGTGTGTGTGTGTGTGTGTGTGTGTGTGTGTGTTTTACAACTTTTTTGATACATTTTATTTTCTACCTGTGGCTCTTCAATATTTAGCTCAGACTGTATGCATTTCTTATTTCTCTGTACATATGTATTTCATTTCACAATCTTTTGCCGGTCTCAGAAACAACGTATAATAGGATGTACTCTATTGCCTAAAATCCAGATAATGTTGTTATCCAATGCTCAGGTACCTTCGAGAACTATACTTAAAATAACATTATTGGAAATAGATTGTCATATGTATTACTAGGAATGGACAATTTCATTCACATGTCTATACCAATACAATACATCACATACCTGAATTACAATAAATTATTGAGAAAATGCGTTTCCTAATAAGGGTCTTCTTGAAAGTAATCTCTCTTCTCAATCTATAAAGAATACTACTTCTTTAGTGTTTACTTAATTAGTTCGACAAACAACAGTAATTCTGTATTAATTTGATTTGATTTTTTATTTGGGATCAGTATCAGGTCAGCAGACAAAAAAAATTGTATCTTTCATTGGTGAAAAGTAAACAATTTATGCTGGATTTAAAGGATGAGAATTGTAGTACAAATCTGAGTAAAAAAAAAATTCCTCGTAATTTCATAAACGAAAGTTTTAGGGCAGTTTCACACACAACGGTTTTGTACGTACGACAAAAATTCGTACGGTTTCATCCCGTAGATTATTTGTAGTGGAACACGGAAATACATGCTAGGTTTCAGACGAGACGGATACTATACGGTTGCCGTGTTGCACCGTGAGCAAGCACTGCACAGTACAGCACAGTGCTGTCACCGTGAAGCTAGTGCCGTACGTGATTTCAAGCATGCTTTCAAAACGCCATGGAATTTAGTCGATTGTTGGCCGTCAATTTCTCCATAGTCTTCAGTTTTCCAAGTTTCTCGGCAACAATAAAAAAAAAGAAATGGCTTGTGAAAGTGAACTATTTACGGAATAAAGCCGTACGAATTTTTTTCGTACGGACAAAACCGTTGTGTGAGAAACTGCGAACTATCTAAGGCTCTCGATGCCGAGATATTACTGAGAGAGTTAGCATGGCATGATAATTTTATACCCAAATTCAGTGCCTTTATTCCCATAGCGAGGGGAGACGGTGTCATTGGGTATGATCACACAAGTTACATTGGTTCAAATGACATTAGCATTCGGCTGTAGCTCATAGCGTTTTTACTGTAAGCATTTAGAATTATGTCATATTATGTTTCACTACGGATCCCGGAAAGGGTACTCTTACTCGGTGCGGGAAAATACATACCGGTATTCAACGTCAAAATAACTATTTTTTTTAACCAATTGTGAAGAACATTTTAGTAACGTTTCAAAACTTATCACTAGGAGAGAAAAGGAAATAGCTTGCCGTAGGCCCACATATTTGTGTCATTTAAAGAAGGGAATATAATTTCAAGACTCTTAACCCAGTAAAGAAATGTTCATTAATTTGACGGTACCGGTATGCTTGGCGGTGCTTTGAGTGACGAACAAGGTAGCGGGATAAGAGTTTTTATCCAGATTCCTCCGTTTTACTCAACGTTACACGTTCCATTGCATTAATTCTTACCAATTTATCCTGGTTTTTGCTTCATTTCATGTCATAAAAATATGGTTTAAGGGTAAAGTGTACCAGTTTCGGTGACAATGAATAGAGACGACAAACAAGTTACTGTTTCTCTGTACAATATTGACAATTGTATCCCGGTGCTGGACGAGGGCTATGTCGATACTGCTTGCGATGTGTTATTCTCAGTCCTGAATGAAGGACTTTTCGTGAAGCCCCTCGCTAATATTCGTGGCCGCCTGGGTGATGTCCCGCTGATGTGCAGGGAGCAAGCTCTGTTATCTGTGACCATTGGGACGTTTCTTAGCACCCAATGCGGTAACTCCGGTGCTGAAAGCCCTACCGTAGGATCACTCATCGATTTCATTCTTACCTCCTGGGAATGTAAAATGGACGTGCTTGTATGTCTACATGCGGAAAAACTTCGCCTCGCTCGCTACACCTACACATAATAAGAGGTAAAGGTTACTGAATGGACGCTTTTATTTAAAATGTAGTTAATTAACTAGTTACACTTCAATTAACTTGAAAGCAAAAATCAATAACACGAATAGGGAAACTGAACTAAAAGCGTACAAATGTGTCGTAGCAAAAAGCTAGTACTGTAATGTGAAGTTCAGCTTGTATTATAGGGATATTCCTTTCTAAATTTCATTTTTCACAGTTATGAAAATTGTATTAAATATACATATATACAGTATGTATAGGCAGAAATACTTTCATTTAACCAACCAAAGAGTGAGACAAGAATTTACATTGTCACCCGGTTTATTTAATATTTACCTTGATGATGCCATAAGAGAATGGAAGGATAAAAAATCTACCTGGAATGTAATTTCGTAGAGTTGCAAACTTTAATGTTTTACGACATGTAGATCTTACGATTTTACAAATATCGGAGGAATAACTTCAGTTTGCAGAACACTTATTGAGGGAAGTGCCAGTAAATAAAGAAACACTGTAACATTTTAAATTGTGTATTAATACAATACAAACTAAAGAATTGCAGGGTCAGTTTCGTAGAAGACCTAAAATAGTTATTCATTCATAAATATGGAACAAATTCAAAATGGTAACTGGTAACGATATGAAATCTTGTATTATTATGGCTGAAATATTGAATCAAAACTTCGATTATGTGTATAAAAATTTGAAGAACTTAGAAAATTACTCTACACAGCGTATTCCGAATCTCACCGGACCGGTGGACAACAATGACATCACGCTGCAGCGAAATAGAAATAAAACTGCTGGAAGGTTCGATGGCTATCATGGCGGCTGTACAAGTTGTTGCCGGTGCTACGCTAGCAAGATTTTGCGAAATTTCCGTACTGTCATCTCGTTCAAAGAAAAGAGAGCATAAACAATTTATTTCTTGAACCAGTAGTAATAACTGGTCCGTTGACATGTTCGCTCATAATCCATTAACATACTGTTTTTACGTTGTGCTCATTACAAACAATACAGCAGAACCAAAGCAGAACACACCGCCATGACACAACAGTGCACGATGTCATTCGTTCTGCTAATTCCCGCCCTATACAAGAACCAATCAGATTCACCGATGGCGGCTGATGGAGACTGCCATTACCTCTGCAAGCTGATGGAACCGGTGCGACACCGGTGGAGCATCAGTGACGTCATCATTGAAATTCGGAACACCGTGATGCCATCAGATTGGTCAGCGCTGAGATTCGGAATACGCTTATAGGCACAATAGGTGCTGATCATCTACAGTGAAGCAAGCTCTGAAATGTGATTGGTGAATGAAAAACACTAACTTAAAGACAGAATGTCTTCATTTTGTGTATGCATGTGTACCGTTGTGAAATGTGAAATATGTGGAAGTTTCTTTTAAACCTAGAATTTTGCATTAAATAAATGTTGAATCTTATATTAGTGACATTCTTTAAAAAAAAGCCTATTTTTTAGAATATAGAGCCTAAACAAAGAAGTTTAAGAGCCTATTTTGGCGCCTAAAATGCCACTCTCTACTGATAATACTATATAAAAGAAAAATATACATTAAATTGTACATATACGTGGCACTTTAAAGTAAAATTCATTTATGGCATAAACTTGGTCTCTGGAATGGTTGAACCAAGAGGGAAGCAATGCTGAGAAGTAGTCTAGTGATGGATCAGTGGCGCAGAGGTTGGTCGGGATGAGTGCGGCCCTCGTAATGCGGTAATAACGTGTGCGAGCAGGTCTTCAACTATGGATGTTAGTTAACACAGCTTCCGTCCCGCCCTGCCGGATCTCCAGCCGGCCGGAATGAAATGTCCAGTAGCAGCAGAGCGTCAAAGAGGGATGGAAATATCAATAACACCCTTGGGCGGCCACGAACCCGTGGTTAATGCACGATGATAACGCTGTCAGTCTCTTGGGACTGTCGCAATTTCGGTCTGTTGAACAAACAGCTCAAGAGACATTCCTGCTGCGCTATCGAAATTCGAACCAAGTGCTCTAAACTCAAAAGATATGCGACAGAACAATAATGCTTTACTATAACGTAAAAATTCGCAACGAAACCAGGGTTTCAAGAGTCGCCGTCAGTAAGTTTAAAATTATGAAAAATAAGTTCTTGGTTAAGGAATGTAGTACCATAATTTTATTAAATTTCATTTATTTCCATATCGAAATTCATACGTTGGAACGACCTTGTTTTTCTTTTAGTACTACTTGCCATCTAGCGTTAAGATTAACATCAGTACTATTTGCCATCTAGTGTTACGAATCTCAACTATACGTGAATAAGTGAGTAGCGGAATGATATAAAGAAATGAATTTATTAAATTGTAAATAATTTAATACTATGGAAGTTATCATTCCATCTATGTTAATTCTAAATAAAAGTTTGAAACGTAATAATATGTATCTTAATACACATTTAGACCTATTTGTCTGATATGTAAGTGCAGTTAAGGAATTGTCATTCTTTAAAAGTAAAAGTGTTTGATGATGAAGATACTGATTGGTTGTTTCGTAGTTTGTTTATAACGAGCAGAGCTAGGAAGTTTGTACTGAAACTGTTAAGTTTCATGAGCTTCTCTATCGAATGAAAGATAGTAGCGCAACTCTCAATGTCAATGAACCAGAACGACAAACATATACAGCCGGGTGGTAACCAAGCTTGTGCTCCAATCGTCCACGGCCTTAGAACAAGAAAAGGATAAACGAATAATATAAAAAATAATAATAATTTGTAATTATAAACTTTGTAACTCTCAATCTAAAATAATTTACCCGTACAGTACATATGAAAATAAAATAAAAAGTATACAATTATAATTCTAGCCTCATTATAACAAATAAAAATGAACATTTTCATTTTATCAAAAGAAATACTTCATTTACGTTACGAAAAAAAAAACATTATTTTGTGCTCTGTATTAGTTCTACGATTCGAAATTTCACTAAAAATAATTCCTGTTTAATCCTTAGGAATTCGTTTAAATTTTATGGCTAGTAGGATCGCAGGACAGGTTTCTCCGTAGTAATTATTTTTTCCAACTAATTATTTTAAGTTTGCTTAATTATTGTCATTACATTATCTTATCAATGTTAAAATGACATATAGTTCAAAGTAGTGATTAAATAAATATTAAAGAAAATAATACGAATACGATATGGATATAGAGAAACAGGCCTTCACTAACTCATAATGAATTCCTTAATAATTTCCTTATTTTATAAAATAACATTTGCATTTATCATTGGCTGATGAATGTCTTGCAGTTATATCAAATGTGTTAGCTACTTTCTATGTTCTTTCTTTCCTTCTTTACCTGCATTCCATATTTTTTCCTTTAGTCGTTCTAGGGCCTTACATTTCTTCTCAGTCTTCCTCATTCTATTTCTGTTTTCCATCATTTTCCTCCTGTTCCTCGTTCTGCTTTCAATTATCTTTCTTCTCTTTTTATTTCGTCTCTTCTTCTTCTTCTTCTTCTTCTTCTTCCAATTTTACTTCTTTTTCTTCATGCTTTCTAACCAGTGTAACATTTTTTTACTTAATTTGCAGTTATATTCATTATTGAGACGAAGTGTAGTTGGATTTCTTCCATTGCTGTTAATTAATTTATTTTAAGAGGTTAATTTACGATGCTTTATCAACTTCTTAGGTTATTTAGCGTCTGAATGAGATGAAGGTGATAATGCCGGTGAAATGAGTCCGGGTCCCAGCCCCGAAAGTTACCCAGCATTTGCTCATATTGGGTTGAGGAAAAACCCCGGAATAAACCTCAACCAGGTGACTTGCCCCGACCGGGAATCGAACCCGGGCCACCTGGTTATGCGGACAGACGCGCTCACCTTTACTCCACAGCTGTGGACATCCATTGCTGTTAATGAATAAGGAATTCACTACATATGAAAGATTAGCTTTACCTTCGACTTCTGGAGAACAAGTAGGTAAGGAAGGTATCCTATTCGTTGGGGTTGTTACAAACAGCTATTCTGCTCGACTGATCCTGAAAAAGGGGAATGAGAAGGGTCTCCAACTCTTGGTGACGTTACAAACAGTTATTTTGTCATGAAAATCTGACTTTCAGGTAGAAGTTCCCTGTGAAGCAGGCTTGAATAATTTCAAGGGAAAAATTGTTCCGGGGTCGGGTATCGAGCCCGGGACCCTTCGCTTAGCGCACGAATGCTACGATGCTTCTACCTGAAAGCCAGATTTGCATAATATATTCGTTACTGTTGGTACGTTAACAGAAATCCACAATTTAAGTCACACAGAATTGTGTGTGCTCAAAGTTGGGTTTCTGGCGTCTGGTCTGCCCATTTAAGTTGTGTAGATATAAAAGGAAGAGTTGTGACAGCGAAGGCTCCCGGGATTAATACCCGGCCCTGGAACAATTTTCCCCTTGAAATTATTGTTCGGTACCTACATAACACACGTTAGATGATGATATTCAGATGCTGGATATATCGACTTGACTTAATAGAGAGAATAAAGAGCTCGCATGTGTATATTTCAGAGAGTCTAACGATTAATGCCGTTAACAGACCTAAACTATTATAGTAAGTCATTAATTAGGATTTAGAGTAATAATTTCGAAACCTGGCTGCATCTCAGTGCTTACGTGAATACGTAGAATTCATAATTTTGTTACAGATTCAATTCGCCTTATTTCAGCCTTTAAAGGCCTGCCGCAGTGTTTAAAATGAGATCTACTACCGCTGTTTCAGTGACGTGTGCAAACTCTGTGATATCATAACAACGCGCACTGCCGAGATTTTTTTCCTACCAAGTCTGGGACCTGGAATACTTCAGAGAGACATTAAAGTGTGGAAATGAGTTTTTAACTTGCGAGTATAACAAAGGGATAGGCAAATACTTTTCTTTCAGCTTTGCGGGGCGCTTTCATGTGCAGAATTGGAATAAAAAGAGAGTATGAACGTTTTTTAAAAAGGAACTAAATGTTCAAATTTGTAACAATAAAACTGTATTATTCCACCTCTTTTTTATTTTTATTTCCACAGAAATGTTATTGTAAGCGAAACTTCTCCAGTTCTCGCCAAGTTATAGTTATGCGACTACAGAGTTCTTACTGAAAAAACATAGACGCTGCCCGAGAACTCCAATCGTGTTGCTTGTCTAGGGCATATCACTTCGGACTTCTATATGTCACGTCGCTAGCAGTGACCTCGCAATCTTTGTTTCGGACACAATGTCTGTGCTTAAATTTTAGTTGCCTTCAAGCAATTCTAACGGCGTGACGTCCAGCTCAACAAACATTGTATTTTCATTTCTAAAAATATATATATATTTTTTTTCGTTTAGTAGACGTGCAAGAATCTCAGGTAATGCTACGAGAGGCCTTGCTCTTACCATTCAATTTACCAGATACTTCAGTTGCGTGTAAATTTATGTAGGAGGAAACAAGACCTTGTATGATTACCTATGAGAATCTTTTCGCGAATGTATCAATAAATAATTAATACGTAGATAATAACGCGTAATGTTATTTAATAAGATAATTTACTAAATTACTTTATTGTTAATTCGCTGGCGTGGCCTACTATACTCTTATACTTCCCGCTGTTATTAGAAATACCGACTGTTATATTGGAGTTCATGGTATATAGTAAGCAAACGTTATACTGATTTCTACATTCTGTCCATAACACATCAGTTCTACAGTAAGATTATTCAGTCCTGACAGTCGCCGGCGATCTGCGCCTCGGTCAGGCGAGTCCATTAAGTTACGCCATGGGATTTTCAGGTTAGTCTGTTGCCTGCAGTAGCAGCGATCGGATGTCTCCCATGCGGTATTTCCAGTACAGTTGAGTTGTACTGAATTCCTTTGCCGACCGCTCGCCGTTATCTCTACTCCGGAACTCTCCCCACTACTCCTATTACTTCCCCTCTTTCGCGTCGCTGAGCTGTCAGGACTAAATAATCGGACTGTACTAGAAGAGATATATGATCAACGTGTGTAATTTGTTCTATACGAACGCCCTTTCTTATTTTAAATCTAACATCCACAAACGTCACTCAGCGCTCAAAACATGTAGCGAGATGTGTAAATAAACATTGAAAATAATTTTATTATCAAATATACTCAGAACCATCTAGGATTAAAGACTCCAATTAATTACAGCCCACTGATAGAAAAGAAGGAACGAACAATGAAAATACCGATTTTATTATGAATAAAATGGATTTATGGATAAGGAAATATAAGACACAACAGAATTACTTCTTAAATATTACCATACTGGATGGTGCAGGACGAAGTTTATTAAAAGTATCTGCTTATCCAGAAAATTACTTGATGTAGAATTTTATAAAACTATTTTTTCAGTAACCTAACATCTTGGAGTGGCAACATTCACTTACTCAGTGAATCTCTGAAATACATGAGGTTAAATCTCAGAAGAAATATAGTATAATGTCCATTTAAAAACCTTAGCTTTCTACCGAATTTAAAATTACACTTCAAGCGGTCACCTTATAATGGTACTGTCTTGGTGGCAAGAACTATGTTCCAAATATCGAATTTAGAATTCTGACTTCTAAAAATCAGAACTTACTTAAACCTTGGGTTTGAATTCCAAGACTGTAATAAGAGCCTTATTCATAGACATTCTTAGCGCGAGCTTCCGGTGGATGATCAGCGAACTAACGTTTTTCGTTTTCAGAAACCAGTGTTAGCGATATGATATGATATGATATGATATGATATGATATGATATGATATGATATGATATGATATGATATGATATGATATGATATGATATATGATATATGATATATGATATATGATATGAATCCTCTACGAGTAATCTGTCGATAGCCGGGGCTAGTTTAGCACGCTCGTAGCGCGGGCTAGTGAAATATCTATGAATAGCACCCTTAGAGATGGCGTTAGCCGATAAACGACCTACGCATCAGTCGGCTCTACGACTGTGTTTCGTGGACTATACTTCATTCCACAATGTCTGACAGGCGACGTTAATATTTCCGACAGACAGAGGAAGAGGGATAATATAATTGTTATGCAACCTAGGACAGAGATCTAATTCCACACTTATCTTGAAGTTGGGCGGTCTGAAGCGTTCTAACTCCGCGTAACTTCAAGACAAGCCTAAAGTGTGACCTCTGGCATTGATTCAGTAGCAATTATTGCTATCCCTCTCTCTGCCGGCAATGTTTACATCACAAGTCAGACATTTCTGAACGAAGTATAATTGAAGGGTTCAGAACCACAGTGGGCCAAGCGCCATTTACTAAAACCATAGAAAACAATGGTTAAAATGAAGTTATTACCATAATTCAATGGAAACATATAGCAAGTAATATAAAGTATACATATTAAAACTAAATGATATATCAATCTTCATTAAACTATGGTATTCACTTAACTTTAACTCTTGCTTTCTCCGTTTTTAATAAATGGCGCTTGGCCCTGTATGGCTCTGAACCCTTCAATTATCAGGCATCGGTTTCATTTTTGGGGTGACATCTTTATTGAAGGTACAAACGGGAAAAATATCAAATTTTATATGTAACAAGAAATTGTAAAAGTCTCCACTATATTCTGTAGGCCTACATGTCAATGCTTACGCATGCTACTATCTGTCGAGTGTTGTGTAATCTACTTGCAAGACTCAAATACAATAAAAATGCAATGAACAAACAAATAAAATTGTAAAACGGATCCACACCGTGCGAGAGTAGTTAATCAACGGGATTTAATTTTCCCTTCAATATACTCACTTCACAGTGATGGGGTACCCAGCAATATGGCAAGGGGCCAATAGGCATAGCACTGGATACTTCAGCAGTTTAGAGAGCCGGCCATGGTAAGAACGCGAGATTCCTCGCACCTAATTACTAATCTGCCTTCTTTCCTCAACTTCCTACCGACTAGTGGGATGATGTAAATTGGAATAATGAGCTAAACTCTTGCTTTGGGATTGCTTTCGAGTGTGGGCTAGAATGACTTGGGAAAATTACCTGGTCGGGTGTTTCGATTCTTTCCAAATGTAAGGCGAATGCTATGTAATCTCATGAAGAATTTTCGCTGTCACGAATTTCATAGTCACTAGGCAACTGCGTTGTTGATACAAAGTCATTAAAAAGGGATTACATTATTTTTTCCTCGCTTTGTATTACTCTCTTTGGGCAAGATCTAGCCTACCCAGGGACTATAAAAATATATATAGATAGATGAATTTATTGAGTAATATTATACATATAGATTTTTATATTATCATAGTTTTCTCTACAATCCAATGCACGGATGCACGGATCTTCTGACCGTACGTGCTTTGTACGAAAAACAAGTCCTACTTTGTAGGTTTCACCCCCCCCCCCCACCCGTGATTATATCCAAACCACTCTCTAAAAGAACCCACATATTAAAACGAAAATGGCACACAAAACATATTATATAATATATCCTAACCTAAAACAGACATAATAAAAGCGTAAGTTGGGTAGATACTATTATCCCTTCCTCAGTTCGTGTCACAAACTTCAACAGCTGAAGTTCTAATCTTTCTCGCCTTCAAGAGGAACAAGCCAATCTTTTGTTCGTATTCTCTATTTCCCATAAGGTCAAGGCATGCAAGCGAACTCCTATTCTGACTTAGCATCGAGGGTGGTAGATATTTTCTCCGTACATGTTCCAATTCGACACAATGTAATAAAATATGTTTATAGGAATCCTTTTCTCTGCAAATCGGACAAAGGCGCTCTCCTTCTTCGTTGACAATTTTATTGCCCTTCCATGCCCCCAATCTCAGCCACGCTAAACCTGCTCTGCTGTCTTTGTTACAAGCATTGAAAAAAAACTGAAAAAAATATGTGTATAGGTGCTTTAGCAAGCGACATTTCTTCAGTTGTTTGTATTTCGCAGCAATCTACAACTCTTGATAAGAATCTGAAGTTCTTAATATATTCAGACTCGAATCAGAAACCAATTATTCTCTAAAGTATGTCCAACGAAGGAATAAAGTGATGTAAACACATGCACGTGGTCTTTAGATCTCTGAATTAGCAATGATTCGATTTTTTGTTGGCATGTGGAAAGATAATCTAGTGATGTTTTGTGGATTACATCACTTTATTCTTTTTCTTGACAGAGTATAGTCTAACATCTCTCCATAGAAAGAATTAGTGATGTAACACATGGACGCAGTATTGATATCTCTGATTGGCTCTTCAATGAATCACATGTTTTCTCCTATAAAATAGTTCTAGCGAAACAATTCCTTTTTATTATTTGTATTACCTATACGTTTTTAAGGATAGTTTAAACAAACATGCGTAAAAATATAAAAGAACGTTCCTCTTTTGTTCGTTCCTGTCTGACAGATCTGTTGATGTTGTTAAATAATTATAGTATCATGAACATATTTTAACGGAGGAGTGATATATTCCAATTTTTAATCGGTTTATATGGTTTAAATCACTTTATTACTCGTATTTCGCCGAACAGTATATAATTATTATTTAATATTTTATCGTTTTTATTCTAACTTTTTTGTCTTCAGGAAAATCTCCACAGGGATAACGAAGACATTCATAAAGGTGTTTTTGTAAGTGAAACCTCTTAAATTTTTCGTATTTAGGCAGCAAATCTTAAACTGTGTTAGTAATCAGACGACATTCAAATATTCATAATTTCATTGAAAACTTAAATTCTGGTTAGTATCAGATATTTTGTTATTTTTTCTTTAAAAGTTCTTTTTTTCTTCCTCCCCGTTGAACAAGGAGTATTTGGGGTCGTTAAAGAACATATCCAGATAGACACACCTCTTAAATTGTTAGTTTTTCTGCAGCAAAATACAGCAATTTTTAAATTTAAACTCGCATTAGAAACAAAAAATTCTCTACTTCTTATTAAATATATTATGCATTTTAATTTTATTGTTCTTTCTCGTAATTAGTGTATTGAGCGAGGTGTACCTAGGGCTGATAAAGGACTTACTGTAGGTATCCACATAGATGTTTATTAAGCAAGTACTCTTCAATAATTGAATAGCTAACCGGAAGAAACCGGAAAAAAGTTGCAAACGCCAAATTGAAACTTTACAGAAGCAGAAAAAGAAATACTTGATGCTCAGGATTGTAACATTTTCCCACAACCTCTTAGATCCTATAGCCTACATCAGTCATGACAATTGATGCCCATAGGAGCAAGCGCACGCTTTAGAGCTCAGGAGAGCCTGAGCGCTTTACAGCGGAAAGGAAAGAGACAGACAAAAGAGGTAGTATATGCCGCTTGGTCGAGCTATATTCAGGGATGGCAACAATGATTCAATGGATAAAGGGAAGAGAACTTATTAAAACTGTAACCATGTTAATTTTTAGATTTATCTGAGAAGTATAAGTGCATTATAAGAATGAAAGTTTTAATTTTAGTGCTCATTTTTCACAAGTTTGATTTTTTTATTCAAAAGAAATATTTTCTCAACTTTTTTTTATAGAAAAGTGAATTTTTCAGATATATGCCTATTTACGATATTTAGTAGCCTTACAGAATGTTTTCGTAAATCTAATATACCATAAATATGTATTACTGAAGATAGTCTATTGAAAAGTTTGAAAATATTCTCATGGAAATTGTCTGTAAGGAAATGAATTAACAAAGCAACTACTGTTACATCATAAGGAAAAATACGTGCCCATGTGTTGGAAAAAAGTCAGCTCTATAACTTCAGCAGATTTCGAGAAATTAATTTAATATTCTGATGATAGGAAGTTGCTCACCAATATCACCTTAAAAGCATAATGCGATAAGAGTTTTGTTATGAAATATTAGTTACATTTAAAATATATATACAGCACTTAGGTATCTTTGCTTTGTACTGCAATATTGTTTTGATTAGTTTATTGATTAATGTATAATGCTAAAGGTACCAACAATATCAATTCCAACTTATCATGTCATACTCAATCTCTTTCTTCGGAATATCACTTTCTTTATGAATGATGTGTTTCATCCATTTAGTACAGTATAATTGTACTACTATGGAATTTATGTAAATATTCCTTCTCAACTCTTTATTATATTATTAATATTTAAAGTACAACAGCAATATTAAAGAAATTGGTGTTAGTACTTTTATTTTACAGAGACTATAGATAATATCAAACATATAGAAATTATATAAAAATAACGACATAAAATTTCACGTTCCATTTGAAGTTTGTGCACCACTGTTTTCTTAATCCAACAGGCTGCTTATTCATATATACAACTCTTCCTCTTTCCATACTTAGCGCTTGCTGCCCGAGCACGACGTCAAGGTCAGAAAAATGCGCTTGCTTTGACATCACTGCTATAGCCTAAATTGAAGTTTCTACTTCCATTTTCAACCAACAGAGTTCACTAAAATATAAAAGAGTGCGTGCAACGTGATTATATTAGAGCATTTGAAGAGGAAATGAAATGTCGTTTACAAGGTTTTTCCGTTTAGCTATTCCGCAGCAATCCACTACTGTTGTTGACTTTCAGACGGCCTTAAAAGTAGTCAGTCTCGCATTGGAAACAAAGGACTACCTAGTTCTTATTTTATATTTTGTGTTTTTACTTATATCTAAATTTAATTGCGATTACTTACGGAGGACTCTCATCGTTCCATGCAGTCTGCGTGAAACTGTAGACGTTTATTAAGTGTTTGTTGTGGGAATGTTGACAAGAATTTCTTTCCACTTCTATTTCTCTGTGAATGTATTGCCGCACTCGTTGAGTAATACGTTGAAAACATGAATACTCTATTGGTTTGGAGGATTTGCAACCATGCATAAAACTTTGAGTGGTAAATAATTTGATTAATTCATCCTTCCTCGATCCACTACCTGGAAAAGTAATTAAAGAGAAGCTGAGGCAATAAATCGCGTCGAGTTTTTAATCCTATCATTCGCATCTGCTGGTTTCACTGCGCTAAGTGAGCGAGGCCTTGTGGGAAGAGAAACACGGGGATTAGGACGAAAAGGAGTGAAGAAAGGGACCCGAGGAAGTTCCACGATCACAGTCTTCTACGTAACGTATCCCTAAAAAGTGTTTCAGAAAGTTCTACTTATTTCTGCTGAAAGCAATAATTCTTTAGTCTTGAAAAATTATTTATATGATGCTGCAATGGTTCTTCGCGGTGTGTCATGCATTCTCACGCACTAATATATGACATGAAAATCGGTGACTGCGTGTTTGATTATCGCAAAGAACTCTACGGTGTTTCAGAAAGATTATAGATAACTCCGTGGAGAGATAAGCAGGCTGGGTTTAGGGTACCGAAAAGCATGAAGTTACGAACGCACGTATAACTATATTGTGTTATTGAGGGGAATGGGAGATGGAGCGTGCAGTTTCTCTTTGCCTCCACATGTAAACATTCAATCACAGGACACAAAATAAAAAATATTATGTATTATTTAACGACGCTTGCAACTGCAGAGGTTATATCAGCGTCGCCGGATGTGCCGGAATTTTGTCCCGCAGGAGTTCTTTTACATGCCAGTAAATCTACTGACATGAGCCTGTCGCATTTAAGCACACTTTGATGCCATCGACCTCGCCCGGGATCGAACCCGCAACCTTGGGCATAGAAGGCCAGCGCTATACCAACTCGCCAACTAGGTCGACGACACAAAATAAATATTCACGTTTACAGATATAATAATATAGGCCTACAGTGCATTCCTAGTACAGAAAAGAATTGCCAAGCATTACATATTTCAATTTACATCATACTATAGGGTAAAGGTTGGTAATATTCTGATATGAGTAA
The DNA here is from genome assembly GCF_040183065.1 of Periplaneta americana. Taxonomy (NCBI): domain Eukaryota; kingdom Metazoa; phylum Arthropoda; class Insecta; order Blattodea; family Blattidae; genus Periplaneta; species Periplaneta americana. Next base: position 72,553,136 of record NC_091129.1, on the reverse strand, counting down.
TATTGTAGTAGTTATCTTTATACGTAGGCATGCCATTGACCCCTTGTACACCCTATGCTACGACCATCCAAATGTAATAGATAGATAGATTCCTGAATCCGACACTGACAGCTAGAACATCCTGCCTAAGTCTACACACAGCCAAATCCCAACCAAGATGAGTACCTGACAACTTCCAGAGTTCGGAATCCGGAGCCCGAAGCCCTTCCTATATAATCGGAAAACCATACTAATCCCAAGACTTCACTATTGCAGATGATAGATGAAATTTGGGAAGTTGGAGAGTGTTGGCGAAATGAAAGAGAGAAACGGGAGTACCAAGAGAAAATTCTCTGTAACGTCTGCTTTTTTCGTCATTAATTCCATCATGACCAAACCGGGGATCGAATCCGGGTCGCCTGGACGGAAGATAAGCACCCTTCCATTTGAGCTATAGACGAGACCTCCACTCTCTCATGTGGTGTAAGCGAAATAAGGTCGTGCACACAACGTGCTGTACCAGCTCTGTGAGCACTAGGTTAGAGGACTACTCAATTTTTTGGTAATATTTTAGATAAAACTTCAATTTCACGCTCCTACAGTCTGAAGAATGATATTGACAGCTATTTTTATATTTCTTTATGTTATGTGAAAATATAACTATGCGTGTATTCTGGTGGGAGGTTGCTTGCTAGCAAATTGTGACTTTCTCTTAGTTCCCAAAACTGAGTACCGTACCACGAATAGTACGTTATTTTGATGACATTTGGACCTACATACTGAAAAGGTACTGAGAGTAATATTTTAATAAACGATGATTTGAAATGCAGAGACTAGTCTGTGTCTAAATTGAAATTTGGTCGATGTATTTTGCTAGAAACTATCCATTTCATACGAACCTCCCAGCTTTTTCCTCACGAAGGAAACTATAACAATGTCAATGTAAATAGGGGAGATGGGAGGAGAAAAATTTAAAAAGTACGCGAAAACGCGTTCTGCGCAAGGAAAATTTGAGCTGACAGTGAGAGAAATAATCTATGTGATCTCCGAACTAGTTGGCAACTTGTCTCACTGTTTCATATTGGATAATAATTATTTTGAAGAGGAAAGCCGAAAATGAACGTAACCTAAGAGCTACTACATGAGGAAGGGAGAGAAGCACGAGAGAACAGCAACAGGGCAGGATAGCCAAATATGTTAAAGCCAGTACTTGTAGTGCATGGAGAATAGGAGACAATGTCCTTGCGATAAAAGGGATCCGTACTGTTGTGTACAATGGACCATTTGTCCCTAAATGTTTCTGTAGTTGTTTACGTCTCGGTAAAAGTAAATTGATGTTCAAGTTCCTCTCACAAAACATTCTCGTCAGATAAGTGAACTTTTTAACATAAAGCAATTATCATACGTAATGTAAAAAAAATCGACAGATAATGGAGAAAAAATGGGAGCATAAGGGTACAGTGCATCAGTTATTCATAGATTTCAAAAAGGCATATGACTCGGCTAAGAGAGAAGTTTTATGTGATATTCTTATTGAATTTGGTATTCCCAAGAACCTAGTTCGATTAATTACAATGTGTCTCAGTGAAACGTACAGCAGAGTTCGTATAGGTCAGTTTCTGTCAGATGAGTTTCCAATTCACTGTGGGCTAAAGCAAGGAGATGCACTATCACCTTTACTTTTTAACTTTGCTCTAGAGTATGCCATTAGGAAAGTCCAGGATAACAGAGAAGGTTTGGAATTGAACGGGTTACATAAGCTTCTTGTCTATGCGGATGACGTGAATATGTTAGGAGAAAATCCACAAACCATTAGGGAAAACACAGGAATTTTACTGGAAGCAAGTAAAGAGATAGGTTTGGAAGTACATCCCGCAAATATAAAGTATATGATTATGTCTCGTGACGAGAATATTGTACGAAATGGAAATATAAAAATTGAAAATTTATCTTTTGAAGAAGTGGAGAAGTTCAAATATCTTGAAGCAACAGTAACAAATATAAATGATACTCGGGAGGAAATTAAACAGAGAATAAATATGGGAAATGCCTATTATTATTCCGTTGAGAAGCTTTTATCATCCAGTCTGCTGTCAAAAAATCTGAAAGTTAGAATTTATAAAACAGTTATATTACCGGTTGTTCTTTATAGTTGTGAAACTTGGACTCTCACTTTGAGAGAGGAACATAGGTTAAGGGTGTTTGAGAATAAGATGCTTAGGAAAATATTTGGGGCTAAGAGGGATGAAGTTACAGAAGAATGGAGAAAGTTACACAACACAGAACTGCACGCATTGTATTCTTCTTCTGACATAATTAGGAACATTAAATCCAGACCTTTGAGATGGGCAGGGCATGTAGCACGTATAGGCGAATCCAGAAATGTATATAGTGTGTTAGTTGGGAGGCCGGAGGGAAAAATACGTTTAGGGAGGTCGAGACGTAGATGGGAAGATATTATTAAAATGGATTTGAGGGAGGTGGGATGTGATGATAGAGAATGGATTAATCTTGCTCTGGATGGGGACCAATGGCGGGCTTATGTGAGAGCGGCAATGAACCTCCGGGTCACTTAAAAGCCAGTAAGTAAGTAAGTAATGTAAAAAAAAATCTGTCATCCTCGATAGGCCTATGTCATATTATACGACAGCTTATTAATTCAGTCTATAATATAATCAATTGATCACTATCAATCAATAACTAAATCAACCTATCAATCCATCACAAATTGACCTTTGTAGGAGGGTCCCGTGGGCAAAAACCGTAGCCTTAGGCCCATTCGCACAACCTCCTTATATTGGAAAGAATTTTGAAGTCCTTTAGGATTGCTCTTCAAGCACGTGATTCACTGCATCATGACATCATATCAATTCGGCCACAGCATTGAGTTCCGACAGGATTTCATAGTACCACCTCCCTGTGATGTTCTTCTGCAACCTCCTCAGATCGATGAAATCTGTTTGCAATTCATGTTCTTGAATCTACTGCATTCTTAACCAGAGAACCACGCCGCCGTCGTTTCCGTGACTCACCAAGGCGCTATCTATCCGAGGGAGCTACACTACCCCAGTCTACCTCAGTCCACTTATTGAAGTCCCTGCAGCTTCTTGGGATATTTGCAGCCCCTGCAGACAGTTGCCACCAGTAAACGAATCCCGGAAACATAACCGCCATATCCTCCTAGTCAACCTATAACTATCTAAGATGATTCATGATATGATGCTAATGAAGGAAAAATGAGTCCGAGGTCCAACGCCGGAAGTTACTCAGCAATTCTGGTTGAGGGAGAATGTCGGAAAAAACCAACCACAGCAATGAAATAACGATTAGTAAGTAAGTTAGTCTTCCCATCAAGATTTCTATTGTTGGATCATTTTAAATTAGATTAATAATAATAATAATAATAATAATAATAATAATAATAATAGTAACAATAATAATACTCAAATAACTACATTATTATTTTTTGAACATAATGAACGAGAAACACGAGACAAATTCATTAAAGAAAAAAAAAACCGCATAAATACTTAGGTATGCAGTATGAAACTTGGAGTGAGAGGTATAGTACATTTGCTAAAGAAAACGAGAAAAACGTATTGTAACAGACACTTACTTATTCATGGCTTTTAGAGAACCCGGAGGTTCATTGCCGCCCTCATATAAGCCCGTCATCAGTCCCTATCCTGAGCAAGATTAATCCAGTTCCTACCATCATATCCTACTTCCTCAAATCCATTTTAATATTATCCTGCCATCTACATCTCGGCCTCTCCAAAGGTCTTTTTTTCTCAGGTCTCCCAACTAACATTCTATACGCAATTCTGGATACATTTCAATGTTCCTTACTATGTTAGGTGAAGAATACAATGCGTGCAGCTCTGAGTTTGGAACTACCTCTATTCTCCTGTATGTAACTTTATCCCTCTCAGTCCCAAACATTTTCTAAGCACCTTATTCTCGAACACCCTTAATCTCAGTTTCTCTCTCAAAGTGAGAGTATAAGTTTCACGATCATATATAACAACCGGTAATATAACTGTTTTAAAAATTCCAACTTTTAGTTTTTTTAAAACGTCTCACCCGAATAATAACAGGCATTTCACATACTATTTATTCTGCGTTTAATTTACTCTCCAGTGTCTTTCGTATTTGTTACTGTTGCTCCAAAATATTTTAATTTTTCCACTTCTTCAAAGGATACATCTCCAATAATAATAATAATGATAATAATAATAATACTATTATTATTATTATTATTATCATCATCATCATCATCGTCATTTCAATTGACATGACCAATGCTGCAATATAAAATGTAAAGGCAGAAATGGAAAGAATATATATAGACTAAAAGTAATGACATCAAGCGAACCTATGCTATACGAATTAGATACAAACATATTGAGTCGGTAGAGATATGGTTTATTTCTCAGGAAAATTTAGCAATATTTGAGGATTATAAAATGTAATATTCATGTAACCGACCCCTTTATATACAATTTCCTCAATCTTTCAAGCACAAATTCTATCTTTTAAGCATTAATGCCCTCAGAATGAGAAAAAAATTACATAAACTTTCTTTATAAGTAACTCTATCATATACGAAATCTTAAATTTAATAAACATTACATTTAGCAAGAATTATAAAATAAATTAAAATCTATGATCGCAATAAAACGTTAAATTCTTCTCCAATATTCTTCATGAGTTACTTTGAACTGTGCTGTTCTGGTATTATATCAAGAAATTGAAATGTAAACTAGAAAATGTAAAGCACTTTTGGATGTAAAACTCGATACCTCTTAGATCTGAAGATATAAAATGGATCCTGCTTTCCTATTGTTAATAAGGTGGGATGGAATGTATAAATTGATTAGAATAGAAATAGTAATTACTTCCAACACTAATATTAGCGAATAAGACCTATTCTCTTTAGTGACGTACAAGATTGAAATCCAATTGCCGGAAAACAATGACGACGCAAGGAAAAGTTTGCTTATTTAGAATTACAACTGGCTTGGGAATCACACCTTTACCAGATGCAGCTATCGCTAATTACGAACCACGTACAAAGTGTAATCAGATAAGTTTATTGCCTTCAGCAAATAGAAATGTGTTCTCTGAGGAGCACTGGGTCAGTTTATACAACACTATCCGAAAGGTTTGCTGCGCATATAATCAGACTCTGTCTTTGTTTCTCTCGGAAAATACAATCTCATGAATTCATGCCATTCTTTTCTACAGAATATTATATTAACGTGAAGAAACAACATGAATGCAAGGTACAACACCAAATTATGTATAGGCCTATGTTATAGCAGTTCAATATCTCGACTTCTCCAGTTTTTTGTAGTCGAAAATTACCACATTTGTAGAGATGATGACTTCTAAAGTCTTTAAAATGAACATTTCGCATATAGCATCAACAACTTCTCTTTCATATTGTGACGCATTTTAAAGAGAGACGGACGCACTTTTAGATCAATGAACATTAATGTACCATATTTTAACGTGATAATTCCATTAAAAACTAAAGCCATTAATACATCATAAGTATTTAACGAAATTTAAAATATAATATAATAATTTTACCTGATATAAAATGACACCTATAATCATTCCAAACGAAATAACACTCCTGCGTAAATTTCACAAATTTTCTCATTAGATGGACGATAAAAACTATTAGTAGTAATATGATAACATGTGCGAAAATTTTTCGGAGCCCATTACTCCGAACGTCCTTCCATCCTTTCGTCTGTCCGCTCACCGGTCCTTCAGTCCGTTCATTTGTCCTTTCGTCTATTCGTTTACCTATGCGTCCCTTCGTGCGCCTATTCAAACATGTTTTCTTTCGTCAACTCATGTGCTCGTCCGTCTTTTGTCCGTCCGTTCATTCGTTTACATATTCTTCAATTTGTCCTGTCATTCGTCTGTTCATATGTCTTGCCTATCATCAGCTCGTTCTCCGTTCATACATCCTTTCGTTCGTAAGATTGTCTCTTTGTCCCTCCATGCGTCCCTTCGTTCGTCTTCCGTTTGTTCTTCCGTCCTGCCATCCTTACGCTCGTCTATGCGCTCTTTCGTTATTCCAGTTATCCATCTCTTTGTTCGTCATCTCGTCCGTCTCTGCGCCTGTCGGTTCATCCATTCATCTACCCTTTATTTCTTCACCAGTATTTTCGTCCGTCAAATCGTACTTCCGTTCGTCTGTTCGTCAGACTTTTCGTTCGTCAGCATGTCTGTCTGTCCATCCATTCGCCCTTTCGTTCGTATGTCCGTTCATCCGTTCTTACATCATTCAATCATCCGCCTTCTCTATATTGTCCATCCATGTTTTCAACTGAAGTGGCTGGTCATATTATGAAACTTCTCGTAAATTGGAAAACATCAAAAATGAACCAAAGAAAACCAGATGAATAATGCTAGCATAAGACAAGGTTGTCCTTTATAAATTGCTCTTTTTAATTCTTTATGATAAGTTAATTTAGAAAAGTAGACTGAATGGAGGAATCAATATAGCGGGTACACTAATCGAAACTATGATAGGCTAGACACAAACAAAAGGATTAATTGTTTTTATATTTTACTGTTTGAATAACATTCCCGAAGAACTTAAGATGGAAATGTGCGCTAAGAAAACAAAAACGTCGGATCTAAAATAATTCTGGATGACATAGTGTAACAGTCCAACTGTTTACAATATAATATCTTGTATCAAAATGAAGTAGATAGGAGTGAGGAAAACAAACAAATTTTATCATATACTGTACTACGAATCCTGCCACGTCTGTAGCTCAAAACTGGAGCGTTGGTCTTCCATCCAAGCGGCCCGGGATCGATCCCCAACAATGTCGTGATAGACAAAGACGTTTCAGACAGTTATTTTAGGAACAACGCTAGCCGAGTAGCTAGCCCACTTTGCAAATCGGAGAACTGGATGGATATACTGTATGTGACCTCGATTAAATTCGTGAATCCGACACTGACAGGTGGGTATTCCTACCTTAGCCCGCGATGGAGCCGGGTACCATCCCCAGACGAGAAACCTGATAAGAGCCAGGAACCGCAACTTTTCCTGTTTCAGCATCGTACTACCCGCAGGACTTGTCTAGTTTTGGTAAGTTATACGTAATGACGGGAGAGTGTAGATTGTTGGAGGAATTATAGAGGAAAACGGGAATATCCCGAGAAATATTATACTGTAGACAGACAGACGGACGGACGGACAGACAGACAGACAGACAGACAGACAGACAGACAGACGGACGGACGGACGGACGGACGGACAGACAGACAGGCAGGCAGGCAGGCAGGCAGGCAGGCAGGCAGGCAGGCAGGCAGGCAGGCAGGCAGGCAGGCAGACAGACAGACAGACAGACAGACAGACAGACAGACAGATAGGATAGATAGATAGATAGATAGATAGATAGATAGATAGATAGATAGATAGATAGATAGATAGATAGATAGATAGATAGATAGATAGATAGATAGATAGATAGATAGATAGATAGATAGATAGATAGATAGATAGATAGATAGATAGATAGATAGATAGATAGATAGATAGATTAGATAAAGTGCATTTATTGATGCATAATAAATTATACAAACTCATATACACAAGATCCTTCGCACGAGCCCGTGCGACCATTCGTGCTATAACTATGCACAGTTTGAAACTTCAAAACAAAAATAATACTGCTAATAATAAAATATTAAAAAAAACAGTTATTATTATTATTACTACCGTTATCATTAATTATCACCATTAGGGCCTATAACTAATCTAACTTCATACTAAATTTCAGAACAATAATAAAAGTAAAATAAATGTAAGATATGAAAAGAAGGAAAAAAAAAACACAGTGAAACAAACACACACACATACATATATATATATATATATATATATATATATATATATATATATATATATATATATATATATATGTATATAAACAATTCCTTATTGAAACTGCACCAAATAATCGAATTAATACATGTAAAGATAATACATAAAAAACATACACACAATAAAATACAAAAAATACAAAGAAAGGACAATAAATACAAAAAGAACATTATCCCCTAATTACCTCATTCGCTCAATGTTAATATTACTCATTAAAACACTAACAAATAACTCTTTCCCTTACTTCATCGGCTCCCTCCCCCTCGGCCAGTTCCACCCTCAATTGTCGAACTTTTGCCAAACATTTTCCCACACTGTCACAGAATTTATCGTTATTTAATATAACGTATGTTGCCAAGTGCCCCCTGCTAGATGTAATGAAGTTATCATACATACGGCGGTGTACTGATTATCAAGTCTGGCTTGTACTTGAGTATTCGGAGGTCTGGGGTTTTATCGCGTGAGGTGTCTATATTGACATGTTTTTTTCGTGGTTCCCTAAGACACTCTAGCTAAGCTGGGATAGTACCAATTACAAGAGGAACGACCCGCTTCCTTCCCAATAACAGATTTCTCATAATATAATTTTTCATTTGTTCTTTCGTTCCTTAATAGTTCAGGTATTTGTCCGAGAACTAACGCAACTGGCTGTATGTCCCCCTGTATCAAGAGGAAAGAGTATTAGACGAAACTTCTGCAAAACATAGACGCCTAACAATAATAAAATGTGCATATTCTAAAAGAAAGAAAGAGCTTACTTCTAGGATCAGGATAACGAAGTGAGACAAGTGGTCAACAAGCTTGGAGCTCACGTATTCAGTTTTCCTGAAGCCCCGAACTTCCTTGAAAGGAAGCGTTTCCGCGTACCTTCCATTCATTCATCAGAATATTTCACTTGAATGGTAAACATAAGACATGCAGAGAGTTGTTTTCATTTTAAAGTAACGGACAAAATAAAAAAGTACGTAACAAATGTTTAAGAAAATATATTTTATTATGAAGATATTAAACGAAATGTAGTTCTTAATGAAGTCAGCGTCATGCTAAATTTTAATAATATCTTCAAACAATATATGTCAAAGTAATGACTTCTTTAGAATCGCATCAGACAGCTAAATGGAGATAAAGATATTATAACTCCATTTTACAGAAATCAGGTAAGACAAACAACGAAAATAAATCCAGAGATGGAAAGAAGTCAAAGTTGGATCTTAAGTCAACATCCAGAGCTAACATCAAGAGAATCTGAGAAGTTAACCTCCTTGAAACGATCCTATCTTCAAACTTATTTCATCTTGCAATTGTAGCAAGTCTTAAAAGGCAGTAAAGCCAGTGTCCGCTTTTCTCAATGCCTCACAGCTCTCTGAATAGAGTCGCATATTTCATTTAAATACATTGCCTTATTTCCTTTAATGGCATTGCTTCTGATGGCATAATGAGATTACTACATCGAGAACACGACAGACATAATGTATTAGTCTTGCGTCTTATATCGTACAGAGAGAGAAAGCATGAAAGATTTCCACATTTGTGTAGAGTTTGCGTGTTCTCTATTAACTTCTCAACTAGTCAACAGAGCTTCAAGAGACTTTACGTGCAGACTGGGGTGGATAAAAGACTAACCCTAATTTATAATTAACAAATTTCTCTTTCCTGAGAATTGTAGATAGCGAGTTAGCGGCACAGTACAGAGAAATGTTGAGACATAAATACAAAATGAAGTCTGTTAGATTTTTTGATGGAAATAACGCAAATACGACTAGCCAAATTACATAATAGTACATTATGCAACGAGCCTATATTGGTAGTAATTAAGACGTGAGTATGTTTATGAAACGACCGCAAGCAAGTTTCATAATTTTCATACGAGCGTCTTAATTACCATTATAGGCAAGTTTCATACGACTTTTTATGCTCGGCCATATTTCTAACTTGAAATTATTCAGAAGTATTCATTTTATTCGCATCTCACTGAAGAGCAGAAGTGACCTTGTGCAAGCTCGTAAATTGTGAGATGTGCGCAGACGCGAAAGTATTGATTTTTTCCGAGGAACAATAATGTCATTGACCTTGATATAATTTAGAGAATAACATGAACTAATTTTGATATAACCTGGAAATTGATTTAGAATTGAAAAATGAGATGACAAATTGAATTTATTTGAATATTATTTACAATTAACGCTAATTATTTATTATAGTAACAGAACATAACCTTCTGCAACAGTATTGGATTTCCGGCCTCCGTGACGTTTCCCTCGTTGTCTTTCGATTGCATATCCGAGAATAATCGAAAACCTGAACTTTAATGAATAGGAGTACTTTAATGACATCCATTAAAGTACTGCTACCAGGTGTATAATTACTACAGTTCGGCATGTTCGAGCATAAAAGTATTTAAAATTTTAGAGTGAAACTGGCGGATATAACTTTAGCTTATAAGTGTAAAAACAAACGAACTGGAATAAAAATAAAAGCTATAGTAGTACGAAAATAAAAATAGACGACACAAAGAGGAAAGGTGAATTATAGAGTGGATGAATTAAAGCGAAAGAACAGAGAGACAATATTACTATGGCTAAGAAGTACATCTGAACAAAACTAACCGACGTTCTCGCTCTCTGTGTTCGTTGCATTTGTCTTTCGAGTCTCGTATCGTAACTCTCGTGCGCTTCGAGTCTCGCTCATCATTCTCGAAATAGCATTTGGTCTGAGTGGAAATATTTCGTAACTTTAAATAACATACGTCATTGAAACAAATAACATTATAAATGTTTAAATGAGACAAAAAAGACAAAACAGAACAGTATCTTAGTTATCAAAACGTTCTGGTTCTATTATACATACCTATGGTTATACACATAGAATAAAACAATTCTCAAATAAATTTGCATTTCTAAGAAACATAAAACATAACGTTAAATAAATCAATATTTTTTTGAGATTGCACACTTGATCTGTAACATACGAAAAGAAAATTCTTAGTATTTTAATAAGGACCTAGTAATTAAATAAAGATTGGGGAATGGATTATTATACACTGAAAGGTAGAGATGTTTCAAATAGGCTACTTGATTGTTTGTACATATAGGCTATAACAGTTTCCAAAGTAGATCAAAGTAGTCTGTATAAAAAAAACTGTCGCGATTCAAGGCTGCTTGACGTTCTAGAGTTCGAAGTCCCGATGTCTTGAAACACTCAGAAGCAGTCTTTACGTCAACGACGCGACGTATGCAACATTGTCGTGCGGGTTTTCGGCTTTGCGGGCGCTGTTAGTCTTGCTTTCTCGATCGTTGTTCAACTCTACTAAGAAGTAATACCTCGTATCTGTGAATTTGCAGAGGAATCAGAGAACAGTTTAAAAAATTAATTTCACTCAAAATAGTATTAAAAGTAGCTACTATCTGCAGTAAATAAGTAACACAGGGAATACACAACAGGAAGTGCCTTGGCTTAACTTGGCTTGGCTTTTCGAAGATCGGACTCTGAACGGATCCTTGCACTTAGGGATTGACTGTTTAAGTCCGATGGATGACCTAAATGACATTCGTGAATGCGATGCTGACAGGTGGTCCCTTTTCACTCAGTCCTGACAGAGCCAGGTTCCATTCCCAAACGAGTACCTTATAAATCATAGGGTCCGAAAACCTAACCATCTAAATCCTTTATCATCGTCGGAAACCCCTTATTACCCACAAGATCTTAACAAAGCCTATTTAAACTATTGCAGATGTTAGATGAACTGAGGGGTCTAAAGCACAAGGGATGTAAGTGCATTTTTTTTTTTCAAAATATTTGAGTGAAACATAGAAGATTGATGCTAAAGTCTTCCTTTATTCGGTGCACGAAGGCTATGTGTTCTACTCAAATAGGTGCCACAGTATAGAGGTGTAAAGAAAAACTACTTAGCTAATCACCTCCTTTGTTATCGAGTGCAAGGGATATGTTACACGTAGGGCGAGTTGATTTTTTTCAACTTTTAAATTCTAAAAATTTGGGGTGCTAAAATGTTGTGATTTGACATGGGTATTCAAAAGGTATTTTTTTCCTATGAACCTGGCAGTCTTGAATTTTTTTCAATGATCCACTGAAGATGGTCAACAGCAGGGAACAGGTTTTGTCGCATATGGGCATGGGTGGGCAACTTGTACTCCCAAGGCGCTAAAAACCTTGGCACAAAAAATGCACACACCGAGGCAGCCGCTGCAGTTACAAGCAGCCAATCACTTTAGACGCAAGCGAACCAACAACCACTCGTGTTGCAAGGCCTCGTACACTGCAGCTAGCACAGAGTTCGTTCTATCTGACTGAGTTTGTTCACAGTTTGAGAGCGCGAGTTGCCCACCCATGTATATGGGTTTCAAAACTAGTCTGAAGAGAAAAACAATAAAAACAACTTCACATTGACAGTGGAATTCATAGTTGCTGTGTATTGTCCTGCTGCTTCTGTATAAAAATTAAACACCCTCGGGTGGAAGGACCATCTTGCTCAACTGCAACGAGTTAGGCTGCAAAATAAGGCTGTAGTGCAGTAGTGTCAGAGTTGTAAGCACCAAAACCGGTTGTGGAGCTAGAGAGTTATTAGTTATTTTTAATATCTTACAAGGCACATTCGCGAAGTGACTGATAATGGTATAAAATCAATACGATGGAAAGTTCAGCAATAATCAATGTTTATGGTACCAATTGTAGCTGAGCATAGCGCAAATATATAATGTTTATGAGCCTAGATAGATATTGGTATAATAATGAATACGGAAGGAAACTCATCAATAAATAATAATTATTCTACTAATTTCAGCTGTCCTTATGTACAGTTGTCAAAAAAAAAAAAAAAAAGTGGCCGCACTCGTGAACAGCGAATATTTTCAAAGTCCACTTCGGATCGCGGCGATGTTACACGATGCATGTGCTTGTACAGGGGCATCACTTTATTTTTACCAACATTTTTAACATTAATTTGGCTATACTCGGAAACACTGTTGCCCCCTTCCATTACAGGAGTTTGATGTTACTAGTGCAATATGTAAACAAATCATTTTACTAGCTATAGGAGGAGAGAAAAGTAGTGTAACCATTTATGTTGTAGGGAAATACGATATTACGATTTTCAGTTTGATCATCACTTTTACGGAATTTATCGAAATACAGTAGAGTAGTAACAATTTTTTTTTCAAAAAACTCAAATTTTCAGGCGGCGATGTTCGTTATGTAATGTCTACTTTATTTAGCACATTAATTATTGGTGTTAACATACAATACAGAGAGTGCATTTAAATTGAGGGAGTCATAAGTAAAGGGCTGTAAGTGCACTTAAGTTACTTTTGAGAAAATGGGGTTTAAATATTTAAGCTTTCGTAAAATCGGTGAAATTTTTATTTAAATTTTAATGAGTGATGCGATTAAAATATCCCTTTGCCACTAACATTTTAGATACTTTTGCTTACACTGGATGCACTTAACTCATGTTATTACAAATGTCACTAGCATTCCTTTGCTTCTAGCCACCTCAATTCAAAAAAAAGCTAATCTGAATTTTTAAACAAGTTGCTGAAAATGGTTGCCGTTCATTACAATGCAGGCTTCAATTCAGTACGCATATTATTAAATACATTTTGAAGCATATTCTCTGAAATTGAATTTATCGTTTCTTGAATATAATTTTTTAGTACGATATTATTAATATAGGTTCTTTCTTCTATAGAAAACGCAATCATATTTATGAAACACACTATACACTGCAGTGTTTACTTCACTGCTTGAAGACTACGAATGCAACAGCGGCCGTAAGTTTGTGTGTCTGACGGGAGCAAGGACATTAGTGAAGGGGTGAGAGTGAAGTACATTCAGAAATGCAGGTACAATAAAAATGCAAGTAAAAATAAAATGATGTCCCTGTACAAGCAGTTCCGGAACTATGAAGTGTTCCATATCTGTGCCTCGTAGACCAGCGGTAGAGTGCTTGTTTAATGATTCAAAGGTTGTGGGTTCGGGCTTTCTTCAAGTTTACATTTTATTTTTTTAATCGTTCTTTAGCGCTGTAAATGATATTCAAATTATCATTTATATCCAGTTAGCGTTCTTCATGGATATCACGTTATTTATATTTTGTTATCGTTCTTTAGAGATATGAATAAAATTGAAGTCATCATTTGTATTCTGTTATCGTTTTATAACGATATGAATAATAATTATTATTATTGTATCTCCAATGGGGGTTAGCCTTATTTTACATATGTATGTTAGGGCTATAGTTTTATACACAAGAAAACATAAGCATAAAGAGAAATGGAAAAGAAGATTAAATTAGCTTACGCGATGTAAATAAAACCTAAACAATCCGTAAATTAGGCATTGCGATTGCAAAACTAATATCAGGTATCAATTTGAAACATACAAAAACATTAACAACACACATACGTAACACTTCTATAACACAAATATGCAGCTTTCCGTACCATACATCATAAATTAATACACAATAGTCACACAAACACAATCAAACTATAATTAAGACATTGCGACGACATCAAGCATCCCATAACTGACTCACATACATAACAAATCAAGCATCCGTTGCAACACATACACTTCAACATAGTAACCACACTTTTAAAAGTTACAAATTTGGCTCCAAGAAGAATAAATAGGACACTGTTACTAATTACTATTCTTCTACAATTTCTTAAATACATCTGTAATAAATCTGTGAAATTCCGATATGAATAATATTCACGTTTTTTATATTGTTATCGTTCTTTAGCGATATAAATAATATTCCAGTTATCATTTATATTCTGTTTTCCTTCATTAGCATTATAAAATAACATTCAAGTTATTTATATTGTTATTGTTCTTTCGCAATGTAAATAATCTGTATTTTATTTAAGTAATTATTATAACACAAATAAACATCTTTCTTTGTAAAATAGGTTATTTTATTTAGATAATTAAATACATGTTACATAATATCTTATATTAATTAAACAAACCGATATTTATCATTTATATTCTGTTATCGTTCTTTAGTGATATTGTGGTAGATTACGCAGAGGGTTGGAGGAAATAGGCATGGGATTTATAATCGCGGAAGATTGCAGGAACAAGCGAAATGTCTGGCGGAAAGTCAAGAAACGCCTGAAGGATATAGACAGGCAAATAACAGAAGGGGAATGTAGGGATAAGGTTGCTCTGGAGATCCAATCGATGATCAAAACAAATTGGGGGGCCGAACTATATCTCTATGGAGGTAGCAAAGATGGTAGACTGGGTTTAATCTGGTTCCGTCTAGGAGCCTGGAGGGCACTTAAAATCGTCAACGAAGAGGGGGCGAGAATATGTCCTCTTTGCGGTAGAGGCGAGACAACACACCACATTTTGTCGGAGTGTGAAGCCACAGAAGCTCTGAGGAAACGATTCCTGCCAGAGTCCTTCATTACATCTAGCAGGGGGCACTTGGCGACATACGCTGTATTAAATAACGTTAAATCCTATGACAGTGTGGGAAAATTTTTGGCAAAAGTTCGACAGTTGAGGGTGGAATTGGCCGAGGGGGAGGGAGCCGATGGATAAGGGAAAGATTTATTAGTGTTGCAATGAGTATTTTTTTTTACTGTGTCTTTTGTATTTTATTGCGTGTGTATGTTTTTATTTATATACTGTATTACCTTTATATTTATTATTTGGATTATTTGATGCAGCTTCAACAAGAAATTGAATTGTTTATACTGTGTGTGTGTGTGTGTGTGTGTGTGTGTGTGTGTGTGTGTGTGTGTGTGTGTGTGTGTGTGTGTGTGTGTGTGTGTGTGTGTGTGTGTGTGTGTGTGTGTGTGTGTGTGTGTGTGTGTGTGTGTGTGTGTGTGTGTGTGTGTGTGTGTGTGTGTGTGTGTGTGTGTGTGTGTGTGTGTGTGTGTGTGTGTGTGTGTGTGTGTGTGTGTGTGTGTGTGTGTGTGTGTGTGTGTGTGTGTGTGTGTGTGTGTGTGTGTGTGTGTGTGTGTGTGTGTGTGTGTGTGTGTGTGTGTGTGTGTGTGTGTGTGTGTGTGTGTGTGTGTGTGTGTGTGTGTGTGTGTGTGTGTGTGTGTGTGTGTGTGTGTGTGTGTGTGTGTGTGTGTGTGTGTGTGTGTGTGTGTGTGTGTGTGTGTGTGTGTGTGTGTGTGTGTGTGTGTGTGTGTGTGTGTGTGTGTGTGTGTGTGTGTGTGTGTGTGTGTGTGTGTGTGTGTGTGTGTGTGTGTGTGTGTGTGTGTGTGTGTGTGTGTGTGTGTGTGTGTGTGTGTGTGTGTGTGTGTGTGTGTGTGTGTGTGTGTGTGTGTGTGTGTGTGTGTGTGTGTGTGTGTGTGTGTGTGTGTGTGTGTGTGTGTGTGTGTGTGTGTGTGTGTGTGTGTGTGTGTGTGTGTGTGTGTGTGTGTGTGTGTGTGTGTGTGTGTGTGTGTGTGTGTGTGTGTGTGTGTGTGTGTGTGTGTGTGTGTGTGTGTGTGTGTGTGTGTGTGTGTGTGTGTGTGTGTGTGTGTGTGTGTGTGTGTGTGTGTGTGTGTGTGTGTGTGTGTGTGTGTGTGTGTGTGTGTGTGTGTGTGTGTGTGTGTGTGTGTGTGTGTGTGTGTGTGTGTGTGTGTGTGTGTGTGTGTGTGTGTGTGTGTGTGTGTGTGTGTGTGTGTGTGTGTCTGTTTTTCATATCTCCCTTTTATTTTATTTGTACTATTTTTGTGAAGTTTGGTATAAAGTTAGATTAGTTATAATAGTGGTAATCAATGATAATGGTAGTAATAATAATAACTGTTGTTTCACTATTTTATTATTAGTAGGCATTATTTTCGTTTTGAAGATTCAAACTGTGCATAGTTACAGCACGAATGGCCGTATGAGCTCGTGCTAAGGATCTTGTGTACATGAGTTTGTATAATTTATTATGCATCAATAAATGCACTTATCTATCTATCTATCTATCTATCTATCTATCTATCTATCTATCTATCTATCTATCTATCTATCTATCTATCTATCTATCTATCTATCTATCTATCTATCTATCTATCTATCTATCTATCTATCTATCTATCTATCTATCTAGTGATACTGTATAAATAATATTCAAGTTATTTATATTGTAATCGTTCTTTAGCGATATAAATAACATAAATTTAATATTAGGTTTGGAAAAATCCAGTTGCATAATACTGCTATTAGTTTTTTTTTTTTTGTATTATAACATTATACTATCTTGAACCACAGTAAAATGAAAAGGAGTAACGAGGAATTGAACCTGAGACGTTGACATCTAAATTCCGACGTTCGTCCGCTGAGCTACGAGGGCAAAAGTGTGGAAACATTTTCGGAAAAATTGGCCCAATCACACTCTAAGATTTTCTGATGATTCGTAGAATCTAGTCCAGGATGCGGGGGACAAAGGCTAATTGAGATTTCCCGGTCTCTGATCGGGTCAAACATCCTGATAGAACTAATATTTAACCCTTGCCGTGACTTTCGATGAAGTCCGGAGGGCCCAATTAGTCAAATCCACTCTCCTCATCTCCACGCTTGGGCCCCCTGGAATTTAATAAGATGCGAAAGAGATAGTGGTGTGCGGAAAGCAACGGGATGTTACCGCATTTAGGCCTATCCTTCCCAAGAAAAACTGTAAACATGAACAAAGGAAGCTTTTAATAGAAAAGAAGGATCTTCTGCGGACCTCTGGAAAAAGAACTAAGGAAGAGACTAGTGAAGTGCTTTGTGTGGAGTGTGGCATTGAATGGGGAAGGAACATGGACATTACGACGAAATGAAGAGAAACGAATTGAAGCATTTGAAATGTGGATGTGGAGAAGAACGGTGCGTGTGAAGTGGACAGACAGAATAAGAAATAAAATTGTGTTTGAAAAATTGAGTGAAGAAAGAATGATGCTGAAATTCATTAAAAAGAGAAGAAGGAACTGGTTGGGTCTCTGGCTGAAAAGAATAATAGAAGACATTAGGATATGTGGATCATATGCGGAGACTAAGAGGAAGGCAGAAAATAGGAAAGATTGGAGATTGCTGGGTTTGCAATGAAATACCTGTCCATGGCCAGAACACTTATGTATGTGGGTATGTCCAGAATGCCTGGAATATCGTGTCTAAGAACAGTCGCTATTTGCAAAGACTAGTCAATTCCATGCCCACTCGACTGCAAGATGATCGAGATAAGAGTAAGATAGACTAAATATTGAATTGTGGCTGTTTGTTTTGTTTTTTGAACGCTTAATTGTTTTAATGTTTTAAGGCCGACGCCAGTAAATTTGTTTTGTTTATGCCACGAAAGATATTTTTATTGAGAATAAAATCTTTTTTCTTTCCATTTGCAGCCACAATATCATAATGATAAAGTCATGGCATAACATATTAATGAACCTGATGTTAATTACTAAAATAATCGTAAAAGAGAAAGGAGGCATAAAATAATCGTAAAAGAGAAAGGAGGCATTATGTATAGTTTGTCTCTCTCAAAAATAGAACAAAAAAGAACATAAAAAGCACGAGGTTGTAGTCGAACGCAGGACCTCATGAATAAGAGGCCTGAACGCTACCATTACGCTATCGAATAACACACAAAATACTTCAGTTATAACTGTAGATATCAGGCAACGTGGTCCAACAATATGTAACATCGCCTGTCTCCGAACTGTAGCGAAGATACCCGAAGGGAACTTTGTTTCAGGAGAGCGGCCACTTTTTCTTTTGACAGCTGTACATATACTTAAACATATTTGTGGGTGTTGATGTACAAATTCTTTTAAGAGGTTAGGTACAGCTTACAGCAGTAAAATGTTTTAAATATTCAACATTTTTTCCTCCATTACTGTATCTTGTACAACAATGAAAATTAGTATGTGTAAAACATTGTCCTTCTGCTATATTAAAAAATATTTTTACGATTAAAACAAAATTTAAATTTTCTTTTTAAATTTAGTTCACTGTGCAGTGATGAAGCGTTTCCTACATAACTCAAAAATTATCCAACATTCTGTGATGAAATTTTTTGTGTGTATTTATGCATGTCATAACTACAATATAATGCAAAATCACTTCTCTACCTTTCATAGATTGTCTGACAAAAAATAAAATCATTTTAAAATTGGTCAAATATAAGTATTTTCTTGTAAAACGAAATAAAAAAATATTATTTATTAAGGAATGTAGTTGAAAGAGCATGATATTGTAAACATGAAAAAGTTAACAAATGTATGAGTTATGAGGGAAACGCGTCATTACTGTACAGTGAACTGCCACTATTTTGAATTTTGAAAAAACTGTACAAATAATTTTTTTATATCGTAAAAATATTTTTTTCATGTAACAAAAGGACAATATTTTACACACACCAATTTTCATTGTTGTAGAAGACGCAGTAATTGAGGAAAAAATGTTGAATAGTTCCAAACATTTTACTGCTGTAAGCTGTACCTAACCCCTTAATCACTAATGTAAACGACAATAAGCACACTGCATCAATGATGCATTTCTGCAGTTGGGAGTTGAGCAACTCGAATCTTCCAGTGTCCCAGATAACATTGGCAAGACCTTCAAAAGCATCACATTCAACTGGAAAAGTAGCTTTCTTCCAGGCATGCTTAATAATGTTAGTGAATATGGAGGATAAACACATACAGGTAACAACCACTCCACCTGATGCAACTTCCCTTGATCAACCGTTAGATGTATACTTTTTTCGTCAATGGAAGAAGTTCACCAAACGTTTTTGTGAGAGAATTTTACTCGACAACATTAATATTGACCTCCAGAGATGTAACGCTATCATCAACCTGCATGCACTTACCCGTGATCAGTTCAGTGTCCCGATATTCACTAACATGATTAAGCATACCTGGAAGAAAGCTCCTTTTCCAGTTGAATGTGATGCATTTGAAGGTCTTGCCAATGTTATCTGGGACACTAAAGATTCGAGTTGCTGAACTCCCAACTGCAGAAATGCATCATTCATGCAATGTGCTCATTGTCGTTTACATTAGTGCTAACGGATTTCTACATCAACACCCACAAACATGTTTAAGTATATTATGTAAGGACAGCTAAAATTAGTAGAATAATAATTATTTATAGATGAGTTTTCTTCCATATTCATTATTATACCAATATCTATCTAGGTTCATAAACATTGTACAATTATCACTATGGGCACCTACAATTGGTACCATAAAATTGATTATAGCTGAACTTTCCATCCTATTAATTCATTTTATACCATTATCAGTCAGGCACTTCGCGAATGTACCTTGTTAGTTTTAAAATTTCTTCAAAATCTGCAGTGAACTACTTCATATAACCAAGATTCAATATGTAAACATGAAACAGACATCATAGACTTTGCAGACAATTTTCCATTGACACTTAACTTTAAACTCTTTTTTCTCAACATTAGGCTCATGTTACTTATATTCCTTTTTCTCTAGAGCTCTCACATAATGAAAGAGAGAACATTTCATGGGTGCGTCTGAAGGAACGAAGAACAATACATTCACTGTCTCTTCTGTTTAGAATCATGCATACTTCTACTCCGAATTATCTGTTATCGCCCTTTCAATATCTTACAACTCTTCGAAACCGACATCAAGCACTTCTTTCTATCCCTCATCGTAGAACGTCTTTATACTCATCTTCCTATACTGTAGAAATACCTCGCCTCTGGAATTCGTTACCTAATGACGTCAGGGACTGCGGGACTTTATCACAATTCAAAATTAAATTGGAAAATTTTGTCTTAGTTAATGTTTCTTAGGTATTGCTAGAAGTATTGATTTGTTTTTTTTTTCCTTTTTTTTTTAAATCCAGATTAAAATTGTAAGTTTCTTGTTTATGTTAGTTAATTAGTTAGGATACAATTAATTATGATACTTAATCACTCATTTAAAGTTTGTGTGACTGCAACCTGTGTATATTTTTGTGTGGCTTTACTTTGTTTATAGTGTTTTTTTCTCTCTCTCTTTATTTCTTCTGTAGCTTTACTTTGTAGGCCCTAAGTGTATTTTTTTCTGTTTATTTCTATTATTGTATTTGTATTCCCAGTGTTGTGGAAGAGAAGGCCTGATGGCCTTAACTACGCCAGAATAAATAAATAAATAAATAAATAAATAAATAAATAAATAAATAAATAAATAGATTATCCCAACAAAAAAACCCTCAGCAAAATTTATTTTCTTCCACCACAAGTTCCATCATAGCCATGTCGGGGATCGAACCCGAACCATCTGTATGAAAAACCAGCATCTAGTGCTAGGTTAACAGACGTAGCAAAGAATAGTATTATAAATTCAATCATCACTATACTTATGTGATAGTAGAAGAAACGGTACGTTGTTAAATAATAAAAATCTGCATAAATTAACTAAAATGTATAAAATCTCATTATTTTAACACATAAATACTTTAACAGGATCATTCCAGCTACGATAATGACAAAGGTTGTACATTTAAATACCTTACTCATCTTGGTAGATACTCCAAGCTGCGAGATCGGCAAAAATAGAAAATGAATTCGAAGGATAAAAAAAAAGGAAAGAGATTAAGAGAAGCGCATGTGAACTGGAGGAGAAGTCTCTAAACCTGAAAGGGGCGTCCACAGAGGCTGCGTCTGCTTTGCATTAGAAGAAAGGAGAGAGTAGACTGTGGTAGTTAAACGAAATCAGAAAGTAGATGAGAACTCGAAAAAAAAAACGTGGCTTTATTCCGAAAGTCCTTCTCCAATTTCCTGCAAAGAACATTAATGGAATAAAAATAATAACAAAAAAATAGAACATTAGAAAAGCCGCAACGCTCTACAATAAAAAATAAGCTAAAATTCAGCTTCGAGTTTCAAGACTCTACAACATACTAAATGTTCACGGAAAACACAATAATTCCTTTTCCTAAATGACTCGTAATGAAATTCGCCGAGTTGAATTCAACACACATACACAGATAAACTATTAGTTATGCTCAATTTTCTGTAATGTCCTCGCTCTAAGTAGACCTAAGAGACTATTTCCTTGAGCGCCATTTTACTACAGTACATACAGAATTCTCTTATATAATGTAGTGAGTATCAACACACAGTAGATTATGTTATATTAAGGTTCTTTAGCGACACTATTTAAACTCTTATGCATTTTTTTCCAAATTCTTAAATATCAGACTACGGTTTAAGCGACAGCATGTGTAGCTACAATATGGTCTAGAACAGGCATGTCAGAAATCAGACTCTGAATGTGCAGTTATGTCACAGTCTACTATATACAGTCGCGAAGCTCAATATGTAGTAGAAATGCAAACATGGGTAGTTTCCCACCACTAGGATCGCTACTATCTCCTCATCATCGCAGATCTCTCTCCTAGCAGCCGACAAAATATGTTACACTTTCGTTGTCGTGTTCTTTTGGAAAAATTAACACCTTCCTTCCATTATTGAAATATTAAATGCATAAAGTTAATTTATTATTTTAATGAAGTATATTAAATTCCACCATAAACTCAAAGATACCTGCAAGAAATAAGTTAATATAATTTTTGTTTGTGCAAAACGAACTGAAATTTACTATAATAGCTTCACTCATTCAAGATTATAGCAATAATTAACTATGAATTGAAACCAATAAATATTAATTTGCATTTCTCTTTACAACAATAATAATAGAAATATGAATTAATGGAGTAACTTACGTGTACCGGTACTTGTAGTGTAGGCTTACGTAGTTAACAAAGTGGGATGAGGTTAAGCAATAATAATCACACCAGAATTGGAAATAAAACGTGATCAATAAATTTTATTGTAACGGACTTTTTCTACGTGTCTAGTAAAGCAACAAATAAAAATAACAACAAAATTAACAGCTATAATTAAAAACATATCCTTTGAAGAAAATCGTAGGCCTAAGCAATAATAATCCCACCAGAATTGAAAATAAAACGTGATCAATAAATTTCATTAAAACAAACTTAATTTTTCTACGTCTTTAGTAAAATAACACATAAAAATAATAACAAAATTAATAGCTACAATTAAAAATATATCCTCTGAAAAAAAAAGTAGACCTAACCTTTATTTCTCTGGAAATTTAGTAGCCTAAGTGACAGAACTTTAACCGGTATCTAACGTCCTTTCGGTTAGACTGAAACATTTCATTGTGAAATTTAAGGATATAATGTATTCTAACAGTCACAAAGAACTTCAAATTAACAGTTTTGTTTCTGCACAGCATTCTTGTGGAAACCCAGGAACCTTTCTGAATCTTTCGGAAATCGGAAAAAGGATAACTCTGGCCTCTTTCTCTTATTGTTGCTACAATTTATAGCACTATAAACGTCTCCTCCTTGTACCATATTATTATTCCAATTATTATATTTTAGCCATTAACATTTTCATTATAACCAATAACGAACATTTCACAAGCATCAATGTGAAATCAGCAACGATCTAGCACTCGATAGAAATACGACACAGTCCAAAGTCGACCATGGACAGTCTATTGTTTCTAGTTGCTAACCGCTTGGAGCGCTTTATCACGAGATTTGCAAAAAAACACCTCAAGCTTCGCGACTGTATATAGTAGACTGGTTAAGTGCGCGGATCGTATTGTGATGCTCGAACCCAGGTATACCTGCAAT
Source organism: Periplaneta americana (assembly GCF_040183065.1). NCBI lineage: Eukaryota > Metazoa > Arthropoda > Insecta > Blattodea > Blattidae > Periplaneta > Periplaneta americana. The sequence goes on along the minus strand of NC_091129.1, from coordinate 72,529,609 downwards.
TACCCAGGTACACCTGTAATTAAGCTTACCTGTATTAGTATTGATCACCTGGCCTTAAGCGTGGGCCTCTGGCCTTGCAGTTCGTTTAAGGATTATCCTTGATGTTAACCCACCTTGAACCTGACACTTAAAATTTGTAACATTAGAAAGTAAGAGAAGATTGCAGTATTGTATAGTTAACTTGTATTCTTTTTATTTGCAATTTATTTAGTTTATTGGCATTACGTGACTTTTGTACTTTGATATTACAAAGGAAGAAGCGCACCTATATCCTGTTTGTCATAAGAAATTACTGTATTTTTGCTCTTTTATGTAAAGTCACTATACCACAACTCATCCTGTTTACAGGATATTTTGTCATGACCTTATAAGGGATCGATGATATTTCAATGGTGAACAACCAATTGTAAAGCTGTCTTCTTTCTGAAGTTCCAACCCCAAGCTAGAATCTTAACCAATCAGACGTTGTTATTTCGGGCGTATCCCTTTTTATAATTACTATAAAACCCCATGAATCTGGCTCATCACTCTCAATCGGCGGTACTTGGAAGAGACTACATTACGCTACTCCAGAGCCAGGAGGAGGGTGCAGACTATAGCTCAGAAGGTTCTCCAACGCCACGAATATTCTAAGTCCGAATATTCCCTTCACCACTTAGACGAATTCAGAGCTTGGCTACAAGAACGGGAGATGGCAATTCTACAACTTATATGTAAGTGGAAATTGTCCGTACTTGCTTAGCCAGATTCAGACTTTCTTTAAGGAAGGAACTTACGAAAGAAGTTAGCAACTTTTTCACTATACTAATGTAGAATTCTTTCAAATTATGTTTTATTATATTATATTCAGCATTATGTTTATTTTATTGTGTTTACTTATTATTGCAAGCGTGAAGCTGCAATTTGTGTGTTGAATAACCAACTCCTTTAAAATCTGTTCTTTTCCCGCTCCTTGGGATCCTCAGCAGTGATTATAGGATTGATAATTCGTTCACCTGGACTACCTTATCATCCCCTACTTATCCGATTCCCGGGGGCACGACATTTGGTGGCAGCGGTGTCAGATTTTAACAGGGGGTGGTTTATGTGTTTATTTTATTTATGTTTTATTTGTGTTTTTGAATTTTTATTAGTTGTTGTTTTGAATTTATTATCTAATGTGGTTGCATTGATTTAATTTTGTATGGCTTGTTTTCAATGTTGTTCGGGTGTATCCGAAGGTGATACAGAATTTACCGTCCTTTTTGTACATGTAATTGGGGTATCGCATCCTTTAGCTTTGGAAGGATCAAGCAATTACGCCCAAAGTTTAGTTGAGACATTTTTTAGAAAACATACTAATATTAATACGAATTTAATTCAAGAGCATCGTATGAAATTTGTTGCTTTGAAGGCAGGATCTCGCCTTGATATTGCCTTTGCAGGTAGACCGTTTAAAACTTTTAAGACACCAGCGTTAAAAACATACCGTTACGAACATTCGCAAGGGTTAGAGGTAATTTTCGAAGTAGACATACGACTAGTTATACGCTACGTACCACCAGAATTCGACTACCCTATTTTGGAAATCGAACGTACGGACTATCTTCCCCAGTATTGCCAGAGTGGTGAGTTTAGCGACGAATTGATAGCAGGATCGAGGGTGTCAATGCGCACATAAGCTGGTTGGGAGGAATTGAGTCAGCATAATAGCTCAAACCCCACCAACAAGCGTAGGTACACAGACCACGTAACTGTTGAACAGATGACCAGTAGACAGCAGCGTTGAATCCATACTTGACGAGTGGGAAGGTATCCATTAAATAACTAGTGTAATCAAATACCAACAAGATGCCGCAAGGAAACGATCCACCTGCATTAATTTCCAAAGACTTAAGCGTAACCAAATTAGTAGAGCCATGGAAAGGGGACTCGTATAGTATACCAGTTACCAGTTTCTTTGACCAAATTGAAAGAATTACCACCATGGGACGACTTACAGATAAAGATGCAGTTCAGATTGCCATATTGAAATTGCGAGGCACAGCGAGAACATATTATGACACCACACCTGAATTACAAGCAGTAGATATTTCTTTTAAAGACTTCAAGGAAAATTTTATTGCTAGATTTAAAGATAAGAGATCGATGCAATATCACTACTTAAAATTACAAAATGCCATGCAAGAAAAGCACGAATCACCAGAAGAATTTTGCGACAGAGTGCGAAGACTAAGCTTAAAGACAATAGTGCATGATCAGGATGCCAATACTAGAGAGATTTTGAAGCAGGAAGCAGATAGGCGATTAGTTGCCGCATTCATACATGGTTTACGTGGAACTGTTGGCCGAGAAGTTAGATTTCAGGCACCCACTACAATTGATAATGCGCTACGAATAGCGAATCAAGTGTATCAAACGGAAAAGGATGAAGGTGCATCCGTTTTGAAGGAGCAAAAAGATAAGAAATTGTTTATGGTTCAAGCCCAAGCAGGGAACAGACAACAAAATTCGGGTAATTATCAAGCATGGAGCAACAACCGCAGATATGAGCCGAATTTCAACAGGGGATTCGCTCGCGGTCGAGATGTACGACCCGGGGGAAATTATACTAGGGGACAGTATAACGGGTCAAGGGGGCGAGGGTTAGCTCCGGGACGTGGAAATTCAAATAGTAACCGATCGAGCATCCAATGTTACAACTGTGGGATTATGGGTCACTATCAACGGGACTGTAGGAAGGGATCAGAGGGGCATCCGCGACAGTACCCAAACGGGATAGGTCCTACGAAGAAAACCCCGTCGTAGGAGCCGAATTACAGTCACACTCAGTTCTGGTAGCGCCGTCTGCTTTAAACGAGGTAGTTAGCGAGCCTCGGGTAGACTTAGAAATAGAGGGGAAAATTTGGGAATTCGTTGTGGATACCGGCGCCACAGTATCATTAATTAAACCCACAGTAAGCTCAGCGCTAATTACAGAATCTGATGTAGTGATCAGGGGTGCAAACGGGCAAAAGGTAAAAACATTTGGAACCCAGACGGTCAAATTCCTTATGGGAAGTGAGCAATTTGAATTTAAATTTGTGATAAGCGACATACGAATCAGCGCCGCAGGCATCATAGGGATGGATTTTTTGCGCTATGTTGGTGCGCGTATAGACGTCCAGTCGAACTCCTTGGTAATAGGCAGGCAAACTGTGACATTGATCAACACTGATCTACAATCGTGCAATGTCGCATCAGTGTCTGGAAAATCGGGTTCTGTGTCTGCAATGGCCTCGCAGTCATCGACTCACGATCAGCTTGACTGGAGCGGACCTATCTTGCTAGCCGAGTCCGTTGTCTTACCACCACATACAGTAAAAATAGTCCGAGGTAAGGTTATGGGACGCCATAATCTTAGTTGTAACCCAAAGACCTCTCAAGTGCTATTGGTAGAACCAACCAGTGATCAGGATGGGCTACCTGGAATTCATGTAGCACGCAGCATTAGTCAACTTGGTAATTTTAGGACAATTGTCAATGATGCTCGGGGACATAGTTCCCTTGTGGATGATCACGGATCGGGATACGTTCGAAAAGTCTCCATGAATGGCCAGAAAAATTGTGATCGTAATAAAAGTAATAATTGTGTTCCTCATTGTAATGCAAGTGGCCAAGAAAATTTCCCTACCAACATAAAAGGTCTTTCCCAAAGCAAAAACCCCTCACCGGATAAATTAGTCGGTTCGGACGAACAATCCCTTATGATACTGTCTGTGAATGGTGCGGCAGAGTCGGCGTTTGCAACTGGAAAGTTGGACGACCGACCGGTGCTGAATAAGGAGACTATAATTCCCGTGAATAGTCAAGGTCAAGTTAGGCAGATAAATAATTGTGAACACCAGTTGTGTGAAAGTTCAACATTTGATGATAATGGTGAGGTTTTATTTTGCTCACGATCGTCAGAACAGGGGGTGAATGTAGGGTTGAATAGAGAACTAAAATTAGAGGAAAAATTAGTTATGGAAAACGCACCACATGAAGCTGTTAATGTATTAAAGTGTGAGAAAATTTTAGGTTACGTACCTATTCAAATTGTTAATTTTTCGCCCGAACCTGTGAGTTTAGTCAAACACCGTGTTATAGGAGAAGCTAGTGTAGCAAACCTAGGTGTTGATCAAGAATCAGAAATCGCTAATGAGATGAATAACAGTAATAGGACCGTGAATATGATTGACCGGGAAACAAAGCGAACATGGAACACAAATCGACGTAGGGCTAAAGACAATTATGTACCAGAATTATGGGAATTTGAGAAATTTTTAGATGAAAAATTAGGGCACTTACAGGGCAAAGATAGGAGACTTATGATAGCCGTCTTACGAAAGTATAAGCATTTGTTTTACGTCGAAGGAAGTCCAGAAATAGGCTGTGCTAGTGAAGTGAAGCATTCCATAAATACCGGAGATGCTTTACCAGTGAAGAAGAATCCTTATAGAATTCCCCACGCGTTAAAATCGGTGGTGGAAGAACAAATTAATGACATGTTAGATAAGAAAATTATTGAACCCAGTACTTCACCATGGGCAAGTCCTATTGTACTTGTACCCAAGAAATCTCAAGATGGAACTGTAAAGCACAGATTGTGTATTGATTATCGGGGATTAAATGCCGTTACAAAGTCAGATGCTTATCCCCTCCCTAACATTGTAGAGACGTTAGATTCTCTAGGGAAATGTAAAGTATTTTCTGTATTGGATCTGGCTTCTGGTTACTTGCAAATACCAATTGATGAAAAAGACAAAGAGAAAACTGCTTTTACGTGTCACATGGGACACTATCAGTATAATAGAATGCCTTTCGGCTTGCAGAATGCTCCCAGCACGTTTATGAGATGTATTGATTTCCTATTAATGGGCCTGAAAGGGACCATTTGTTTGGCTTATCTTGATGATATCTTGATAATGAGTGAAGATATCGCCACTCATGTGAAGAATTTAGAAAAGGTGTTTGTAAAATTGCAAGAAATTAATTTCAAAATTCAGCCATCTAAGTGTACTTTTGCAACGGATCAGGTTGAGTACCTAGGTCATATTGTATCGCGAGAAGGTGTGAAGCCCGATCCACAGAAAATCAAAGCCATTCGGGACTATCCGCAACCAAGATCAGTTAGAGATATTCGTTCTTTTGTAGGCTTAGCATCCTATTATCGACGACACATCCCTAATTTTGCCGCTATTGCTAAACCTTTAACAATGTTAACTAGGAAAGATGTTGAATTTAAATGGGGGACTAGTCAGGAAGAAGCCTTCCGAGAACTAAAGGCAAAATTAAGTACAGAACCATTGTTGAGTTATCCTGATTTTTCATTACCGTTCATTGTAACTACAGACGCATCACAGGAAGCCGTAGGCGCTGTCCTATCACAGAAAATAAATGGAGAAGAGAAACCAGTTGCTTATTGCAGCAGACAGTTGAATGCCGCTGAAAGAAATTATAGCTGCACTGAAAGGGAACTTCTTGCAGTCATTTTTGCTACGAAGCAATTCAGATGTTATCTGTACGGGAGAAAATTTACTCTCCACACAGATCACGCAGCCCTCAGATGGTTACTTAACTTAAAAGATCCGAGTTCGAGGCTCACTAGATGGAGTCTACGACTAGCGGAGTTTGATTATGAAGTGATTCACAAACCAGGCAAAAAGTTACCTCATGCAGACGCCTTAAGCCGACATGTTGGTATTGTGACCTCAGACTCAGAATTTAATTTAACCGAAGAATTGATTTTGTCAGAACAGTTAGCCGATGATCAGCTGATTAGGTTAATTGAATTTGATGACTTCCATAAAGATAATAATGGGTTATTGTGTAGGCATTCCCCTGCACACGGGATACAAGTTGTCATTCCGCGTTCGCTAATAGCAACAGTGATAAAGCATTATCACGATAATACTTTTATGGCTCATCAAGGTACCAAGAGGACTATTGCAGCCATAAAACTTAAGTATTGGTGGCCGACCATGAGTAGTGACATTCAAGAGTATATAGGCTCATGTGATAAGTGTGCTAAACGGAAAATTGGAAAATCTCAAAGAGCACCATTAGGAGATGCGGTAGCAGCCGACGATTTCATGGATACTGTATCGCTGGACATTGTCGGACCTTTACCTACTACAGAATCTGGGAATAAATACTTATTAACTTTTGTTGATCATTTCACCAGATTTTGTGAGGCTATCCCTATTCCGGACCAAAGTGCAGAGACAGTCGCAAAAGAATTTGTGACCAAAATTATAGCACAATGGGGGACACCCAATCGCTTGTTGACTGATCAGGGAACCCAATTCACTTCAAAATTATTTTCTGAAACGTGTAGATTATTGATGATTAAGAAAATTCAGACTACCTCGTACCATCCACAAAGTAATGGAGTATGCGAGAGGATGCATAAATTATTAGTTGATATGTTATCACATTATGTTCATAAAGATGGGAAGAATTGGGATAAATTTGTACCCTATGCTATTATGGCGTATAGAGCCACACCACATACAGTAACTACGTTTAGCCCATATTATTTAGTTTTTGGCCGACATATGAAGTTACCCATTGAAGATCGCTTCATTCAAGTAAAACGAAATTTGGGAAGAAAACAAAATTCTTATGATTCCTATGAGGCACATGTGAAACTATTAGCAGATAGAATTCGAGTTGCATCTCAAGTAGTGCGACAACAATCCAAAAGGGGTCATGAACAGTCCAAAGCTCACTATGACAAGCGAGCAAGGGAGCGCGAATTTAATGCAGGAGACATAGTATATCTCTATGACCCCGTAGCTTCCAGAAGTAAAGCTAAGAAATTCGCATATCATTGGACTGGACCATTTGAGATAATTGAGAAATTATCTAACCTGGTTTACACCGTCAAAATTAGTGAAGAGAAATGCATAAACGTTCACATAAATAGACTTAAGGAATGCAATAGCAGACATATGTCAAGTAATGATGCTACGGTAATAATAAGCCCGCCTAGCATAACGAGTGAAGAAAGAAATGAGGAAACCCCAGAACAAAATATGGAGCCCGCTAATGATGAATTATCAGGGACAGCCAAGAAGAAGCAAAAGGCAGTAAATAAACGTTGTGACGATAGTGATAAAGATTGGGAGCCGGGGACCTCTGTTAGACGTCAAAATAAGGATAAAGAAACTATTACTAGCCCATATAAATTACGCGATCGAGGAAATCAGCCTAGAAAGTATACTTTTGATTCAGATGAGGAAATTGATGATGTACAAGATGATAATGGTGAAACCAATGTAGCAAATAGTGAATTAAATAATGAACCGAGTCACGATCAGGTAGATATTACCGAGGAAGTTAATATAGTGCCGTTTAATAATGCAGCATTGCAATATCCCTTACGTAATAGGTTACGACGCATATGTGAGGATGTAACGGAGTAGAGCACATTTTGGAGTTGTGTATGACGTAACATTCCATGCATGATGTAGTTGGGACTATCGTGCTGGCCGGTAGAGTTCGCCTGAATAATACTCAGCCGCAGCATCGAGCCAAATTATTTTTGAAATTTAATTTTAAATTTTATATGTCCATTTCTACGATTGATATTAACCTATCGAAATTTGTTACTTTTGCTCTAACTCCATGTAATAAGAATGTTATAGGAAACGCGCTTAGGCCCCTATAACCGTAAAGAGTTCTGAATACTCGGTTAGGATTTAAATAAATATAGTATATCTATATTTTAGGTATAAGTAAGTACAGTAGCTTGTATTTTGTTTTTACAGTGCTTGCCGTTTGTTTTACAAGGACACTTACGAAGGACTCAAGACAACCAGACGCAGACTTGGCCTTAGACAAGGGGGCAGTGTTTTTGAAAGATCGAGACGTCCTTCTGACAGGCGACAAGTGGACCATAGTCGTAAACATTAACTTAGAGGTATACCGTAATCTAATTGTACGAATCCGGGAAATATTAGAAGAAGCTAGACAAGAGATTCCTAGAATAATGTTCGGACGATTGACTGTGCTATGGACCGAACTAGACAGAGTTGGGGACATAGTAGATAACCTAGCAGATGAACTACTAGATATAACAAAACTTTTACCAGAACCAGATACAAGTTTTCAATTACAGGTATCCTCAGTACAAGATCAAAATCGGACACGACGAGGACTTATAGATGTGGTAGGCTATACATTAAAGTATCTATTCGGAACTATGGATTCTCGGGACTTACATAATATTAACCATGTAATAGATCAGTTGCAGGGATTTCAACAAAAGATATTACACGTAGAAGAACACCAATTAACTTGGATTAAAACGTTAGACCAAGAAACCCATTTGAATGCTCAAAACACTATCAAATTAGCAGAAGTATTAAGAGACTCTATTTCAAACTTTTCAATAGGATTAAGTAGAGTACAGACAGATGTACGCGACGTCCAACAATTAATTAAGAAACAGACTACTTATAGTGCTATGATTCGAGAAGTAGAAATGGCAGTATTTGAAATAAAAACTTGCCTTGCACAGACATTAACCGCGTTGGATATGACATCTTTAGGCAAATTATCCACGTCATTAATCCGACCCCATAACTTATCAGATATTTTACAACAAGTTTCATTAAAATTGACCTCAGGGACATCTATGATAACTACGACTACCGTTGAGGATATGTATATTTACTACGATTTAGCCACAGTACATGCAGCAGCCACATCAGATAGTATTAGACTATTCATTGATATTCCATTAAAAGCAGCAGATCGTCATTTTGAATTATATCGATTACATCCCTTGCCTTTCTTCCATAAAACTCTCCAAAGACATATGGTTATTGACATACAAGAAACATATCTGGCTGTATCAGAGGACCGACAATTTTTCACAACCTTTTCTGATGTTATGCTAAGTAAGTGTGTAAAGAGTTATTTCACCATCTGCCCTTCCGATTATACATTGTATAGGCAAAACCAGCCCAGCTGTGCTATAGCCTTGTTTCTTGGTAAGGCAGAAGCCATAAGAGAACATTGTAGCAGGTTGATTTTGAATCACCCATTTCCAGCTGTGTGGATACGTTCACCAGATCACCGGTTCTGGGTCTATAGTCTGTATCAACCCACAGAGGTAACACTACGTTGTTATACCCCTGGCTTTGAGTATACAGCTTCCGAAAACAAAGTCATGAACTTAAAGTTGGAGAACACCGGTATAATTAGTAACAGCTCTACCTGCTACATCCATTCTGAATCATTTAAATTATTTCCACATTCTTCAGGAAGAAGCGAATTTAACCTACGCACTAATTTGCATATAGTATTGCCGGACATCAAAGACTTGCTAAATAGTGACGAAGAAAATGTACTAATTAATAAATTACCACAAGCTATGTCAGATGAGGCAATAATGACATTGAATACAGTGATAGCAAAAAGTGAAGCTGTTCAATCGAGACAAAATTTCGACGTATCAGGTCTTACTTCAGAATTAAAAAGTAAGCCTAATAGCTCCGAAAAAGCAACAGTAAATGTGTTTTTAATTACTGTAGTGGCTTTAATGACATTGACGTTATTGGTTGTAGTATTTAAACGGAAGTTATTGAGTTGCTTCCAGCACGCACGCCAGCGTTACTCAGTTCTCACAGATCCAAGGCCGACACCACGTGCTCGACGTCAGGCGCAACGGAACGAGGTAGCAATGAACCTCGACGAGCTAAACGAAGAGGAAGTAACAACATCGGATCCGGACCCGAAGGAGCAACAGGCCGCTTCGAACCGGGGATCCGCCCAATTGTTTGTACGCCACTAACGTCCGTCAACAAGTACAAGATAAAGAAGTCAGATATGTAAAGCAAGTTGCCTGAAGACATTTTGTATAAGTATAATTAGTTTATTTCACAGAGGAAGTGGTGATATGACGACTACTAAAGACATTTTAATAATTAACAGTCTGACCACATCCTGTTGAAACTTGGGAACCTAATGATAATTCCCAGGCTTTTGATGTTTACTAAGATTATCATTTGAGTTTTGTATGTTTTATTGTAACCATTTTCTTAAAATGTTTGTTTGAGTATACCCAAACATTTTGAAAGGTGAGAGTAATGTGATGCTCGAACCCAGGTATACCTGCAATTACCCAGGTACACCTGTAATTAAGCTTACCTGTATTAGTATTGATCACCTGGCCTTAAGCGTGGGCCTCTGGCCTTGCAGTTCGTTTAAGGATTATCCTTGATGTTAACCCACCTTGAACCTGACACTTAAAATTTGTAACATTAGAAAGTAAGAGAAGATTGCAGTATTGTATAGTTAACTTGTATTCTTTTTATTTGCAATTTATTTAGTTTATTGGCATTACGTGACTTTTGTACTTTGATATTACAAAGGAAGAAGCGCACCTATATCCTGTTTGTCATAAGAAATTACTGTATTTTTGCTCTTTTATGTAAAGTCACTATACCACAACTCATCCTGTTTACAGGATATTTTGTCATGACCTTATAAGGGATCGATGATATTTCAATGGTGAACAACCAATTGTAAAGCTGTCTTCTTTCTGAAGTTCCAACCCCAAGCTAGAATCTTAACCAATCAGACGTTGTTATTTCGGGCGTATCCCTTTTTATAATTACTATAAAACCCCATGAATCTGGCTCATCACTCTCAATCGGCGGTACTTGGAAGAGACTACATTACGCTACTCCAGAGCCAGGAGGAGGGTGCAGACTATAGCTCAGAAGGTTCTCCAACGCCACGAATATTCTAAGTCCGAATATTCCCTTCACCACTTAGACGAATTCAGAGCTTGGCTACAAGAACGGGAGATGGCAATTCTACAACTTATATGTAAGTGGAAATTGTCCGTACTTGCTTAGCCAGATTCAGACTTTCTTTAAGGAAGGAACTTACGAAAGAAGTTAGCAACTTTTTCACTATACTAATGTAGAATTCTTTCAAATTATGTTTTATTATATTATATTCAGCATTATGTTTATTTTATTGTGTTTACTTATTATTGCAAGCGTGAAGCTGCAATTTGTGTGTTGAATAACCAACTCCTTTAAAATCTGTTCTTTTCCCGCTCCTTGGGATCCTCAGCAGTGATTATAGGATTGATAATTCGTTCACCTGGACTACCTTATCATCCCCTACTTATCCGATTCCCGGGGGCACGACAGTATCATTCAAGGTTTGCTCTTACCAGTTCTTAGCTGGAGGGGTGTACAACAATCTATTCTGCGCTTCTAGGGTTGGATTAAATAGGCATTTGGACATTATAAATACACTTAGCAGAAGGAAAAAGACACAGTTATTATCAGTGTCTATATTTGACAATTGCAATACAATAAACTTTAGGCTTAATCAGTTATATTTGACAAAGTAGTGGTTTGTAAAGGATAATTTATTAAAATGATTTTATGTAGTATTTGAAGAAAAAGAATATTGCAGTAATTTCGAAACAACAAAAAACGAACACTGTATTTCATTTTACGCAGTAGGTACTAATTATTTTAAATAATGGACCCTATTCTTTCATTGTTCGTCAAGCATTATTATTTATTGGGATCATTGGTACACAAATGTTAAAGAAAATATACTCCCAATTAATTACATCCTCGCTGTATGTCAATATAATTAACATTAATATTAATAAATGATATAAATTAAGCTTAGAATTTAAATTCACATACAGTTTATTTAGAAAACGTTGAGAGCAAGTATCGACAAGTTGGAAGCATTACTGAAAGAAATTAAAAGTGTAGTTCACAAGCTGTGAAGCGACGATATTTTATTTATGTCAGGTTTAAAGATTTATTAATGTAAGTATATTATCATAATATAGTGACGTGAGACGGAAAATTTACCATTATATATTTTTCCAGAAAATTTTTCCGCCTTGCAAATAGTTGCTTTCTTGGCTCCTTACAATCTCAAGAGTCTTAATGTTTTCCTCACAATATTCTCATCACTTCCCAGCTTATGAAATAAAAGTCGTAAGTCGTCTAATCTTTGATGGCTGTTAGTACAGATTCTAAAACAACGCCAATGTTAAGTTCGTTTTGCCGTGAGAGTACTGATTAACTTTACTAATCTGATCTAAACTGTCACAACAATATTACCTCGAAATGGGCTGATGAAAACCTTTCATTTTAAAATAATTATTGTTGGCTGAGGAAAACATTGTAACAATTATGTTATATGATTCATAATTTTCCTTCTTCGCTATCTGTGAACTCCTCACTTTATTTATCATAACTCATTCACAGAAAGCCAAATCAGTACCCGTACTGAAACTGAGTTACTGAAACAAAAGCTGATATGCTGTTGCAGGTCTGTATAGCTCTGTCGCGTTCCACTCCAAGGCGATTCACTCCCTCCAGGTAGAGGAATAGAAAGTGCACATCGCACAGAGACTACTGCACAATGTGCGCGACTGCACAATGTGCAGGGTTTTAACATGCCTGGTCTAGAATTAGACTTTGAAGTTCAGGTCCCGATGGAGGAGATACAGGTTCACTGATAACGGAGTGCTGGACGGAGGTGGGCGAACAGACTAGGGCTTGTTTACTTTTTCCAGTCTGGTTGGAGGTTTCGTAAGTACGTACTAGAACTGAAGCTGGGACAGTTGGAACTACGTGAAGTCATCGCGATTTCGAAAACGAAATTCAATCGAAACAAATTTTAAAATGTACAGTATTAAATTCATTTCACAAAAAAGAAGCCTTATAGTAGAAATATTCTGAAATGGCAAAATGCATCGTAATATTGCAGGCAAAAAAATACAGCCGTAATTATGGACTAAAATTCATAATGACATGATTCTGAAGTACCGTTATTTATATTTAAATATTATATTGAATTACACTGTATAAATCCAAATTAGAACTTGGAGATATTTATAATACGTAATTTAAATTAATAGTAATATATTATATTTAACATACTGAATATTTTAACTAGAGATGATCAACGATCGAAAAAGCAAGACTAACAGCGCCCGCAAAGCCGAAATCCCGCACGACAATGTTGTATACGTCGCGTCGTTAAAGTAAAGACTGCTCGTGAGTGTTTCGAGACATCGAGATTGATCACTCCCGAAGTCCCGAACGTCAAGCAGTCTTGAATCGCCCCAGCTGTTTATACCTGACTGAACTTCTAACTACTTTGGCAACTGTTATATATGTATAAACAATCATCTCTACCTTTCAGTGTGTAATAATCCGTTCCCCAGTCTTTATTCAATTACTAGGCCCTTAATAAAAGGCTACGAATTTTCTTTCCATATATGTTTGAGATCAGGTGTGCAAAATCAAGTAAAAAGATATTAATGTTACGTTTTATGTTTCTCAGAAATGCAAATTAATTTGAGAAATTTTTTTTCATCTTATAACCATAGCTAATATCATATAATAGAACCAGAACATTTTGATAACTAAGATATTTTTATGTTTTGTCTCTTTGTCTCATTTAAACATTTATAATGTTATTTATTTCAATTATGTATGTTATTCAAAGTTACGAAATCTTTCCACGTCGACCAAATGCTATTTCGAGAATGATGAGCGAGACTGGAAGAGCACGAGAATGACAAGACGAGACTCGAAAGGTAAATGCAACGAACACAGCGAGCGAGAGCGGCAGTTAGTTTTGTTCAACTTTAATTTGAACCCTTATTATCCTAGCGATGTCCTATGGCATCAGTTACTGAAGGAGATAATGCTAAGTTGGCTGACCCGTAATTTCCTGCAAACAATTTTAAGTGTCCAACTGCATAGTATGATTGTTAATTGTTGTGATACAATAGGCTTCCATAGCACATTCACATTTCAAGTGATACAATTCAATATTACATATGGTGTCCTGTGTAACGCAAGAAATGGCTCTGCGATTTTCGTAAATAATTAACTATAATTAAATGTATTTGTATAATTTTGTGATTTTATATGACTGTTGCAATCATTATGCAACTAATGAAAACTCGATTTATCTGATAGCAAATCTTGTGGTTTCAAAGAATGAAGTTGGATAAACACAGCCTGCTCACTCTATACAACTGCATCGAGAAATTCATAATACGGTCCTGAGCTGTGTAAATATACTTACTGCATTAATATTCTCTTCTAGATTTTAGCCTTCATGATGTATCAACAATGTAATTTAATTTCGTATTATAATTTCCATGGCCTGTCGATGTTGAATACAAGAGACACTAATAAAGAACAATTGTCTGTAGAAGATTTTGCATTTTAATATTATACATGAATATATTTTGATCTATTTATTTTTTTTATTTATTTTTTTTCCGTTGTTGGTAACTTTATAGCATCTATTAGAATATGCTTTATGGTTGTGCTAACAGATGGAGTTATTTGTCAACAATGTGACGCTGAAACGTGTGTTCAGTCCTGATGTATTTTTATATTTGTGATGATTGGTTAATTGATATTAACCCGGCACACTCACAATCACACTCACATTCATACAAATTTCCAGACTCTAGGCACCCAGGGAATTCTTCTTCTTCAAGAAAAGTTCACCGAGAGCCGAGCCCGGGAATCGAACCCGGGACCTCCTGATCTGGAAGCCAACATGCTGACCGACAGACCACGGAGACAGTCTTTATTTTTTATATCCTTAATTAGTTTAACGTCCATTTGTACAATTTTAATGTAGCATATGCTTTTCTCCTGGTTAATGTGCAAACTTCGGCACATATCGGTCAAAACGTATAGCCAGCAACATTAGACAATCCCACTTCATTTATTTCCTGCACTGGTCCATTATTTCTATATAGTTTACCTTATCGACTCCAAACAAGCTGCAGTTAGAATATAATTATCGAAATTATGCTGCACGAAGCGTCTTGGTTTAATATATTGGAGATAGTAACGCTGAACTTACGATAAAAATTATTGCGTTTATTTGTTTTTATGGACTCCTACTTGGATAATTTTGAAATAACTGACTACACTTAGCTTTTATAACATTGCATATTCTTGATTACAGTAAAAAACATAGTACTTGTCCATAGACATTTTGAATTATGTACTGAAAAGAGTGGTTATACATTCAATAGTGAAACACACACTTCTGGACGAAAGAACACGTAGATATTTCACAACGATTTCGATTTACATCGTTAGAAGGTAAGCTGCTATAAATATAAATACGTAGTACCAACATGTCAGTAGAATGCTACACATTAAGAGCTCAAAACCAAACATCAAATGTCGATTAAATAGAAAAATACGGCGTGAAAGACCAAAAGAAGATCGTCTGGCGATATTATTACCTCAGGCCATCTATTCGATTAGGCAACTTGTAGTGAACGCATAGTCTGTATAAAACACGGAAGTAACTGCTGGCCGATAAAAGGATTTCGTCTGAGATGCTTCCTCAGCAGAGTCATGTCAGGAACGAATTCTTCATTCTATAAATACCTCTTTTTACTCACCTACCACACACGAAAACCGAAAGGCTGTCCTGAAGCCTCAATAGTTCCATAATTTGGAAATGTCTGTTTATTATTCAGGTATAGCAAGACGCCTCATTCAAATATTTGCGTGCTTGGTAAAATTTATGTTCAAATTTGATATTTTGGAGAAGCAGCAAGAAGGAACTCTCTGTGGTCACTTAGTAACCACTCAACAACGTTGACGTCTTGTGTATTGTAGGTGTTACCAGGCACTAAGCGAAGGAAGTAATTTACTGAAACCTACTCCGAAAGAGTCAAATATATTTAGGTTAAATTGTAAAAAATGAGTATAAACAGTCATCATCTCTATGAAAGTGGTTTAGTGTCTTTCATTGGTTACTTTAGGAATAAATGTACGACATTTTGGAATGTAAGGCATAGAATTCGAACTCGTATGAGCGCTTTTAAATCACTGACGTCTGTGTTTTCTCTTCGGTCTGCGCAAAAGCTTTAAATAATCTGTTTTCGTACACTGCTCTGACTCATAACAATAGTAGCATCAAATCAGCCGCCAAGGGGAGAATTTCGATACCGACACAATAAGTTATATTGCACGTGAGCTCGAGAAACAACTACGGAGCATGAACTACGCTGCGGACATTTAAAATGCCGCGTAAATTACGACTGAAAGATAGGCGCGCAGCGAAGACAAAATTCATCGCAGCAAGGAGAAGCTCCTTCAAATATCGGGTATGGAGAAATAAGCACGCTACGAAGCGTCAACGGCTGGTTTCCGGCAATGGTGATGTCTTAAAATGCATCGCAGGATCCTCCCAGCCAGGAGGCGCGCAAATGCTGGCATCATCAACGGCTGGTCTCAGACAACAGTGGTGTCCAACATTTGTCGTAGGATCCTCTCAGCCAGAAGGCGCGCAAATGCCGGCATCGTCAACAGCTGGTCTCAGACACCAGTGGTGGCCAACATTTGTCGTAGGATCCTCCCAGCCAGAAGGCATGCAAATGCCGGCATCATCAACGACTGGTCTCCGACAACAGCGGTGTCCAATATTCGCCGCAGGAGTCTCCCAGTCAGGAGGCGCACAAAAGCCGGCATCGTCAACGGCTGGTCTCAGACAACAGTGGTGGCCAACATTTGTCGTAGGATCCTCCCAGCCAGAAGGCATGCAAATTCCGGCATCATCAACGGCTCGTATCCGACAACAGCGGTGTCCAGTATTCGCCGCAGGAGTCTCCCAGTCAGGAGGCGCACAAAAGCCGGCATCGTCAACGGCTGGTCTCAGACAACAGTGGTGGCCAACATTTGTCGTAGGATCCTCCCAGCCAGAAGGCGTGCAAATTCCGGCATCGTCAACGGCTGATCTCAGACAACAGCGGTGTCCAATATTCGCCGCAGGAGTCTCCCAGTCAGGAGGCGCACAAAAGCCGGCATCGTCAACGGCTGGTCTCAGACAACAGTGGTGGCCAACATTTGTCGTAGGATCCTCCCAGCCAGAAGGCGTGCAAATGCCGGCATCATCAACGGCTGGTATCCGACAACAGCGGTGTCCAATATTCGCCGCAGGAGTCTCCCAGTCAGGAGGCGCACAAAAGCCGGCATCGTCAACGGCTGGTCTCAGACAACAGTGGTGGCCAACATTTGTCGTAGGATCCTCCCAGCCAGAAGGCGTGCAAATTCCGGCATCGTCAACGACTGATCTCAGACAACAGCGGTGTCCAATATTCGCCGCAGGAGTCTTCCAGTCAGGAGGCGCACAAAAGCCGGCATCGTCAACGGCTGGTCTCAGACAACAGTGGTGGCCAACATTTGTCGTAGGATCCTCCCAGCCAGAAGGCATGCAAATGCCGGCATCATCAACGGCTGGTATCCGACAACAGCGGTGTCCAATATTCGCCGCAGGAGTCTCCCAGTCAGGAGGCGCACAAAAGCCGGCATCGTCAACGGCTGGTCTCAGACAACAGTGGTGGCCAACATTTGTCGTAGGATCCTCCCAGCCAGAAGGCGTGCAAATTCCGGCATCGTCAACGGCTGATCTCAGACAACAGCGGTGTCCAATATTCGCCGCAGGAGTCTCCCAGTCAGGAGGCGCACAAAAGCCGGCATCGTCAACGGCTGGTCTCAGACAACAGTGGTGGCCAACATTTGTCGTAGGATCCTCCCAGCCAGAAGGCGTGCAAATGCTGGCATCGTCAACGACTGGTCTCCGGCAACGGTGTGTCCCACATTCGTCACAGGATTCTCCCAGGAGTCACCCAGGAGTCTCCCAGTCAGAACAACATTCGTCGCAGGATTCTCCCAGGAGTCACCCATGAGTCTCCCAGCCAGAACAGTATTCATCGCAGGATTCTCTCAGGAGTCTCCCAGCCAGAAATTTGAAAACTGACTCAAATATATGTAATTGGATATTAAGCCTATAACTACGAGTTGTTTTTCGAATAAACACAATCATTTTATAAACTCACTTTATTTGTGTCCTAATTTATCTATAACGGTGAGGTATCGTAGAAGAAATTAATTAGACTAATTACCAGAGACACATAAAACCTCATTCAGGCCTGCCCATAACTGTTTAACTTCGTGGGTGGGCTTAGGCACGGTATCGTTCGTCAGCCCTTAACCTTCCCTCACAAGCAAGCAGGCAGTGTGGTTGCACGTGACTCCAAACACTCTATTAAATACCAACAGCTATTAAAACTTTAATTACTTACTTTCCTTTTTATCATAGTAATAATGTAAATGCAATGCAAACCCTTTAAAGTTTAAGTTTCATAAATATTAGTAGCGGTAGCAGCAGCAGCAGCAGCAGTTGCAGCAGTACTAGCGGCAGTGGTAGAGCCAGCGGCAGTGGCAGTGGCAGTGGCAGTAGCAGCAGAAGAAAGAAGTTCATATTTAAGTAAATAAAATACTGTTTTAAAATACTGAAAAATTAACCAAAACTTAATGGAAGTATATACAAGATTTTAAATCTCTGGAAAGAGAAAAAGAACTAAGGAAGAGAGACAAATGTTCTTTGTATGGAGTATTATGGCATTGTATGGGGCAGAAACATAGTTATTACGACGAAGTGAATAGAAGCATTTGAAATGTGGATATGGAGAAGAATGGAACGTATGAAGTGGACAGACAGAATAAGAAATGAAACTGTTGGAAAGAGTAGGAGAAGAAAGAAAGATGCTAAAACTAATCAGGAAGAGACAGAAAGGAATTGGTTGGGTCACTGTCTACTGAAGGACGCACTGGAAGGAATAGTGAACGGGAGAAGAGTTCGGGGCAGAAATAGATATCAGATGATAGACGACATTAAGATATATGGATCATATGGGGAGACAAAGAGGAAGGCAGAAAATAGGAAAGGTTGGAGAAAGCTTGGTTTGCAGTGAAAGACCTACCTTTTTACAGAACACTAAATGATGATAATGATTATGATGATGATGATGATGACGACGAATATGATTCTATTCGCCTTGTCAGTGCGATGATAATGACAATGGCAACTATAATTAATAATCTTTATGGCTGTCAGCGTAAATTAAAAAATAAACAGTATTGTACCTAAATTTTTTACAATGCAGAAGAGAGTAGAGCACCGAAAACTATATTGTGCACTAGCTGAAAGCACCCGGCGTTGCCCGGGTTGTCCTTTTTGCTTCTTTTTTTTTAATTAACCTGGTTGTTAGACTTTTTGGAAATTTCAGAAACTCAACTATAGACAATCAAAATGAATTGTTTTTAATAAGCTTTCCCCGTCCATAAAGATCAATCTTTACATATCGTCACTTACATGAATTATTGAACTTCTTAGTCAAATGCCTGAAAGGATTAACTCAATTTAAAACAACTGCAACGAAAGAAAGCATTTTCATCACGTGCCTTACTTTCAAATGTGTTTTAATTTGTATGTATGTATGTATGTATGTATGTATGTATGTATGTATGTATGTATGTATGTATGTATGTATGTATGTATGTATGTATGTATGTATGTATGTATGTATGTATGTGTGTATGTATGTATGTACATACTGTATACATATATATATATGTGTTTATTTATTTATTCTGGCGTAGTTAAGGCCAACAGGCCTTCTCTTCCACATCATCAGAAATACAAATCAAATAATAGAAAAATCAAACTATAAATAAAGTAAAACCACACAACTTCAAATGGATTAGCATTGTCTTGAAGTTTAACAAGACAAAAACACACCCCTCGGTCCCTATAGGCCCACTTAGCATGGTATGAATGTTCTACAGATCTTACATCTCTGCCGGTTAGTGACTGTTTTTCAAGTGGCTTGTAGTGATGGGAATCAGCGTATTAAAAAGCATTACAACCTTTCTGCCGTCTCCTTTCCTCCCCCGCAACTGTGACGTTGCACAGAGGCAGAGATGAAATAATTATAAAATCTGTACATTGATTCTGAAGCTTTGCATTTCATGTAATTTCATGTCTGTGTGTGCTTTCGCTTGACTTTCAGAGACAGCTGATGATAAACAGGGGATTTCCTCGTTTCCAGTCTGAACCCGTTGGGGTGTCATCGAGAGCCAAAATTTATCTCTCTATCTGGTCGTACCAAAGAATCAAGACAGTACCACAAAGTTGCAGACAATGACTTGAAAACTGCGTGTTTATCATCCCCGACTATATTTTATACAAAGGAGTGGAAAAAAAAAAAAAAAAAAAAGGTTTTATACGCCTATCAAAAAGCAATTCAATGATATTTCTGTCAAGTTGCTAATGTAGTATGTCAATGTATGTAAGCCGACTGAAAATAACACTGTATTAATTCTAAAATATACGTCTCTCAAAATATTGTTGTTCACGTCCGAAAATATGTTACTGCGAAATTCTATCTGTATAATCTCGCTGCACATGTAGTATGCTATGGGTTGTGGAAATAACGATCTCTTAATTTCTTAAATACCGTTAAGCCTATACGTCTCTCAGAATTTTAGTCTTTATGTTAAAAAATTACTTATTGTAAGTTTATATTGTATCTGTATTCTGTGTATAAAATAAGAATTAATATTATGGCGCAATGTTGGAAGATCTAGTTGCCTCGGAAGTTGCGCACGCATCGAAAGTTAGGGAAGGCGCGGGGCGACGCGGAGCAGAGGGCGCAGGGGGGAACATCTAGAAACATATCTCTTGGAAGTTTCGCAAAACCACGCGAACCGAAGATTCGAGAACGTGTGTAAAAGGGGCGAGTGAGTCAGTCAGTTAGTAAGCTACGAGAGAGCTAGGTAGTCTTCAAGTCTTGGAGCAAGGTGAACCTGAGTTCGACGTGCAGTGAACTTGAGTGAGTCTGTAACTGTGGCAGTATCCAGGCAAAGGCACCGCATATGGAGGTCTTGAGTTCGAATTCCAGAGATCTGTATGTGGAAGTCTTGGGTTCGACGTACAGTGAACTTGAGTGAGTGGGCGAGCTAGAAGAATTAGCCAAGGCGAACGAACTTTGAACTGAGAAGTGACAGCTTTGTTTTGTACATTGTGCTTTGTGAACATTAGTTGAAATTAGGAATCCATTGCTGTTCTTCTCAATAATACACGTGAATTGTCATTGTTACTGTGTTGCTGTGTTGAGTGAAATGTCCATTGTTGACGGGTGTGTGATTGAAGTTAGAAATAAAAGTCACATTATTATTGAATAAAAGTTACAATATAATATGTTTTGAATTTGTGAGATATAGTTTTCCAAGTCATATAAAAAAAACTGGGTATGACATTGGTGGGTGTACAGCGGTCAAGGGGTAAAAAATCTTCCAATATAAATTAAATTATAATTATAAATATATACATATTGATTCGATGCTGAAACTAATCAGAAAAAGAAAAAGGAATCATATTTTCGTTGGATTTTCCTTTGTTCATAGTTTGATTTTTCTATTATTTTATTTATATTTCTGGCGGTGTGGAAGAGATGGCCTAATGGCCTTAACTACACAAGAATAAATAAATAAATAAATAAATAAAAACAAATAAATATATCAATTTAAAAAAACCGTTGAACGTCAGACATATGATGACATGTTTTCTTTTCCGTGCCTGATTTACAACTGTTTTAAATTGAGTTAATGCTGGCAGACATTTTGCTAAGGAGTTCATCAATTCATGTAAGTGACGTTAAGTAAAGATTCATCTTAGCTTAGTAAAGACAATTAGTTTTGGTTGTCTATATTTAGGTTTCCAAGATTTCCGAAAATGTAATAACCAGTTTAATTATAAATAGAACGGAAAATCTGTGCAACGCCGGGTGCTTTCAGCTAGTTGTTTTATAAATTTTTACCCAAATATTGTTTCTTTTATAGTAATCTAATTAGTTTCAGACAAGTCTATTTCTGTGACCTATGTTTTATAGTTACTGTCTTTATGTCGCTGCTTTTCCTTATTTTGTAATTTATGTAGGCCTACAGTTACAAATGATGTTCTGATATTATAATAATAAAGTATTATTATTATTATTATTATTATTATTATTGTTATTATTTTAATTGTTTTTTATTGGGTTATTTTACGACGCTGTATCAACATCTAGATTATTTAGCGTCTGAATGATTTGAAGGTGATAATGCTGGTGAAATGAGTCCGGGGCCCAACACCGAAAGTTACCCAGCATTTGCTCGTATTGGGTTGAGGGAAAACCCCGGAAAAAACCTCAACCAGATAACTTGCCCCGACCGGGATTCGAACCCGGACCACCTGGTTTCGCGGCCATATTTTAATTCTTACAAAGTACCTTTGTAAATAGTATTGCCCTGTATAGCTGTATATAGAACTAAGAATGATATTACGTTTCTACACCCTAGAGACGATAATGCGATGTATTCTAACCAACCTAACACTTACGTTTGTCCTTCATGCGAACATTTAATCTTTTTCCTTGCTCGGCCTGTATTGCTCCATCCAACTGATATGATGTGCGTATAAGGGGAGAGAACCACCTTGCCGTCTGCTTTGTAAACGCTGTATTATTCTGTGTGTACTTAACTTCAGTGTAAATGTATCTCAACTTCGAAGTCTATTTATAACATACGTCGAGAATTATCTGCCTTCCATAGGGACTGTCTCTCTCTGCCGTGCTTTCATCGTTCTGAGGGACTTTATGCGGTTGGAATGCACCTTGCTAAGCGCATCAGTACCTAATTGAATGTCTAATATTCGCTAATAAACGGCACTAAATATCTTAAATTACTTGTAGTAGTAGTAGTAGTAGTAGTAATATCATAATAATAATAATAATAATAATAATAATAATAATAATAATAATAATAATAATAATAATAATAATTGGAGTACGTACTAATAAAGAGTAAAAGCCCATATTATGGGAAATATCTTAATATCTACTGATACAGACACAAAACCAATCTAGGAAATAAATTAGGCGTCTTACGCAAGTATATTTTCTGTGTAATAGATTTATTACTGAGTTTGTAACCTGCTTTTATTAAATACAATATAATTTAAATTACATAAAATACATAAATTAAATAACAATACATTCTTCTATGTTGTCTATGACTACTCGTCATACTTATGCTACTTTTCGGTATTTTTTTCAGTCATATACCACAAATGCTTTCACTTTTATTATTATTATTATTATTATTATTATTATTATTATTATTATTATTATTACTATTATTATAATTATTATATTACTATTATTAATATTATTATTCAAGAACACATATTGTCCACATCTATGGAGTAACGGTTAGCGCGGTCTGGCCGCGAAACCAAGTGGCCCGGGCTCGATTTCCGGTCGGGGCAAGTTACCTGGTTGAGATTTTTTCCGGGGTTTTCCCTCAACCCAATATGAGCAAATGCTGGGTAACTTTCGGTGTTAGACCCCGGACTCATTTCACTGGCATTATCACCTTCATCTCATTCAGACGCTAAATAACCTAGATGTTGATAAAGCGTCGTAAAATAACCTACTAAAATAAAAAAGAACATGTATTGAGAATGAAACAGTGTAGCTTATAATATAAATATGTTTGTTGATGGACCCACAAGAAGAAGAAAATTTGAGTTTGATGAAAACTCTGAAATAGCACGAAAATAATTTTGCTCTAATCCGTGGCGTTATATTTAACCTACGACAATTATTACTTCTTTCATATCTACAATATTACACATCATTCGAATATTCTACCACTTATGTACATCTGTTGTACGATATTCAGTTTATGAAATCCTAATGTTGGAAGAATAATGGTCTTACGAATTTTTCGTTGTAGTCTTTGAACGTTATCTCTAACTGTACAGTGCGATTATTTCTTATACTGGTTCAAGTAGAGGAGAAGGGCGAGTTGGTGGAGGGGAGAATAGTATGTGACTTACAGTGCAGCGGGACGTCCTACACCAGTATCAACTCTATACTCTGTGATATCATCTGAGCCTGCCTGGCTGCCCGCTGCATTCATGTTTCGCTGCCGCGGGTACAACGGAGGCTTGTGGTGATGACTCCTTTTTTATAATTGTTCCTCATATTGTTCGAATTAAACATAAAGAATGACTAATACTGTTAGTTACGTGTTTGAAACCAACTGAGTGATAGGTTAGGGATGAAATGAAAACTGAATAAAACTAAATACTGCATTTTACATTTCCACTTTTTCTTTTCATTTTGTTGGTCCATTAATGAATAATTAGTAAACATATTTCTTGATCTTCTGTAATGCTAATTTTACGACATTTTGAAGCCCCGTTATTGAGTACTAATTGCTCAATGTAATTCACTATGATCTGGGCAGTACATGAACTGAAGAAACTTTGTAGATTGTAGTGAGATGAATTACCTACTTCTGTCGTGAGATTTACTTATTTTCATTATGGAAAACGCTGTTCACATAACTTATGTATGTATATCCGAACATGCATAATATGTCGAAAGCGTACTGATGAAGCCTGAAAAATCTGACTCATGGAAAATGTGAATAAAAATCACACTCACTTTTTCCTACTTTTATAATTTTACCTTCAGTTCACTATCACACTGTAAGTCTGTAACTTCTAGCTGAAGCTGAGCAGGAGCACCATCTATATTCACAGTGAATGGGTCTATGAGAAAGACAGGGAAAAGTAACATAACACTACTTTCGGAACAGTTTCGAGAAAATAACAGTTCCAAAAAAAAAAAAAAAAAAGAACTATAGATCGGAACACACTGTTCCAAAATAACAGTAGGAGTTTCTGAGAGACTATTTCTAATAGGAACTGGAGTACTGTGTAACATACCGTCCACCGTTTTGTCTGGAACACTCCAGATACTTTCTCAGAGATCATAATAGTCCCACCCAAAGTGTTTTCCTTGAATGTACTGTAGTTCGTTCACAGGTATAATGGGGGAGAGAAAAAATTTTAACTCCAATGATATTGCAGAGCGCGTTTCAATATTAAACAATGTCTGATTGGCCAATCAGCTTCAGTTACAAAAAGAATGAAAAAAAAAAAAAAATTGAAATTTTAAGATTGTGTCCTATATTATTATTATTATTATTATTATTATTATTATTATTATTATTATTATTATTATTATTATCATTATTATTATTATTATTATTATTATTATTATTATTATTATTATTATTCCGAAGTCATTGTTTTAATATATCAAATGAAAAAATCATACAAATATATACGGCGTATTTCACTTTATTATAACATTTGTATATCGTAACATAACAGTGCAACTAACTAACCTGAATGTTTATTACAAATAAACTAATGAAGCTTTAATAGAGACTAATTTCATGTAGTACTGTAGTAATAGTCTTTATTTAGCGGAAGAAATGATTAAATCATAGCAATATTTTATAGTTCGTATAAATTTCTACACTTACACCTAACTGTAACAGCTGTCGTGGTTCGAATAATTCTGCAGTGCTCGGGAAAAGTGACATAAGTCAGTTTCCACAAACTTTTTTTGATAATTTATTGACAACTTACGGAACATCTGCTCGCTTGGAAAAAAGTACATAAGTATTTCTCCCATTACAATAATTCATACAGAAAAAAATCAAATCGACATACACCAGTGTAAGTTGTCAATAAATTATCAAAGAAGGTTTGTGGAAACTGACTTATGTCACTTTTCCCAAGCACTGCAGAATTGTATTATGGTCAAGATTTTTGGAAACGAAACTACTTCCGAAGCAATATAATATTTTTGATGAGTATTACGATGTGTCAGACGTTTACTGTTATTTTGGAACTAGTATTTTCTTAGAACCGGAACACTCGGGGAATTTCCAGAAAAAGAACGACTTTTTCCAACACTAGGCTATGAAAATCTTGAAATCTGACTCCATACTTGAAATCGTGAATGAAATTCCTCCCGAAGGAGACGACGACCGTTGAGACATACTACTCGTATTTCTATTCAACACTGCAGCTAGCTTCTTCCAAGATCGCTACTGAACGGAAGATAGAGTTGCATAGTAACGAAGATGAGGTAATGCCCGCTTGCCCTGCTCGGGAGTAGTGTTGAGCGCCAGTGCCCGCTCTCAGCCAAGATGATGATCACTGTCCTACACCATACAGAGATCTGACCGTATTGAATACCGTTCCACATCTAACACAATACCATTGAAAGTTAACATATTCTGACAATGGACTTGTCCAGACCACTGAGCATCAAGCTGAGCAGGATCAGGTCTAAATACAAGCATTGTAGTATATTTGCGTATGGTTTAGCAATGCTTGTGTTGACGATCTTTTTTTTTTTTTTTAATTTCTTTGGTTATGCAAATTTATAATTTAGCCTATGACATCCCTTGAGGGCTAAGGCCTTCTGCATGTAGACAGGGTAGCTATCATTCACTCTTTAGATGAGCTAGCCTAGAGTGTGTTCGACCCTGTTCTCTTGTTCATCGTCTTTCATGTTGGGTATGAAGCACTTTCACTGGTTTACGATCACTATTCACTGATTTTGTCGCGCACTTTGCATCGTTTCACTATTCATTCGCATTTCTGCTGGCACTTTAGAACACATTTCACGTTTCACCGATTGACGTTTCTTTCGACAGTTTTTTCCACGTCGATCTGCTTCTTGCACGCCTCGTACACTGCTTTCCCACTCTCTGTGCGAATATATACACCCATCTGGTTCTCTGTCTTCCTGTATTCCGTTTCCCGATCCTGGGGTCCCACATGGTCACTCTGTATGTCCACTGGGTGTCACGCATCCTAGCTACGTGGCCTCCCCATTTCCATTTGAGTTCGTCTGCAACCTGTACTGCGTCTTTCATGCCCGTGTTCTTCCTGAGGTTCACATTGCGGATTCGGTCTTTTAGCGTCATTTGCAATATTTTTATGCACATATAAAGTGTTTATTATGATCTTTCTTTGAGTCCATCCTGCATTCGCGACTGTCTGTAATAAGGCATTTACCTAATCCCAGGCTACTGTTCAAGTTTAGTAGAGTGAAAATAAACTATAAATTTCCATTCAACTGATTAATGTGTTCTGTGCAAAATTTGTACGAGATAAGGGTTCAATTTTATGCACGCCAATAAATTCGTGTATTAGTGGCAGACACAGTGCTAGTAGTAGTAATAGCAGCAATCGCAGTACCAGAAGTAGTTGTAGCAATCCAGTATAGGTACTAGTAGCACTTAGTAGTAGCAGTACTATGTAATAATAGTAGCAGTTACTGTATTAGTAGTAGTATATCTAATTAATTGTAGTAGTAGGATTAGCAGTACGCAGAATCGATGTGGGAAATACCTGTTATTATTCGGTTGAGAAGCTTTTGTTATCTAGTCTGCTGTCAAAAAATCTGAAAGTTAGAATTTATAAAACAATTATATTACCGGTTGTTCTTTATGGTTGTGAAACTTGGACTCTCACTTTGAGAGATGAACAGAGATTAAGGGTGTTTGAGAATAAGGTTCTTAGGAAAATATTTGTGGCTAAAAGGGATGAAGTTACAACAGAATGGAGAAAGTTACACAACGCAGAACTGCATGCATTTTATTATTCACCTAACATAATTAGGAACATTATATCGAGACGTTTGAGATGGGCAGGGCACGTAGCACGTATGGGCGAATCCAGAAATGCAAATAGAGTGTTAGTTGGGAGACTGGAGGGAGAAAGGCCTTTGGAAAAAGACCTCCCACGTAGATGGGAGGATAATATTAAAATGGATTTGAGGGAGATGGGATATTATCATAGAAACTGAACTAATTTTGCACAAGATAGGGACCGATGGCGGGCTTATGTGAGAACGGCAATGCACCTGCGGGTTCCTTAAAAGTCATTTTTAAGAAATTAAGTAGGATTAGCAGTCATATTAGCAGTAATACTTTAATCGTACTAAAATACATTCATTTTCAACTGTTAACGTTATTTAGCATCAAAACTCAATGTGAAAAATAAATTACAGATATATTTTTTTCTAGAGCCCTCTGTCAGAGATAGGATCTTTTTAGTACGAGGAATAAATCTAGGTCATGTTTACTTCTGTCCCGAAAGAAGCCTGCAAATAATTGTATAGCATTTTAAAATCCTTCGCTCTTGACCGGGTTTGAACTCCTTCGAACGTCGGATACCAGTCAACTACAAAATGCGACAACATGCAGATAAAAAGTAAATGGAGCGTCAGTATGTGCTTTGAAGTCCATGGTACTTCAGTCCTTCAGCTTCATCACATCTAATGACGGAAGGAAGCTACTCATCACGTGAGAAAGGAAGGTAAAGAGTACTTAACAGGTGATGAATTAATAGAGGATAGAGTGGAGAAAGTTATCTTCTCGTTGGGCTATAACAGCAGTGACGTTTGAATAGAGGGAGATCCTGATATTATGTCGCCAGACATTACAATAGACTGAAGCGAGCCTGCGAAGAGGAGCTCGGCTGATGGTGACGATAAACTTGCAAATTTTGCATGACGGCAGAAGTTAAGCGGCTCATTAGGCCGCCAAAATTCCTACATTGCCATGTATAATTTTTTCTCAGAGTTTTATAGCAATCTTTAAATCTTACTTACTCTATTTCAGAAAGTAAAGAATTCTTTGAGCCACCTGCCTCCAATGATGAATTAAAGAGTTTACCCGGGGGAAATTTATGCTCCTCTGGAAACCAGGATTTCCCCTCCGGAGATTTGAGACCTTTTAAATTAAATATAGTTTACACAATATTTTATTTATTTGGGTTTGACTTTTAAGTAATTAAAATCAATTCTGTTATGTAGATTTTCAGCTAGTTTCCTTGAAGGTTGGTGGTCTGCCAGCCGATCTTCAATAAACCTGGGTTTTTCTGAACCGACACATGCGACGTGCGTGGTGCGAGGCCCGCCTCTCACAAATCCGAACTACATGAGAGATAGTGAGTGGTTTCTATGGCTGCGAGGTGCGAGGAAAAACAATCAGAAGTTTCACTAATTTCTTCTTTACTTAAATGGCGGATGAGCTGAGATAATGAAGAAGACTAGTTGGGATGCCCCAAAGGTACCGGGCTCGCTGACAAAACCCCGATTGGTACAAGTTACGGGTACGTGGTTGTTAGATTTTTTTCTGAATTTTTCCCCTCAAACCATTAACCTCTTCAGTCGTGAATTTATATTAAAAAAAAAAAAAAAGAAACTGGTCACATAATCATTCTGGGGATCCAAAATTCCTAAATCAAGTCTTCACAGAAAGTCAAAATTTGGGGACAATTTTGACCCCTGGGGCCTCAAAATTTTAAATTTTATTTTTAATTCAGGTATAGAAATGTTTCAAAAATAATATTCTCCATTTATATCACATTGAATTTTTCAAAATATTAAAAAATATCGAAGATATTCCAAAAAGAGAAAAGGAAACAATGTACACTATAATTTATATTCCAAAAAGAGAAAAAGAAACAATGCACACTATAATTTATATTCCAAAAAGAGAAAAGGAAACAATGTACACTATAATTTATATTCAAAAAAGAGAAAAAGAAACAATGTACACTATAATTTATATTCCAAAAAGAGAAAAAGAAACAATGTACACTATAATTTACATTCCAAAAAGAGAAAAGGAAACAATGTACACTATAATTTATATTCCAAAAAGAGAAAAGGAAACAATGTACACTATAATTTATATTCCGAAAAGAGAAAACAATGTACACTATAATGTATACCAGGTCTGAAGGGGTTAAGATCAAGTGCTGAGTAGCTTTTAGTGCTGGACCCTGAACTTATTTCGCTGGCATTATCACCTTCATTTCACTCATACGCTAGATAACCATCACATTAGATAAAGCGTCATAAAATAAACCAATTAAAATTATTCACATTTATCTATTTATTTAATGACCTAGTATATAGCATCAAATCTCCACAATCTCAGTTTCTTTATTTAAATTCGATGGACGACTGTCCAGGATATATCTAGGTAAATGGCATGCAAAGATAATAATATTGCAACTGTTGCAATCTGTAACACAATTCTCTCCTAAATACGTTACCTTAATACATTCGTCTAGTACTAGATTAATAATTAATACATTTGAATTTCAAATTGTTTGATAAGCATGCTAACTAGTTGCCTTGATAGCACAGTAAGCAGAGCGCTGAGATACGACGGCCCCGAATCCGTGTTCATATAAAATCGATGAGTCCAACTGTATTTATGGTGGTAAAGATCAAGGCTGAAGAATTTTTTCTGTGTTTTCCCCTTGTCACCTCTTCGTTTCACTAACACTACCCACAAATTGAATTTTAGTTGTCTTTCCGTTTCCAAAAACAGGCCACCTACTTGTGCTTATTCTGCGTCCGATCGGCCGTCCGCCGTGGTGGGCATTCATCGTGATTTTTTCCTAGAGCAGTAGGTTCTAACGATTATTGATAGATGGGAATGATAGTGGGTTCTACATAACTCAGAGATCTACGTAAAGGACCCAGAATCCCTGAACAGGGCACAACATTCTCAGATGGGATTCTGTAAGGTACTGCACATCAGCAAAACTGATTTAGACCGTAAAATAAATAGTGGGTCCAGTATTATAAGTAGGTAATCAGATTTTTTCCGTTTTGAGTATCTACTTCAGTAGATTATTTAATTAGTAAGCTTAGGAAGCTATTGTGGTTTCTTAAACTAAATTTACTTTGAAAAATCTCTACTACACCGCTTAATCAAACAGGGAGAGAATAGGTTGGATGCACAAAAACTACACGCAGTATTCCCTAATTATCTCAAATCATAACATTTGCAGTTATCTTCTGACAGTACTAGACCACGAAATGACGAAGCTCCGTATTTACCTACATTTATACATCAGCATAGTTCAATCATTAGGCGTTTGTGTGCTGATCCGGATCCGGTTGACAGAAATTAATCCTCTATTCTCTATGTACAGTGACATCAAAAACTTTTTGCTTACATTTTTCTTGTATCCTGTTTTTTACTATACCATGCAGGCTTTGCTTAATGGTAGGTTTCAGTTGCCATGGTAATGTTTTACACTGCATAGGTACAATCAGGACATGGTTAAAAATGCAAGGAAAAAGTTTTTGATGTCACTTTACTTAAGTAGTTTAATAGCGTAATTAAGCAACAAGAGAAAATATCACCAGGTGCTTAACTTTACCACAGCCTAATATATATAGTCACGAAGCTCAATGCCTAGTAAATATGCATCCATAGGTAGTTTCTAACCACTAGGATCGCTAATATCGCCTCATTACAGACAATGCGAAATAGTACCGACACAGTCTTTTGTTCCCAACACCCTCACAACTCAAGCTTCGTGACTGTATATACTAGACTAGACTGTGGCTTTACTATGCTGCATATCCTTAATGAAAGGGGAATACAAGGCAATAAGGGTAATACCAGAAGAACAAAACAAAACGAGGAGAACATGAGAATACCAGGAGAATACGAATAAGACAGGGAGAACAAGGAGAAGGCAAGTACGTTAAGGAGAAGAAAAGGAGAAAAGGGAAATAAAAGGAGAATAAGGAGAAGACAAGGACATGAAAACAAGGGGAACAAGAGAAATATAAGGTGTATAAGGGGAAGACAAGGAGGACAAGAGAAGAACAAGGGAAACTAGGAAGGGAAAGACGAGAAGAACAAGGATAATGCAGAAGAAAAACGAGAATATAATGCGGACAAAGAGAAGAAAGGTAATACAAGAAGAACAAGGGTAAGACAAGGAAAATAAAGGGGATAAAACAAGAGGAGGATGAGCGGCACAAGAGAAAGACGAGAAAAACAAGGGGAAGGCGAGGAGAATAAGGGGAAGAAGAGGAAAACAAGGGGATAACAAGAAGAATAAGGGAAAAACTAGAAGAACAAGGGGATGACGAGGAGAACAAGGGAAGACGGAGAGAACAAGGGGAAGACGGAGAGAATAAGGGGAAGACGGAGAGAATAAGGGGAAGACGAGGAAAACAAGGGGATAACGAGAAGAATAAGGGAAAAACTAGAAGAACAAGGGGATGACGAGGAGAACAAGGGAAGACGGAGAGAACAAGGGGAAGACGGAGAGAATAAGGGGAAGACGGAGAGAATACAAAAATATTCTTTGTTCTTAACTTCTATGATAAATTGTCTAGCTTTCATTAATCAGGTAATCTTGTCGTACTTTAATTGTTATTGTAATTGTAATTGTAAATTTAATATGAATTGTAATTTTATTCTTCATATTATAGTTGTAATCCCCTGGTAGATGGCCTTATCTCTACCAGGTTAAATAAATAAATACTAAATAAGGGATAGACGGAGAGAACAAGGGAACAAGCAGAAGACAAGCAGAAGGGAGAAGGAAAACAAAGAGAAGACAAGCAGAAGAACGAGAAGAGAAAGAACTAGAGGGAGGCAAGCAGAACAAGGGAACGGCAAACAGAACAAGAAGAATACAAAGATAACCAGGCAGACAACGAAAAAAAGACGAGTACAAGAAGAACAAGGGGAAGACAAGAAATACACGGGTAAGAAAATAGGAACAAGAGAAATACAAGGCAAACAAAGGGAGGATAAGAAAAATACCAGGAGAACAAAGGGAAAACAAGGATGACAATGAGAACAATGAGAAGACAAAGAGAATAAGGGGAATACAATGAGAACGAGGAAGGACAATTCTAAAAGAACAAGGGGAATACAAGGATAACATGGAAGCGGAATGCTAGGAGAACAAAGTGGCAGGAAGGGTTATATGTTTATGACGATCACTTCCGAAGTAACCTCCCTATGTGTCTAGTGAGGAGAAACTAGTAATTCTATGTCAAAATAAATAAATAAATAAATAAATAAATAAATAAATAAATAAATAAATAAAGAGTGACGAAGATTTATAGGTTCGTACTGTTGGTATTCTCTGTCATAAACCTTTACCGGACATCAGTAAACAAAATTTTGTTCGGCCTGTACAATGGAGGCACTGAGAAAAAAAATATGTGTATCATGTGTATAATCGGATAGGATACAATTTTGCTAGGGACAAGTCTTCGAATGCAGCGTGCGCTGAATACTAACCTACTTTGCATGCAAATTTCTGCTGTAGTCCACTGAGCACTATGTAAATGAACGCGATCCACTCCATCTCTCTCTTCCTGAAACCTAATATAACTGCGACCGAATCTTTGCCATGTTGTAGTTGCCACACCTGGGGTACAACTTCAATTATCATTCCGAATCACTTTCATTGCAATATTCTTACGTGCACAGGAATACATAAGCCTTAGTCGCTTATAAAAAAAAATACCTACAAAAAGCCACAGTGAAATTCCATTTACTTCTCCTGCAGTAAGCGAATTCGGTTTGTATGCTGCATTCCAATATTTTAAAAGTACCAGTACAAGGGGAATCGAAAGTTACATCCGAAGACCCAGTCGTAACTCAATCAGGCGACGGTTTATCATCTACAGGACCTACATTAGAACACCGATAAAGATATGAAGGGTTCAGAGCCATAGTGGGCCAAGCGCCATTTATTAAAAACGGAGAAAGCAAGGGTTAAAGTTAAGTGAATACCATAGTTTAATGAAGATTGGCATATCATTTAATTTTAATGTGTATACTACTGATTATTTTATATATATTTCCATTGAATTATGGTAATAACTTCATTTTAATCGTTGTTTTCTACGGTTTTAGTAAATGTCGCTTGGCCCACTATGGTTCTGAACCCTTCATATTTCATCGGATATTTAATGAAGTTGTATTAACAAACAGAGTATCTTACTTCGATGGAATTTATAATAGAAAGTTGGGGAGATGTACCAGGCATTTTACCATGGAATTAATTATACTAGCCACCTCTGTAGTTGAGCTGGTAGAGCGCTGACTGCAATGACCTCGGATCCGAATTCAAATCCCGGCGACAGCGAAGTTGTATTGCAAAGAAAATATCCAATTGTAAGAGTATTTCTCAGGCTTTCTCGATTTTCTCTGTTGAGTCCACTAACAATGTCCACAATTCTTTCATGATCATCTGTTTCGAAAATCAAGGCATGTACTTATGTCTGTTCGGCATTGGGTCGATCGTCGTCGGGACAGAAATCTCTCATGATTAGTCTTATGACTGATAGATGGCAATGGTGATGGGTTCTAGGCAACTCATAGATCTGCAACAACCTTCTCTCATTCGTGGGGACTTCTTGACCCAAATGGATCTCTAAGGTACGACAGAATACAATGAAAGGTGTTTGGAAATCAGACTTATTGGAAGGAGACGAATACTCAATACGGCCGATGGTGAACCCAGCTTAGCCAATCAACCAAAGCGCCACGCAACCCATTCCGTAACGAGTGCACGAGTGTACCGCTGTGGAGTAAAGGCCCATTCACAATGAAAAATTAAACACAACGTAAGAGTTAAATTAAAAATTTAAACTTTACGGTGAAATCAAGAAGTCATACCATCATTCCGGATGGAACGTAAACATAACCGCAAAGATACTTGGTGACCATGGAAACATAACAACGACGCCATTCCTCATTATTCTGTCGCATACTTCAGCGCTCCACGATTGTGTACTGTTTGCAAATCACGTAAGCATAAGCATTAAATTTGAGCTTGCAAACTTTCATGTTAAAGTCTAACGGCAATTTTAATGTCAGTGTTTATCTGAATCATTGTGAATGATCCCATTCGTTAACCTGGCCGGAAACTTCTGTGTTTATGTTACGGTTATGTTTAATTTTCATTGTGAATGGGCCTTTAAAGAGACGGCCTCCAGATATGGATGGTAGCTGTGAATATATTGAATAAGCAGTCCCGGACAGCCGATGAGGGGTGGTCCTCCAGCTTGGGGATTGGGCGAAGTGCTAACAACCCATCACCGTAAAATACAGCTTGTTACGAAACCTCAAAATAAGCCTCGGAATGGGACTGATTCCCTGGCACGACTACAGCAAAGGTTCTTTATGTTTTTGAAATTGGGACTCTCATTTTGAGAGAGGAACATAGGTTAAGGATGTTTGAGAATAAGGTGCTTAGGAAAATATTTGGGGCTAAGAGTGATAAAGTTACAGAAGAATGGAGAAAGTTACACAACACAGAACTGCACGCATTGTATTCTTCACCTGACATAATTAGGAACATTAAATTCAGACGTTTGAAATGGGCAGGGCATGTAGCACGTATGGGTGAATTCAGAAATGCAAATAGAGTGTTAGTTGGGAGGCCGGAGGGAAAAAGACCTTTGCGGAGGCCGAGACGTAGATGGGAAGATAATATTAAAATGGATTTGAGGGAGGTGGGATAAGATGGTAGAGACTGCTCAGGATAGGGACCGATGGCGGACTTATGTGAGAGCGGCAATGAACCTCCAGGTTCCTTAAAAGCCAGCAAGTATGGGCCTTTACGGTTAGCACGCATGACCGAGGACGAGCGGGCCGGGTTCAAATCCTAGTTGGGATAAATTATCTGGTTGAGGATTTTCTGGGTTTTCCCTCAACCAACTGGAGCAGAATTGCTAGGTATTTTCGGCGTTAGACCTCGGGCTCATTTCGCCATAATTAATTCACATACCATTGCCTTGGTTAAGTTCACAATGCGGCATGCTGTAGGTACTTGTACAAAAGCGCGGCCGTTCGGCTACCCAATCATTCACACAATAGGAGTGGTAAGCACAATAAGCCTCAGACTTCGGTATAAGCTTTCGGATCCCTCCTCCGTATAAGAGAAAAAAATGAGTGCAAAAAGAGTAGGCCTATGCTTGGGTTGCAGTGCATGTTTCATCCCGTCCCATACAGTCGTTGACAATGCCAATTACATGGTAATATCTTCGCAATTAAGAAATGCTTCGGCAAAAATGCAACTATTCAATCAG